>NC_061105.1:6926884-6960433 GCF_015104395.2 Macrobrachium nipponense | reverse complement strand
ATTCACGAATTCCAAAAACCAAGTCCAAAAAACAGTCCACGATAGCGAATGCCAAACAACGATCCAAGTACGTCACCAAATATCAGCGAGAGATGATCAAAAGCTTTGCGAAAAACGAATTCTAGTCAGGAGGAAGTAACAACAATGTTGATACCGCCGGCGGACAGAGAGAATCTGATTAGAAAACAGGAATAGTTCCTAGTCTGCACCCAGAGCAGGGCGGTAGATCACCTGACCTACCTGTAGCGAGTGCCGCGAAATTTGAAATTCTGTCGGGAACGACGGAGTCGATAGCTATGTATATATCTGACAGGTAAGTTGAATGTATGAAACCTGAAGTTTTCTGTTGTGCCGGGTGGCGAACAGGTCCACGACCGGTCGCCCCCACAGGTTGAAGAGCCTTTCCGCCACGTCTTGGTGTAGAGACCATTCGGTCCCTATCACCTGATCCCGACGGCTGAGCTTGTCCGCTACTACATTCCTCTTGCCTGGAATGTAGCGTGCTGACAGCTCTATCGAGTGAGCCGTGGCCCACTCGTGCACCTGCACCGTCAACTGATGGAGCGGAAGAGACACTAGCCCCCCCTGCTTGTTGACATATGCACTACTGTGGTGTTGTCGCACATCAACACCACTGAGTGTCCCACCAAGCGGTCCTGAAACTCTCGGAGAGCGTTGAACGCCGCCTTGAGTTCCAGGACATTGATGTGAAGGTGCTTTTCGTGATGGTCCCACACACCTGCAGTCAGCAACTCCTCCAGGTGTGCGCCCCATCCCTCGGTCGATGCGTCTGAGAACAGAAGCATCTCCGGGGGGGGAGTGCGTATGGGCACTCCTCTTAAGAGGTCTTGTCGTCGAGCCACCAGGCTAGGTCCTGTCTCACCTTGTCCGTGATAGCCACGGGAAAGTAAGGAGGATCCTTGGCCTGAGACCAACTCTCCCTTAGCCTCCACTGGAGAGACCGCAGGTGAAGACGCCCGTGAGGGACTAACTTCTCGAGTGACGACAGATGGCCAATCACGACTTGCCATTGCTGTGCTGCCTGTTCCTGCCGCGACAGGAACCGGCCGGCTGCCTCCCTGAATTTGCTGATACGCAAGTCTGCGGGAAAGACCTGCCCTGCTACCGTGTCTATCAGCATTCCCAGGTACTTCATCTGCTTGGGTTCGAGATCGGACTTCTCGTAGTTTATCACGATCCCCAGATCGCGACAAAACTTGAGGAGTCGATCTCTGTCCTGTAGCAACTGCGAGCGGGAGCTCGCCAGGACTAGCCAATCGTCGAGATACCTCAGAAGACGTATCCCGTGCGAATGGGCCCAAGCTGACACCAGAGTGAACACTCGCGTGAACACCTGTGGGGCGGTTGACAGACCGAAACAAAGTGCCCTGAATTGGTACACCGTCCCGTCAAAGATGAAGCGGAGGTACTTTCTGGAGGACTGATGGATGGGTATTTGAAAATACGCGTCCTTCAAGTCCACTGAAAGCATGAAATCGTTCCCCCTGATCGAGTCGAGCACCGAGCGTGCCGACTCCATCGTGAACCGCGTCGTGCGAACGAAGCGGTTCAGGGGAGAGAGGTCTATCACGGACGCCAGAACCCCCCGATGCCTTCTCCACTAGGAAGAGGCGGCTGTAAAAGCCCGGTGACTGGTCCTCCACGATTTCTACAGCTCGTTTCGCCAGCATGGTCTTGATCTCCTGTCGAAGAGCGTTGTCCTTTGCTGATCCCCGGACATAGGTCTGTAGATGGACCGGTTTGGAGATGAGGGGGGCCCGAGACTCGAAGGGTAGTAGATACCCCTCCCGAAGGACGTCTACTATCCAGTTCTCGGCGCCGTAGCGCTGCCAAGTCGCCCAATGGTTCGCCAGGCACCCCCCCACTTCCGGCAGCAGGTGAGGGGGAACGCCGTCCCTAGCGTTTCCCTCCTCGTTTCGACTTCTTTCCACCACCTCCTCGGGGAAAGGAGGGTTTGGGAGGAGGGCTGGTTACGGCCTCCTCTAGCAGAAGTTGAAACAGCAGGAGTCTTCACACGGGGCTTTGGACGGTGCAACCGTCTTCGCCGCCGTGGAAGCGCTAGCCAAGCTCTTTGGTTTGGCCGCAGTCGCTCGAGATTGCCCAGTAACCTTCGAGACTGCCTGGTGAACTAAGCGGTCACTGTCGTCAGTGCGCCGCTTTCCACCGCAGCGTCCACCATCTCTCCAGGAAAGAGAGCTGGGGAACTCCTAAGAGGTCCATTTCGAAGCCCGAGTGCCGCCTCACGCCCGGCCCCCTTGGTCACTCGGGTAAGGACTGCGTCCCTACGACGAAGAACCAAGTTGGCCCACAGGTTAGCAGTCTGATGGGCGAGGTAAGAGATTGTCTTCCTCCAGACTGGCACAGTCTCCTAAAAGAAGCGTCGTCTTCGAGAGCAGAACTCCGGAGCCGGCCGCTACTTTGGATATTGTGAGGGACCACAAATCCAACCAGGAAACTGCCTGGAATGCTGCCATAGCGGGTAGATTCCAGGGCAAGTGCCTCCTGCTGCGAGAACCATAGGTTCTCCGACAGGAGCTGCTGCAGGGACACACCTGGAGTCAGCCTCGCTAACTCCGGGTTAACCTGTTTCGGCAGTATCGGGTCTTCCGAAGGCACGTAGAATCGCCTCTGCCGCTGTAGAGGGGGAGGAAGCAGCTTAGAAGACCGTCCGGACTTTAGCGAGTCCTCCCGTCCTGAGACGAGATTCTCTACCTGATCCAGGACTGAGTCCGCCAGCTCTGATCGCGGTAACCCCACCCACCCATCATTTTGGGCTCCCTCTTGGGACCCAAAATGATTCGAGCCGGGACGTGGGCTCTGACGGTGGTAGCGGCGATCCCTCCGCAAGGTCATTATGCAGACGCATCAGCTTAATGACCTCTGCAAAGTTCCTCTGTATCTCGGGAGTTACTGCGTCTTGTGGAGTAGGACCGTCCAGTCCCTCCAGCAAGAGCAGGTCCCGCGATACTCCTCCTTCAGAAGGAGGAACAGCGACAGACCCCTGACGGTCGCCTCCAACTACTTGCGCGTATGTTCTGGCCGGTCCTAAAACCGTGCCTGAGCCATACGGCGTCATAGCCGGGTCACGAGCGGCGCACCTCTCGTGATCGCTCCTCGGTACCTCCGCTCCTCCCGGTATAGCCCGAGGAGGTTGAAGGTATGGGAGAGGCAGACCTGACCCTCCCCCTCGCTCGCTGGCAGGACCAGCGTGCGTGGAGGGCTGCTGCTGATCGTCAACCCGCGCGGTGACGATCGAGCAGCAGGCCTAGCCTTGCCGCTCGCCTGGGGCTCGGCTGAAGAACGTCGAGACCGATCTCTAGCGTCAGGCGAGCTGCCGCTGGTCACCGTCTCTGCCCGGTCCCATCGGGAGCGGCGGACGGGTGACCTGCTAGGCTCTCTGTCGCGTCGAGGCCGGCCAGCGTCCTCTCGGCGCGTCGAGCCGCTGGTACCAGCCGTGGCTGGTACCGCGGCCGCGGGGACTCCTTCCTCGCTCAACCCGTGGCTGGTCAGCGACCGTCACGTCAGCCCGAGCAGCCAGTTGATCGCTGCTTGAGAGCGTCCACTGGCCTGGTGTGAGAGTCGTGTGCACTACTCTCGCCAGTCTTCTGCTCCGTGCTGCTGTCTTGACGGCGAGCGAGCTCGTGCGTCAAAACTTTGGCTGGACGGTCTTAGCCTTAGAAGAGCGTCCACTCGGTGCTTCTCGCGAACTAGAAGCGGCCGAGACGGAACCTTGGTTTAGCGGCAGAACCGCTAGCACCAGGTGAGGACGCACCAGCCGAAGCTGATGCACCTCTGGTCCCCGGTCGACTTCTTCTTTGCAGAAGAAGCGACGGGCCCCGTTCCCGAAGGAACGGAGGACCAGCAGAAGAGCTCCCCGACTCGCCTGAGCGAGCCGGGCCCTTATTAGATCCCGAGGAGTCTCGGGGGGGAGGAGGCTGCCTTCTTCTTCTTCGGCTGTTTAGCCTTAGAAGTCGAAGGGGAAGGAGAGGCAGCAGACGACGAAAGAAGGACGACGAAGACGACGACGACACTTCTTCCTCTTCTCTTCTTCTTCGCCAGGCTCCGCAGGACAGACGTCAGGTCTTCCATCCAGGAGGGAGCCGGGGCAGTTGCCGAAGCAACAGGGCCCGCGACTGCACCTGTCCGGAAAGACCTGAGACTGTGACAGCACCACCAACAGCAGGAACAACAGGAACAGGTCTGGGAACAGCAGGAACGGCAGGCACATGATCTGAAAGGGAATGACCTGAAAGGGAATGAGCAGCAGGGACAGCAACAGGTACGGCAGGCACGGCAGGTACCACAGGAGAGCCAGGCGTCCTGTCGGCAGCTACCGTCATCCTCGGCACTGGCGGCAGGTCCAGGGGGGTACTCTTGGGGCAGCGGAAGTCCGGGGTCGGCAATACAAAGAACCCAGGTGGCGGTGGCACCGTCCTCTTTGGCACGGCAGGAATTGGTCTTTGAATTGCAGCCGTGGGTGCCACCGACATCACATGTGGAGTGTACACCAAGTGCGGTGGCATCTCATATGCTGGTGTCGAAATTGTAGTGGTAGTGGTGGTTACCGTACCATGAGTGACCACTGCCGACCCCGCCAACCGCTGAATCAACCCCTGGATGCTAGGCACTCCCTGCAATCCAGCGACTCCCACACCTGTCCCAGGTCGTCCTTCGCTGATGGCACACCTGCGGAAACGACAGTCGGGTTAGTTAGAGGGGTTCCCTCACGCTTGGGGGGAGAAGAACCCCACCCAGAGCGGACGGAAGACCCCGAATACAACTGGACGTCCGGGTAGCGGGCGCCCTCCTCCACACTCGACGGATCGAGAGAGGAGAAGGACTCCGCTACCCCCCCCGCAGGGGAAGGCGCGAAACGTGGGGGCTGGCCCGGGGGGCAGGAAAGAGGACGAAGTGTCCGTTACCAAAGGAGTCACTGGACTTTCCGATGACTTCTTGGGCGGCCTAAGTCTCTTCCTGCCCTCGTACAGAACCCACTGCGCCTCGGACCAATGCATACACGTTACACATGGCTCGTTGCGGGAGCACTCTCGCCCCCGACAACGAGTACAAACCTCGTGCGGATCAACATCTACAAATGATCTGAATCCGCCGCATCTACGCCCCTCCAGCCCGGGACACACTCTACGGGCGACTGGGGGGCGCGGCGAAGTCTCCATTTCTTGATCACTCATCATTTAATGAATAAAAGAAATGCAAAGTACTTACAATTACTCTCAATCACACTATGAAAAGAGGGCATATACTCAAACTCAAAGCAAACGACAAAGCGGGCAGAGCGATGACGAGCACGTCCTATCCACACACGGCCGAAAGCAAAAGTGATTTGTTTACCTCCCAGTCGCGCGGCGCGCGACGATCGGACAAGCAGCATTAACTACCGTTCTCCCCTTGTTCGAAGCTTACGACCGTTCCAGCTGCCGCTAGCTACTTCCTATTGTTAAAGGACCGAGGGTTTGTATTACGTGTCGGAACAAACATGAATTTTGAATTTTGTCAAAACAGTGAGCAGTACTGCAGCAGGAATTACCATGATAAGCCTAAACCGATTGCATTTACCTTTTCCAAATAATTTATTCAAACTAGTTAGCCTTGGCTATATGCCTTTTCATTTTTCACTAGGCCTAAGAATGTGAAGGAATTCTTTATGAGTTCTTTTATGAAATAGGGTAAACAACCGCAGACGATCCATCGTCATCGCGCTGGCCAGGCCTTATTCACTCGATATTAAATTGGTGAAACAAGAATACAATTACAACTTTAAGCATACCATTCAAAAGATTGAAGTTTCTTCAACATAATGCGATATATGAAAGCCCCATACGAACTAAAATAACCATGTGACGCTCTTCGTAAAATACGTTTTCAAGGCAGTTTTGAAATCCAATATGACGGCTATTGTCAGGCTGGCCGTTCTAACCACAGATAATCCACCATCTTTCCCAGCCTTCCCAGCACTCATTTGAACAATGTTAGCATATATATGTAACGTTCATTGATCTTACTCAAGATTGCAGTTGTAATCAGCACAATAAAACAACATTTTGCAGCCTATATTAGTGAAAGTAGGAAACTTTTTATTCCCGGGGTCATGGTTTGAACTGAATTCATTTTTACCTTGTAATCAGTGGTTTTATCCTTACTGCCATCACAACTGAAACTCCACATTGCTTATTTTATTGTAATTATACACATTTTGGTCTTAATTCACTTCAAATTGCACTTGAACAACGTTGCTGTTACTGGTTCCTAAGCACTCACTCCACAAACACAGTTACGTGCAGCAGACGACTACCCTTTATGAGGTGCAAAGCTTTATTCCCTTAATTGTTTACTTTACTCATTATTTAGTTTAACTTTACTTTGTTACTTCAAAATGTTTATTTAATCCATGTCTATTATCCCTTTTTTGCAACCAAATTAACCCCAAAAAATTACAGATATTTCTGAAGTCAAGCAGACGACGGCAAAAAGACTCATCGTTGCCAATCTAGTGGAGCTTCACACATACGCCGATGCATTTACAACTGTTTCCATGAATTCTAGTTTTCATAGTAATGCAGTAATAATAAAATTGCTGTAATAGGTATGTATATACACTACAAATAGATACGCTAATTTCACTTATTTCCCCGGTTTTGTGTAAGTCTTATACCCAGTTTGGAGGGTAAACACATGCCAATTGAAAACACTGATAAACAATTGAAGAGCGCAAAACACCACAAAAAGCCGCAAAGAATGCCGTAGTTCCCTTAGCTAAGTACTGGTTAGAGGTCGGGTTTACGATTGTTGTGATGAAAGTGCCCCAGCGTCTATGGGTACAAGTGGTGTGCGGATTTAGCACAGGAAATGGGAACTTTGTTGACACAAGCGACTCCGCAAACATCAAGATGGCGTCAATCTTCTTAACATTTTTAATCGTAAGTAAAAATTTCGAAAGCGTTTTGGGGTAGTGTGCACTGCGGTAGCCACACTTTTCATTGCTCTCTGTTTAAATCTTAAAATATGGCCTTAATTTCTAACTTTGGAGAAAATACTAATTACTTCGAAAGGAGAGTAGAGGTCTTGAGCTCCTTCTCTCACCACCAACAACTCATGACTGATGACCATCTCCGGTGTCAGGACGTGTTGTAATGCATGCAGCATGAATTATACTGTTAGGCCTACAATGGGGTTCCTACACAGAATGGATAAAGTACACGGCTAACGCTGACCAGCGACTTCACATAGGGCTAGCCTAGGGTAAGGCAATGCAACAATTGTTGATTTATATACTACCAAAAGTTTGCAGTTAAGGTTAATTTAAGTACGTTTAGGCCTAGTTGGGACAAGGAGACAATGTCACTGGGTAGGACTACGTGCTCTGGCATAGGGTAAACCTTATCTACAGGTTAGTTAGCATTTGATTAGGACTACTTCACCATTATATCATCTTCACAACATTACATACGCCATTTTCTACATTTTTTCAGTTAAAAATTTATTAATAAACTAGTAATAGCTATCTATGAACGGACAACGTAAATTACCAAGTTAGATTAAAGAGTAAGCCTAGGTAAGCCTACTCAACGAAAACCAACGTATCCTAGTAATAGTCATTTCTTTTAATTTAAACTCAATACCTATCACTCACCTTAGCTGGAAGATTTTTAACGATTAAACGCGACATTTTGATGATTGAACTGTATTATCTGTCACAATTTAATGGCGAGAGATTGAAAATACACATGGAATTGTTTACATGTGTCATAGTAGTAGTAGTAGCAATAATAGTAAACGGATGTGCCTTTGAAACGGCTCCCTTGCTGGTTCTATTCCTCTTTTGTTTGTGTTTGTTTAAGCATTTTTTGTCACCGTCATGTCATAATTCTTTTATTTTTCCAATTTCCCCCTTCAGCAGGTCTGTTAATAAAGGTATATTAGCTATCATTTCCTCTTTCGTTGACATCGACAATCACACCGTCAGGAGTAATGTTACCTATATGACGGCACCCCCGTTATTTATATTTTCTTTACAATCACCAAACTTTTCGTTTATTTTTCAGTCTGTTATTCCTGATTTTTGTTTTGATTTTTACAGAAAGCTCTGAACAGTTATCCCTTTGTTTCAAGAACAAAACAATCATTTTAGCATTCACATGCCTGGGATTCCTGCGAATAAAAAAATGAATACAGTACTTTGGTAATTCCTTTTATTCTAAATAAATTACTCTTCATTTTGTTGCACCATCCCTCCCTTTTGAGGCATTGTAGCACTGATCTAGAGTCTATTTCATACTTTCATATAAAATCTCTTATCAATATATATATATATATATATATATATATATATATATATATATATATATATATATATATATATATATAATATATATATATATATATATATATATATTAATGTTTGGAAGGTGGGTAAATGGGTGTTTAAAAATTCTCTCGCCACTTTCCCATAAAATACCAAAATACAAATTGAACAGTATGTTTTTTAAAGTGAAAATTCCATGATGAATATCTCTAAGACAGTAGAGTAGCAATTCAAGATTGAGTATTAAGTTCTTTAAAATTATCTACATTTAATGACCAATCTGGATTCTCACATTTATATTATGTAATGTAAATCAATTACCAGATCATGAAATAGACTACAGTATAATGGAATTGAAATATTTTTACATATTAATGAACACTGACTTAAATACTTACATGGCTTAAAAATGCTTGCATTTTTAAGCCATGTATGCACTGAACTCAGTGAAGAAGCTCTAACTTCACAAAAGTCCAATATACTGTTCTTCAACATCAGTTTTATATTCTACAAATTGGCCGATATTTCCCTCTAAAATAGTGCCTACAATGCTTTAGGAGTTTATCAAATAGAATGTTTCACTTGCTTTTGGATTTTGTGCATATATATATACTATATATATATATATATATATATATATATATACTATATACATATATATATAAACGATTGATAAAAGTCAGAGCTGATTCACATAATGGTGTAAGTCATCGTACTGGCTGCAGTGTCCAATCCAGAATTTTCAAATATCAGAAATCATGCAAAAATTTGTAAAACCACCATCAATTATACTGATTTCTCTGTCTTGGGCCAAACAAGCCGTTTACACGAACTGCTTATATTAGAGTCGTTGTTTATTAAGCAGTTGGTGCCCAAGTTGAACTCACACACCTCCTCTGTACAGTTGTATCTGGGTTGAACGGCTTTCTTCGCTGCTTCTCCCTTCTCTCCGAATCACTCAGTCTTCAACTTTTTAGTCTCGCAGGTGCTTTTTTAAATTGCTTTCATTTTATGCTGTTTTTGTATATATTTGTTGAGACTCTTAAGTCAAAGTTATGTTTTCATGTGTTTTTAATTTGTGTTGTTTCTCTTTTAGCCTTGATGATGTAATTGTGTTACGAAACGCGTCGGCAATGAATGTATTATCACCTGATGACCGGCTATCTCCTTGTCACCCTGTCCATCTATTATATATATATATATATAATTATATATATATATATATATAATATATATATATATATAATATATATATATATATATTCTATATATATATATATATATATATATATATATATTATATATATATATATATATATATATATATATATATTATATATATATAAGGCATCCCTTGCTTGGGAATTCAGGCAATCATATTATTTCACATCTACCCTTGTGGAAAAGGAAAATGTTAATGATGTAGACAATGGAAACTCTGGTCCTATCATTTTATCCCTTTCCTTTATCATTTTTTTTTTCTAACATTCCTAGCGCTTTTTTCTCCCCAATGAAATTGCATCCACAGATATATTGTTGCCTTATATGATGTGGGCACCATATTTTAAATAAATTTTTATTGCTGAATTGACAACTGCACGTCTTAAAATAAACAGGTACTCACAAGAGAAAAGATTATCTTTCCACTATTTTTTATTAAAAGAAAATAAAAAACTTCAAGACGGCAAACTTTGCTATATTAATGATGAGAAGCTTATCAGTATTAATTGTCTGAATGCCAATACAGGTTTAGAGTTTTATTACATTGCAATAAAGCATAGTAGTTATTTCTAAAAATTTGTACATAATTCAAATTCATGTGATTTGCAAATTACAGATATAAAATCTATTTTTATATGAAAAAATCCTATTGCTACCTTCAAAATATGATAATTCATATATGATGTACAATTCTTAGTGCATTTAGAGAACTTTTCACGAAGATTTATCAAAGAAAAATAAACCAACTTACGACATAAAGAGGAATAAAATTTATACAACATCATCTTCATATTTCGTTTCTATGGTTCTCCTATAAAAATTGATAACATCTTTAGCAGCGATCTGACAGTCCTGGAAGCATCTGTTGAAATTCTCTGTGCTCAAGCAACCATCTTGATGTGCAGATACCACATTGTAATCTAATCCGTCAAACACAAATGTCACAACAGCTGAACTCTCCTGAAAAAAACTCTTAGTCAAATTCATCACTTCCTGAAGCACAAGTACAAATGTTTTTCACTGTTATTCATAATTGCTATGCAGCACTTATAATAAACTCTCCACAAAGGTCACTGTCTTTCATCTTCTTTAAGTTTATGTTGTTCAAATATTTACCACAATATGTATTAATAGACTTACTCCCTCAGCTTAGTGGAAATAGTAAATATCTGAGAATACCACATCAAGGAAGTATTTGCAAACCAAATTAAAATCTTTAAACTTTAAAAATCTCTGAAATAAAAAATACCCTTACCTTCATTTCAGCCTCTGTCGGTTCAATAATGATAGTTTCTGCTGGTGTGAGGCAGCACGTAACAGCTGCAAAGGTCGATTTCATTTGCACGCCAGCATCAAGTAGCGCCATACACGCTGCATTAATGCTTGTTGATAAAGCCTGACCAAAAGCAAAATAAATGCTGATAAAGTTTGCATTACATATACAGTACTATCATCATCTTACAACAGAACATACGAAAGTGCTTGTTTCAAGAGCTGTCTTAAGAATTCATGTTAAAACTCAAAAAAATTCTTTCAATGTTTCAGAAATGTAAAACTGAAAAGGATATATATACTAAACAACTTATAAACTGCCTTACCAAATGTACCTGAAAAATAGTACCTAATATTTGATACTCATTTGTTCCGGTAAACCTTCTTGTGTGAAGTGCATGAATGAAACTACAGTAATAAATCTGTCAATGACTAAGAAAACTAAAAAATAAACATTACACCATAAAACTATAAGTTTCTACAAATAGCATAATAATTACCAATCCATCCGACTGCATCTCTTGAATGGTGACATTGACAGCTGTCCGTGGATGAAGATGAATAAGAATTACTTGTTCCACTGTCTTTGTTATCACCGATTCCAAAGCTCGCTCTCCTATCACTGAAAATATTGAGGATTTACACACACTAACTTGACAAAATACCCTATGCTACAAGCACTGATTATGAACCTTTAAGTTTCTCTCATTTGAAGCCAAAATTAAATAGATATTATGATACATTTTATCATCATCTTCAGCAGTAGCTCTTCTGTCAAATTTTTGTTTTATAGGTTTAGACTTGTAATGTGTTCTCTCCATTACTGTCTTTTTTTACTTCCTGTCTGAAAGGAATTCATATGCCCTTTATCCACTCTGGATATATAAAATTTATTCACAAAAGGACAATTAAACACAACAAAGTACTTTCCTGACTAAAATCTCTGGGACTCTCTGCAGAAACTTTTAAGTTCTTCATTATAAGAATATAAGAATATCATTTATAATTATCATATGCAAGAAGGAAACAACAAAATATTATTGTAATGGTTAACTGACTGCAAAATTAAGAAAACACTACAGTTTAAGATGGAATGTTGAAAAAATATTGTGGATTACTTAGGATACTTTACCAGATACAAAATTTTACACTTAATGTGCTAATTTATAATATGACAATTTGTCGAAAATTGCATTTTTCTAACTATACAAACCTGAGGTCCTTTAACAATAGGAAGTAGCTAGCGGCAGCTGGACGGTCGTAAGCTTCGAACAAGGGCGAGAACGGTAGTTAACTGCTTGTCCGATCGTCGCGCGCCGCGCGACTGGGAGGTGTAAACAAATCACTTTTGCTTTTGGCCCATGCAAAATACGCAGAGTGAGGGGTGGCATGAGGAGGGACTATATGTAAAGGACCTCAGGTTTGTATAGTTAGGAAAAAGTGCAATTTTCGACAAATTGTCATTTGTTCCGATACGTAATACACCCTCGGTCCTTTAACAATAGAAGACTCACTTCTTGGTGGGAGGAATCTGAGTCTTTTGATGAACAGACTGGTGTCGTCCATCCCTGGAATGCCTCCTGGTCGTAAGAGCGAGGGAGGGATCCAAGCCTCTGTCCGATTGATCGGGGTGTGCACCGCAGGATCAATGGTCAGACCTCTGGGCCGAGTACTAAGAGAGAGGCAAGCGTATCTCTTTGTACCAGCATTGTAAGAACTTTTTCCTTACATGAGCAAATGTAAAGTAATGGGTTTGTCTCATGTCGGCATCCACTTTCTCTCCCCCGTTGTTGGAGAAAGTGGTGGATATACACTCCTATCTCTAGTTAAAGAGGTAGGATGGAGCTCTGTTGAATAGCTTACCTGCATCTGACTCCCTTCCAGCAAGGTAACGACCGTATCCCTCTGCCCACAGGTAGAGGTAGAAAAAGATGGTGAAGAGAAGCAGTCACTCTCTCATTCACGCATTCATTCTCCCAGTCATACCAGGAATCGATGCTGTTCTGCCTGTTCTGGACGGGTGCTGGGTAAGCTTACACAACGTGTGAGCAGCCACCACAGGTCCCAAGGAAAAAGTATCCAAGGACTTGTGGGCAATATCCCGAAGGTAGAAGGACGTGAAGGTGGTCTGGTGGCCCAGACACCTGCCTTCAGGACCTGCGCCACGGAGAACGTTCTTACGGAACGCTAAGGAGGGTCCGATACCTCTGACTTCGTGGGCTCTCGGTCGGAGCGTACGGATGTCGTCGCTACCATCAGCTTCGTACGCTCTCCTGATCACCTCACGCAGCCAGAAAGAAAGCGTGTTCTTGGAGACTTCTTTCTTGGTAACCCCAGTGCTAACGAAGAGGCGTCGACACTCAGGCCTGAGATGTCGAGTTCTCTTCAGATAGCGCCGTAGCGCCTCACAGGACAAAAGCAGCATCTCATCCGCATCTTGTTATCGGTGAAGTCCAGGAGGAGGGGTGAGGGATCGTGAAAGACTCGAACCTGGTCGTCAGGGATCGACGGATTCTGAGTCTTAGCTACGAAGTCGGGACGAAATCGAGCGTCACAGATCCCAGCCTCTGGTATGTTTAACATCATAAGAAAGGCCATGTAGTTCCCCTACTCTCTTCGCCGATGCCAGGGCCAGCAAGAAGAGGGTCTTGAGGGTCAGATCCCTGTCTGACGACTCTCGGAGTGGCTCGAAGGGTCTTCGAGTCAAACTCCTAAGTACGAGAGTCACATCCCACGCAGGGGGCCTGAGTTCCCTGGGTGGGCAAGACCTTTCGAAGCTCCTCATTAGCAAGGATATCTCGAACGAATTCGAGATGTCCAGTCCCCTCAGTTTAGGACGAGAGCCAGGGCGGCTCTCATATCCCTTAAACTGTGGGTACTGAGAGGAGCTTCTCTCGGCGAAGAAACACGAGGAAATCCGCTACCTGCTGAAGAGTGGCTCTGAGAGGAGACAGACCCTGTCTACGACACCACCACAGAAGACGGCCCACTTCCCTGGTACACAGCTGCAGAGGACTGTCTGACGTGTCCAGCCATCTCTGTTGCTGCGCTACGAGGAAAAGCCTCTCGTTCGCAAGAGATGGTGGATAAACAGCCAGCCGTGAAAGTTGAAGGGACTGGACTGCTTGGTGGTACCGTTCTACGTGTGGCTGGGCTAGAAGGTTGCCAAGTGGGTAGCTCTCTCGGTGCATCCGACAAGAAGAGCCAGCAGGTCCGGATACCAAACGGCTTGTGGCCGTTTGGAGTCACCAAGATCATTCTGAGATTGGGACGTGACCAGCGCTCGACTGATCACTTTCCAAATCAGACAGAAGGGAGGAAAGGCGTACGCGAAGAGGTTGTCCCAGGGGTGTTGAGGCGAGGCGTCCTCTGCAGCTGCCATGGGTCCGGCCACAGCTGAAAAGAAAAACCTGAAGTTTTCTGTTGTGCCGGGTGGCGAACAGGTCTACGACCGGTCGTCCCCACAGGTTGAAGAGCCTTTCCGCCACGTCTTGGTGTAGAGACCATTCGGTCCCTATCACCTGATCCCGACGGCTGAGCTTGTCTGCTACTACATTCCTCTTTGCCTGGAATGTAGCGTGCTGACAGCTCTATCGAGTGAGCCGTGGCCCCACTCGTGTACCTGCACCGTCAACTGATGGAGCGGAAGAGACACTAGCCCCCCCTGCTTGTTGACATATGCCACTACTGTGGTGTTGTCGCACAATCAACACCACTGAGTGTCCCACCAAGCGGTCCTGAAACTCTTGGAGAGCGTTGAACGCCGCCTTGAGTTCCAGGGGGACCAATTTGATGGGGAAGGTGCTTCTCGTGATGGTCCCCACACACCTGCAGCCAGCAACTCCTCCAGGTGTGCGCCCCATCCCTCGGTCGATGCGTCTGAGAACAGAAGCATCTCCGGGGGGGGAGTGCGTATGGGCCATCCTCTTAAGAGGTTCTTGTCGTCGAGCCAACCAGAGGCTAGGTCCTGCCTCACCTTGTCCGTGATAGCCACGGGAAAGTAAGGAGGAATCCTTGGCCTGAGACCAACTCTCCCTTAGTCTCCACTGGAGAGACCGCAGGTGAAGACGCCCGTGAGGGACTAACTTTCTGAGTGACGACAGATGGCCGATCACGACTTGCCATTGCTGTGCTGCCTGTTCCTGCCGAGACAGGAACCGGCCGGCTGCCTCCCTGAATTTGCTGATAAGCAAGTCTGCGGGAAAGACTTGCCCTGCTACCGTGTCTATCAGCATACCCAGGTACTTCATCTTCTGCTTGGGTTCGAGGTCGGACTTCTCGTAGTTAATTTCACGATCCCCAGGATCGCGACAAAAACTTGAGGAGCCGATCTCTGTCCTGTAGCAACTGCGAGCGGTGAGCTCGGCCAGGACTAGCCAATCATCGAGATACCTCAGAAGACGTATCCCGTTCGAATGGGCCCAAGCCGACACCAGAGTGAAACACTCGCGTGAACACCTGTGGGCGGTTGAGAGACCGAAACAAAGTGCCCTGAATTGGTACACCGTCCCGTCGAAGATGAAGCGGAGGTACTTTCTGGAGGACTGATGGATGGGTATTTGAAAATACGCGTCCTTCAGATCCACTGAAAGCATGAAATCGTTCCCCCTGATCGAGTCGAGCACTGAGCGTGCCGACTCCATCGTGAACCGCGTCGTTTGCGCGGAACGAAGCGGTTCAGGGGAGAGAGGTCTATCATAACCGGACGCCAACCCCCCGATGCCTTCTCCATAGGAAGAGGCGGCTGTAAAAGCCCGGTGAACTGGTCCTCCACGATTTCTACAGCTCGTTTCGCCAGCATGGTCTTGATCTCCTGTCGAAGAGCGTTGTCCTTTGTTGATCCCCGGACATAGGTCTGTAGATGGACCGGTTTGGAGATGAGGGGGGGCCGAGACTCGAAGGGTAGTAGATATCCCTCCCGAAGGACGTCTACTATCCAGTCTCGGCGCCGTAGCGCTGCCAAGTCGCCCAATGGCTCGCCAGGCACCCCCCCACTTCCGGCAGCAGGTGAGGGGGAACGCCGTCCCTAGCGTTTCCCTCCTCGTTTCGACTTCTTTCCAGCACCTCCTCGGGGAAAGGAGGGCTGGGAGGAGGGCTGGTTGCGGCCTCCTCTAGCAGAAGTTGAAACAGCTGGAGTCTTCACACGGGGTTTGGGACGGTGCAACCGTCTTCGCCGCCGTAGGAAGCGCTAGCCAAGCTCTTTGGTTTGGCCGCAGTTACTCGAGGTTGCCCAGAAACCTTTCAAGACTGCCTGGTGGACTAAGCGGTCACTCTCGTCAGTGCGCCGCCGTTCCACCGCAGCGTCCCCACCATCTCTCCAGGAAAGAGAGCTGGGGAACTCCTAAGAGGTCCATTTCGTAGCCCGAGTGCCGCTTCACGCCCGGCCCCCTTGGTCACTCGGGTAAGGACTGCGTCCCTACGTCGAAGAACCAAGTTGGCCCACAGGTTAGCAGTCTGATGGGCGAGGTAAGAGATTGCTCTTCCTCCAGACTGGCCACAGTCTCCTGAAAGAAGCGTCGTCTTCGAGAGCAGAACTCCCAGAGCCGGCCGCTACTTTGGATATTGTGAGGGACCACAAATCCAACCAGGAAAACTGCCTGGAATGCTGCCATAGCGGTAGATTCCAGGGCAAGTGGCCTCCTCGCCTGGCGAGAACCATAAGTTCTCCGACAGGAGCTGCTGCAGGGACACACCTGGAGTCAGCCTTGCTAACTCCGGGTTAACCTGTTCGGCAGTATCGGGTCTTCCGATGGCACGTAAAATCGCCTCTGCCGCTGTAGAGGAGGAGGAAGCAGCTTAGAGGACCGTCCGGATTTTAGCGAGTCCTCCCGTCCGGAGACGAGATTCTCCACCTGATCCAGGACCGAGTCCGCAAGCTCCGATCGTGGCAACCCCATCATCATTTTGGGCTCCCTCTTGGGACCCCAAAATGATTCGAGCCGGGACGTGGGCTCTGCTGGGGTGGTAGCGGCAGATCCTTCCGCAAGGTCATTATGCCAAACGCATCAGCTTAATGACCTCTGCGAAGTTCCTCTGTATCTCAGCGTTACCGCGTCTTGTGGAGTAGGACCGTCCAGTCCCTCCAGCAAGAGCATACCCTCGATACTCCTCCTTCAGAAGGAGGAACAGCGACAGACCCCTGACGGTCGCCTCCAACTACTTGCGCGTACGTTCTGGTCGGTCCTAAGACCGTGCTGAGCCGCACGGCGTCATAGCTGGGTCACGAGCGGCGCACCTCTCGTGATCGCTCTTGGTACCTCGCTCCTCCCGGTATAGCCGAGGAGGTTGAAGGTACAGGAGAGGCAGACCTGACGCTCCCCCCAT
Source organism: Macrobrachium nipponense (assembly GCF_015104395.2). Lineage (NCBI taxonomy): Eukaryota > Metazoa > Arthropoda > Malacostraca > Decapoda > Palaemonidae > Macrobrachium > Macrobrachium nipponense. The sequence goes on along the minus strand of NC_061105.1, from coordinate 6,943,272 downwards.
CGCTCGCTGGCAGGACCAGCGTGCGTGGAGGGCTGCTGCTGATCGTCAACCCGCGGTGACGGTCGAGACAGCAGGCCTAGCCTTGCCGCTCGCCTGGGGCGATTGGCTCGGCTCGCTAGAAGAACGTCGAGACCGATCTCTAGCGTCAGGCGGAGCTGCCGCTGGTCACCGTCGCCGTCTCCGCGTCCATCGGGAGCGGCGGACGGGTGACCTGCTAGGCTCCCTTTCGCGTCGAGACCGGCCAGCGTCCTCTCGGCGCGTCAAACCGCTGGTACCAGCCGTGGCTGGTACCGGCGGCCGTGGGGACTCCTTCCTCGCCAACCCGTGGCCGGTCAGCGACCGTCACGTCAGCCCGAGCAGCCAGTTGATCGCTGCGAGAGCGTCCACTGGCCTGGCGAGAGTCGTGTGCACGACTCTCGCCAGTCTTCTGCTCCGCGCGCTGTCTTGACGGCGAGCGAGCTCGGGCGTCAAAACTTTGGCTGGACGGTCCTCTTTGGAAGAGCGTCCACTCGGTGGCTTCTCGCGAACGAGAAGCGGCCGAGACGGAACCTGGTTAGCGGCAGAACGCTAGCACCAGGTGAGGACGCACCAGCCGAGGCTGGTGCACCTCTGGTCCCCGTCGACTTCTTCTTTGCAGAAGAAGCGACGGGCCCCTTTCCCCGAATCCCGAAGGAACAGGAGGACCAGCAGAAGAGCTCCCCAGCTCGCCTGAGCGAGCCGGGCCCTTAGAAGATCCCGAAGGAGTCTTCTTTAGGGGGGGAGGAGGCAGCCTTCTTCTTCTTCGGCAGCAGACGACGAAGAAGACGATGAAGACGACGACGACACCTTCTTCCTCTTCCTCTTCTTCTTCGCCAGGCTCCGCAGAAACAGACGTCAGGTCTTCCATCCAGGAGGGAGCGGGGCAGTTGCCGAAGACAACAGGGCCCGACTGCACCTGTCCGGAAAGACCTGAGACTTGGTGACAGCAAACAACCAGCAGCAGGAACAACAGGAACAGGTCCGGGGGGAACAGCAGGAACGGCAGGAAAACATCTGAAGGGAATGTGCAGGCCGATCTGAAATGGAAAGAGTAGCTGGAACGGCAACAGGTACGGCAGGCACGGCAGGTACCACGGGAGAGCCAGGCGTCCTGGTCGGCAGTTACCGTCATCCGTGGCACTGGCGGCGGCCAGGTCCAGGGGGGGGGGGTACTCTTTGGGCAGCGGAAGTCGGGGTGGGTCAGCAAAGGAAAAAATCCAGGTGGTGGTGGCACCGTCCTACCTTGGCACGGCAGCAATGGTGTGTATAGCCAACCGTGGGTGTCACCGACATTATATGGGGCGTATATACCAGATGTGGTGGCATCTCCATACGCTGGTGTCGTTATTGTGGTGGTAGTTGTGGTCACCGCACCATGAGTGACCACCGCCGACCCCGCCAACCGCTGAAGCAACCCCTGGATGCTGGGCACTCCCTGCAGTCCCAGCGACTCCCACACCTGTCCCAAGTCGTCCATTCACTGATGGCACACCCCTGCGGAGACAATAGTCGGGTTGGGTTAGTTGGAGGGCTTCCTCACGCCCTGGGGAAGAAACACCCCCCCCCAGAGCAACCCCCCAAGAGCGGACGGAAGACCCCGAGTACAGCTGTAACGTCCGGGTAGCGGGCGCCCTCCTCCACACTCGACGGATCGAGAGAGGAAAAGGACTCCGCTACCCCCCCCGCAGGGGAAGGCGCGAAACGTGGGGGGCTGGCCGGGGGGCAGGAAAGAGGACGAAGTGTCCGTCACCAAAGGAGTCACTGGACTTTCCGATGACTTCTTGGCCGGCCTAAGTCTCTTCCTGCCCCTCGACAGCACCCACTGCGCCTCGGGACCAATAACACATATGACACAAGGTTCGTTGCGGGAGCACTCTCGCCCCCGGCAACGAGTACAAACCTCATGGGGGTCCACGTCAACGAATGACCTGAACCCTCCACATCTACGCCCCTCCAGCCCGGGACACACTCTACGGGCGACTGGAGGGCGGCGTGGTGAAATCTCCATTTCTTCCAATTCACTCATGCAAGATCAGTAGAATTGTAAAAGTTACTTACAGTCATCTCCTGATTTATACAGAAAGAGAGGCAAATACTCAAAGTCAAAGCAAACGACAAAGCGGGCAGAGCGATGGCGAACACGTCCTTCCCACATACGGCCGAAAGCAAAAGTGGTTTGTTTACCTCCCAGTCGCGCGGCGCGCGACGATCGGACAAGCAAGTTAACTACCGTTCTCCCCTTGTTCGAAGCTTACGACCGTTCCAGCTGCCGCTAGCTACTTCCTATTGTTAAAGGACCGAGGGTTTGTATTACGTATCGGGAACAAACTCTATATTAAACTGAATATCTTACTTATAACATTCTATCTACCTGTGGACAGTTGCATCACCAAGACTGATAATTCTACACCTTGTAAATTTGCACTCTTACATGAAAGAAACTAAGATTATTTCATGTCAAGTTATCAACTGTCACATCAAATTAGGCAAACTTTACATTCATCAATAAAACTTATTTCCAACATACTAGATTGGCCAGTGCAAGGACTGTAGCACACTTCTAAATGGCACTTATTGTAGTGGCGGTTAGAAGCCTTGACATCCCCTGGACCATTCACTGATGCCAAAGCTACGGTGCTACCTGGTGCAACAAAATCAGATGTTAATGAACTTAACTAATATACTAACACATTTCAGGATTAATACAGTAGCCAGTTTAACCAGACTTTAGAGCACTACCATTTATCATTACATACAGAACCAAAGCTACTTGACTCTCAGCATTGTATGCATATCTTAATACAATCAGAATTATGGCAGTAATTACAGGCATATAAGCTGAGTTCTCCATTTCAAAAAGAAAAAGATATCAATAACTGTTTATGAAAGCTAACCACAAATATTCATGAAATTCAAATTAAACAATTGTACTGTTACACAATTATTCAAAATTTTAAAAATCAAAATTGTTATTTCTTTTATCTTTTGAATAAAATGTCCAAACTTTTACAACGAATTTATGTTTCATAACTTTGTCTTTCATTTTACTAAATCCCTAGGATACTTATCAGGAGGCCAAACCAATTACATTATGACTTATTTAAATGAACAAAAATTAAATACCTATATCTGACACTTCCTTATAAAGGAAGATCACTCTCTCTCTCACATACATTACAGCTTTGAAGCCAGAGAGTTAATCTAGTTTATTATCCTAATAAAGAAGGTAAAGCTTTTCCTTTGACTTTGAAATATTTAAATATTTAAAAAATCCTTTACATAAAAGACTATGAATAGAAAGCCCTAACATTATAATGACAGATCCATCAGATTAAATGTAGCAAACTTTGAAATGACTTGGTGGATTGTAAAAAAAAAAGAAAATCATACTGTATCTACAATGAGTAAAGTGCTTTATTGCCATACCTATTGAATAAAGTGCTGACCCATCAGATCGAGAAAGGAAACTCAATTCACAGGCGTGTTGAGACATTTTCTCTCTGCAAGGAAAAAACTGACAATATAGTACAGTAGTGATTATTTCTGTCGCTGAAAAAATTTCTTCAACAGTCAAACAAGTAAAATTATTTGGAAAAATTACATGCAGTATTTCATACATTGCAGCTATCTTCTGGTTGCAAAAGAAAAGGAAATGGGAGAAATTTTACTTCCATTCAATAACAATGATCATACTGGCATGTAGAGTGCACACAAAGAGCATGTGCAGGCTAATAATCTACCAATCTGGTACCCCACCATCAATAACTTGTCAATTAGAGGGGACAATGTAGAATACTATGTCAAAAATTATTACTAAAGCCTGTAAGAGGATATAAGTGCTGGTAAGAGGTCGGGGTTACGATTGTTCTGATGAAAGTGCCCCAGCGTCCATGGGTACAAGTGGTGTGCGGATTTAGCACAGGAAATGGGAACTTTGTTGACACAAGCGACTCCGCAAACATCAAGATGGCGTCAATCTTCAAAATATTTGGAGTTGTAAGTAAAAACTTCGAAAGCGTTTTGGGGTAGTGTGCACTGCGTTGGCCACACTTTTCATTACACTCTGTTTAAATCTTAAAATATGGCCTTAATTTCTAACTTTGGAGAAAATACTTACTCCGAAAGGAGAATAGAGGTCTTGAGCTCCTTCTCTCACCACCAACAACTCGTGACTGATGACCATCTCTGGTGTAAGGACGTGTTAAAAGTACTTTTTCGGAGGGTGGCCTAGCCATGGTAGTTGGTGAGTTGGTCAGTCCACGCGGTTGTTTACCCTACATCCTAACCTGAACTTTGCAACATGGATAGCCTATGCATCCTAACTTTAAGATTGCAACAATGATAGCCTGCACCAAGGGCGATGTACTAATACCATAATTAACATGGTAACTGGAAGGCTAGCATAACTAGTGAGAAAAATGGGTAAGAAAATAAAAAGCTTAAGCAATGACTACTATACAATGAATGGTCTTTAGGTTAGTAGTACTAGCCTAGGTAGGTAGGTAGTCTAGCCTACCCTAACCTCAGCTTCCTGTAGGACCTGCGAGGATAAAAATTTGGTGTCGTACCTGAGTAATACGACGACTACGAAGACTGTTTAAATTTGGGTTAGTGAGGCTCCTACTTCAGGTAATTCACGATCTAGGAACACGCCGAGGGTGTCTAATATGACAGTTTTTGAAAGCAGCACACGAGAAAGGTATCCTACTGTAAAGAACCTAGGTGAACAGCATAAAGTAGCTTTCACAATACCGTCAAAAAATAGTTCAGAGAAAATATATGGTTGTAAAAGTATAGCAATAATATAGAACGTTAAGAAAAGATTTCACAGTTAAATAAAACATACCATGACCCTCGATCGAGGGGAAATAAAAAAATATTACCAACCTTCACCTGAAAGTAATTGCTGCGTGAAAGAAGTTTATGTCAAGTATATAGTTTATGTAGTATTTACTGGGTGCGTTCTTATTTGTTATTTTTTTAATAAAACGGCAAAATAATGTGATTGTGAACACTAAAAAGGCTACGGTCTCTTCGGCCATAATGCTGGATGAGGCAGCAAAATTGATGGGGGCTTGTTAATATTTCCATTCATTTTTATCTCATTACCACAAAAGTTTTAGTATTTGTATAGTTTCTGATTTCTCGCAGCATAAAGCTTTCGCCTTCAGTTTCTGAATACTATCCCCCTAAATAATTTTACACTTAGCAGTCAGTACTTTTATTTTTATCCAATGCTTCAAGTTTATTATTGCATTTTTTCAAGTTATCACTGCAAATATTGCCGAATTTTGTGAATAGGTGTTATAAGGAATTTTCGTTCAAATCTTCGAACCTACGACAATTGGATATATGCTGTGACTTCCTTTACTTTTTTCTATATTACCACATTGGAAGAAACATTATAAAAAACTTAAATTCCATTTCTTGAACATAAGCTGGTCTAAAACCTTTGGTTTGGCCACTGATATTTATGGTTTATTCTAACGGAAAATCATTACCTTTCTGTAAGGACTTCCCTTATTTTGAGAATATGGTGACCCTCCAAAAAATAATAATAATAATAAAATAAAATAAAGAATTGTGCGTCACTGCTGACGATCTGTTATGAAAAAAGTGGAATATCAATACTGGCTATGAAAATAACTCTAAAACTTTCTATGATGAAATATGTATCTATCTAACTATATATATAAATAGTTAATAAATATATATATATATATATAATCTATATATATATATTATTAATATATATATATATATATATATACATATATATTAAGTATTACATCAAAAGTATTTGCATACTATAACTATTTGATATATTTTATTTTCTTTGTCAAAGAAGGCAATGTTCATTCTTTTTCTTAGGATCGTCAGCAATGAAACAAACTTCTAAGACAACAGAACACTTCCATAATTAGATTGGCATCATAACAAGAGAGAGAGAAAGAACATTAAAGACCGTCTACTCTCCCACAGTGAGAGAGTGACAGCTGCGTAAAACCAGTTTTTTAAACAGACGATTATAAATAGTTTCTATGATACAGTTAAGTGATATTTTTATCAGATAGACATATCAATTGGGCCTTGGGAAAACCCTTCTGGAGCCCTGTGGTTGATGATGACTTAAAATGCGCTGATAATGGTAAGTGCATATCAGTGGACCTAGGTACAATATTCGGTGAATCTTATAGGAGTAGGTCAAATGTCTATATTTTTCATTTATTTTCTTTCCCCGTGTTTCTATTTCTAGACCTACCTTGACTAATTTTTCCGAAAGGTTCTTGTTTGAAGGAGAAGAGAGGAGAGAGAAGAGAGAGAGAGAGAGAGAAGTTGTAGTGAGAGAGAGAGAGAGAGAGGAGAGAGAGAGGAGAGAGAGAGAGGAGATACGAGAGAGAGAGAAGAGATGGAGAGAGAGAGAGAAGAGTGACTGTTTAATTTATCCCAATTTCAAACTAGTGAAAACATTTTTGAAAGTGATTAGATTTTAAAAATTACAAAAATCTTATCTGGTAGTTTATTATTTTTTTTTATTTTTTCAATTTCAAAAGAACTTTAGGAAGAGAAAAAAGGTCTTTATATCAATAATCGCCTTTTTTCATAAAAAATATGTTCTCTTTTAAAAGGGAAGACACCTTTCCTCTTTAGCCTTTTAAACAATGTTGGTGATTTTCCTGCCTACCCTTAAGGTCAATAAACCAAGCCAATTGATTCTTCTTAGTTCTAACTCTAGTATAAAACCACTGAAAGCTTAGACTAATCTCTGGGCTAGATATTTATCATAGGATTATAGCCATGTAGTGGCATGTCAGATCTTGTGTTTTACTTATTTATCGTCTTTAATACTGCTCTAAGTATGTACAGAGAGAGAGAGAAGAGAGAGAGAGAGAGAGAGAGAGAGACGAGAGAGAGAGAGAGAGAGAGAGAGGGGGGGGGGCTGGGGGGGGGGGATGGGAGGTTCATAAATCATATAGCATTTTTGATGACATAGCGGTTCGGTTTTTGTTTCGATGTGATAGCAAATACTAGAAAACAACCATTTATCTCATCAGAATCAGAGCATATAATTAATTTTCTGTTTCCTTTCTAACTAAAGAGCCCCAGGATGTATAAAGATGATGCTTAATACATGAATAGTTCCTTTAATAACATCAGTTTCTCCTCAAAATCAGAATTAATTTTACTGGTTCGTTGGACTTCGTTTCTGGGACGAGACGTGTAACACGTAACTTAATACATTGTTTACCTCATCTCATCACCTTTACCATGTTTATCATATGTAAGCGATTCTTGATTAACAATACTTTTTAGTCATAATTTGACATTCAGGTAATGAAAGCATCTCTCAGGAGCCGTATTACCAAGTTCGAATTTCCGTCTGAATCACGATTGCAAATTAATGATCCTGGAAGTTCTGTGATAGCAATCAAATGCATAGATAGACCGTTTGGCTGCATACCTCCTCTGCAAATCAGCTCTATTTCCTGTGGCTTTTAAAGCGAAAAAGCAAGGTATCCAGTTGCTATAGAAGACGAGCAACCGTTCTTCGTAATTGTAGATGTTCCGGATGACTTTTTTTTAGCCTCTATTTGGGCAAAGAAAACACCGAAAGCGCTTGGTCTCCGTCTTTTGTTCTTATATTTACGGTGGAAGATGACTGACTACGCATGCGTAGTACAAGTTCGGCCATCTTTGTCCAAGTGTGTTGTAGAGCTGCTCCGCCTCCCTACTGTATTTTGCTGGTAATATAGTTCGGAGGTCGCTCGTCTCGTTGACATTAGGCCAGGAAAAGAATTAAATGTCTGCCCGACAATTAGAGGGGTGGTATAGCCGGGGTAGTAGTCGAGCAGGGCATGATTAAAGTAGAAATATGCCAGGGACACCAACATTGTTTTGGTATCTCGACGATGGCAGTAGAGGTATCGTCGCGGATACGAATTTTTTGTCTTCGTCATTCGACGTCGTGTGGTTCCCCCCTTCATTATTTTCGGCTGCGGACGATGACAGCGATGGGCGTGAATGGCGGTGCGGGCGGAATTGGCTCGGTTTTGCCAGGGGTGGGAGCGCGAGTGGTCCTGCGAATGGGTGGAAATCTGGTTGGGAAGGTCAGGTCAGGTTCCAAAATAGCCGAGTCTTAAGTCAGTGTAATCCTTTTTGGGCCATAAAGAGTTCCCCCCCTCCCCCCCTGCGGGTTCGATGGCCAAATAATTGTCATTATATCCATTTGGCTTTGCAGTTCATTTGCCACATTTTGAGGGTTGATATTGACAGAAGTAGGCTAGGTTCGTTTTTGCAATTGTAGGTTAGGTGTTCCTAGTCTGGCGAACAGAGAATCTGCCCTTTTTTTTTATTTCTCTTTTACTTAAGGCGATCCAAACCTATAGTTGGATAATTTTAATTTGCTTCTAGTTTATTCAAGCCCTTGTATGACAGAGTGAGTAGGCTACCCTATTTTTTTGTTGATTTTTTTTTAATTTTTTTTTTAACCAGCTAGCTAGTTGTATACCTAAATTCTCTTTAATTTTGGCAGGTGTTCATATCCCTTTTATTCATGACAAGACTCGAGTATCCAAGGCAATTTCAAGTTTTGCTGAGGCTGGCCTGGTGGGGTTTGGTCTACCTAGCCTAACCCACGGTAGGCTAGGAGCTTATCACTTTAAAGGCTAATTTATGAACAATCAAGTGAAGTGTAAGCACCGTTGCAAAGACTGGACACCATAGGATTTTTTGGTAGGCTATTCAAATGGTATTGGCTCACATTTCCGTCTGTTACGATTACCCTCTGTACCTAGCCTATATCAAAAGGAAAGACAAAATAGTCTAGTTTTACTTCATATTAAAGTAGCGATCTGAAAACTTTATTCTGGAAGAAGTCTGTCACCTGATGACCAGTGTACCTGAGTCTTACTGGATGTTGTAACTGCCCTTCAAACTACTTTGGAAAAACCATGATAGATTGATTTTTTTCACCCAACATCAAATTGAATAAGGCTACTGATGATGATTTTGCAATATTTTCTGAAGGGAAATTGATAGGGCGATAGGAGGGATTGATAGAATTAATTTTAACCGAATCCGACTGAGCTAGAGAGATTTTCCTCATGCGCAAAGATCTCAGGTTTGTCACTTACGAATACTAATACAAATTGATAAAAAATTTGTCATTTTGGTTTTGTTCCAACTTTTCTTCCTGACATGAGTGGTTCCGTGTCATATTTATAGGTACTGTATTTTAATTAGATGTGAAGTTTGTAACCTATTTCCTTGTGCAGTGTAGTGAAATGGCTGAAACAGTATTACAAGTGGGAACAAGATGATTACAAGTATCTAACGTCGCCTTTACATACAGTGGTTGCAATGGAGGTTGCATGGCACAACTCACAGATTGCTGAGTCACTTCTGAGATTCTAGTAGAAAGAGCAGTGTAGTGGAGTTCACCTTTAAAAGATAAATAAGTGAAATAATGGGGGCCATGATCAAACAAAGGGCAAAATAGAGTAAAAAAATTAAACAGACTATTGTGCAAATGAATTAAAGCTAGAAAAGATGTTGTATTATTATTGTCGACTGACTGTATAGCAAAGGCTTCTAATCACAAAAACGTCCCCAGTGATTAATGAAAATTCACTGCACAAGTTCATGGAAATATCTGAAGGAATAGGATACAGTGCAGAAAAAGTAAGATTCTCCAGAAAAGTGAAATAATAAAACATAAACCAGATGAAAAGAAGAGATTACTAAAGAATAAAACTTAAACCAGATGAAAAGAAGAGACTTCTAAAGAACTTGATACCAACTGTTCTAGAATATACTATAATGGCAATGAAGTCCAAAACCAAAGAAAATGGTCTCATACGATGCTCAACTTATAAGAAATATGGAAATATGCGATGATTTCCGTGTGGCAGATCAACAACAAATTTGAACATAAGACAGGTGAAGATGAAGATAGTGTTTTCTGAGGGCAGTCCACTGCTGGCATCGCCTATTGCCTAACTGTCTATTCTGAATGCAACAAGGCTGCTAGAGTGCCCATTATTTCCCCCCACATGTATGGTCAGTAGAGGGTATGAGTGAACTAGTTAATGACGAAGCAGCTCAGCTGGGGAGCCTGCCTTCATCCCCCTCCAACTTTGGTGCCTACATCCTGGGCATCTGATAGACAAAGGAGTGGGTGAAGGCATTTTGTTCCTCTGGAAAAAATGAAAAAGTTCCCCGTATAGGTCAGTGATCCATTTACTTTGGTTTCTAATGTGGCTGCTCTGGCAGCTCCTGCTTGTGCCCTTAAGGATCTCTCTCAAATGCATCAGTTGGAGTGGGAGAGGATGGGGTGTGGGGGGGGTTTTGGGTTTCAGTGCAGTTCTTGTCCCACGTGAACAAAAATGGCTTGACTCCGGAAAACTACCGCCTGTCGTGTTTCTGTTAAGAGGTGGAGGATCTTTCTAGGTGGCTAGATAACAGGAACTTCCTAGAGGGAACTCAGCTGAACTGGCCCCCACCAGAGTTTCTCTCGATTCATTGGGAGTGTAGTAGGATGCTCACCAAAGCTGCATGTTCATTACGGGTTAGTACTGACAGTCACAAGAAGAAAAGTATTCTAGAACACTGTCTCATTCCGTGTTTGGAAAGTTCCGAACAAGTCGTCAGGCCAAGGTGCTGAGACAATATCCTTGGTGAGGCCTCACATAGTGAATGACATGCTTCATTCCTGGCATTTAGGAGGAACATCATGGTCCACAAGTTTTTGCAACATTGTGTTACCTTCTGAACTGATCTTCCCTCCTTAAAATGGGAGACTCAAGTTCCTTTTTGTAGTACCTCGGTGGTGTGATCGGTATGGTCTTGACCTGCCACTTCGGCCGCCGTGAATTCGATTCTCGGGCATTCCACTGAGGAGTTAGAGATGTGTATTTCTGGTGAAGTTCACTCTCGACGTGGTTTGGAAGTCACGTAAAGCCGTTGGTCCCGTTGCTGAATAACCACTGGTTCCATGCAATGTAAAAACACCATACAAACAAGTTCCTTTTTCTTAACCCCACAATGATGTTACAACAAGCCAAACTGTCCTGGACCTGTCATCCTAGACATTGGATACCAGGATGTATGGAGATTACTGGACTCATCCTATTTCTACTCACATGTAGTTGCGATACCTAAGGAGTGAGTCTCCATATAATTTTTTAAAGTTATTTACATTTTATAAATGTACAATCACAGTTTTAATTGAATGTATCCTGAGAACTACACAGCAGCATGGAAGTAGTGATATTCTCAATGATTTTTCAGTTACAGTGAATAGTCATATCTTGCTTTGAAAAGAATTGAACTGATTATAGAACATCTTTAATTGCTTTGGAATTGCAAGAGATGATAGTAAAACATGACTGAGGGTATATATATGTTTTGAACTATAACACAAGTATGAAGGAGTTGATGGTTAATTTTTTGGGTTGTATAGAAGCTGTATACCTTGTTTATATGAAACAGTCATCAAAATGATCTTGTAAGTTGCTGACATCTAATTGTACTCTTCTTTTTTTCAGCTGTAAGGTGTAAAATCACCAACTGAGTGGTCTGGAGTAAAAGATAACATGTCAGAAACTGCACTGAAGTTTGGGCCCGAGTGGCTTCGTGTTCTTTCTCACGGTGGTAGTGTGAACTCTCCTCCCCCCAGTCCAGGTTTAAAATTCAAGGTTAGTTTAGTGGTTTCAAAACTGAGTAAATGTCATGCAGGTATAATAATAGTGCACTTAAACCCAGGCTTATTTATTTTGGACAAAATAGCCATTTGTTGTGATGGTATCTAGTTGCATAACTATAGCAGTTAGTTAGTGCAACTCCTATTAGGTAAACACTGTCAATCACTCATGACTGCCTTATTTAATTACTTGTAACAATAATCAAGGTGTTTCTGAATGATTGAGTTGCAGGTTACCAATACATTATACAGTATTGAGGTGTTCAAGAAATGTTCTAAGCATAAATATACGTTGTAAACTGTCACTAGTATTTATGTGAATGGTAGCTTGTATAGTTTTCTACATTGTCATGTTGATTACATAATTTGAAAAAACAAACTAAGTTTTCCTAATTTATATTTTCAAAGGCTTGAGTTCATGACTGTTGTGTATGGCAGACTGGCCAGTCAGTCAGTTACAAGTTTTATCTCATTATTGTTGTGTCTTCAAATGCTGTATTTGCTAGAGATTAGGTGTCTCAGTGCAGTGAGATTGGTCTGCTGTCCTAGTCATTATTGTATAAGAATTTATCTTAATACTGTCCTTGTCTTATCAGCTTTGGGCTTGTACCGTCACTGTTGGCTTTTATCAGTATAGTAGTAATGTGTTAACATAGCATATTGGTGTACAGTAGTATAGCTCAAGAATAATTCCTTGTTCCTTGAGATTGAAGAGGACTATAGAATGCTGTAGTTTTCTGGCTATCTGGCTGGTCCTACATTAATATCTTGAGTTGTCAGGTTGATTTCAAAGCCTTCATTAAGTTCCTCTCTGTATATTTTTATATGTAAGTTGAAAAATTGCCTATTATGGGATATTTTGAGAAGTAGTACATTATCATTGTTGTTGTTCATACGCGAACAAACCTGAGGTCTTAATAATAGGAAGATTTCTAGCACCCAGCTGGATCCGGTTAAGAAACAGATGAAAGTAAGGAATCTTGTGATATCTGGCAACGCATGCGTAGATCGGGTGAACGCATCAGTCTTTTCTTAACTGCCTGGGCGAGTGTACTGGTTAACCTCTCTTGGCCTTTACTCGGTTCATTGCCCGTTTTGCTTGTGATTAGTGTGTGTGTTTGCTGATATTATGGCTGCTTCTGCTCCTTCTCGGCCTCGTCAACGTGTGTGCCCCGGAATTCCAGGTTTTCCGTGTTGTCGTTTTTTGGCTTCGGCAGCGACTGATCCCCACATCACATGTAGCAGGTGCCGTTCTAATTTTTGTACTATAACGAATCCTTGCATGGAATGTCGGGCATGGCCTAAAGAGCAGTGGAAGTCGTTTTTAGCAAGAGAGGATCGGAGGGCTTCGACTTTTCCTTCTTGGGAAGGTTTTTCACCTCTTCCCAATACTTCGGTGCCCTGAATGGCCTTCGGCTCTGGCGCGTGGCTAATGGCCACAAATTTTATAAATTCAGATTCCAATGCTTCGTCTCCTGCAGTATCAACCCCATAGTAGTGTTGTTCCTGTGTCTCCTTCCTTTTCTTCCGTTGATTTGTCGCTGGAAGTATCAGGAGGCCACCAGGCTGATTTTTGTAATGTCGCCCCTTCTTCTCTGGGAGTTGATTTGATTCCCAGGAAGGAGGAGGCTTTTTCATCATTCTCATTTATTCCAGAGTCGGAGGCGTCCAAGATTGCGGCGATTTGGAAGACGCTCGGGCTAGGGGGTACCCCGTCCTTGGAAGGGTTGCTTTCGCAATTTTTGGAGGCTTGCAAACCCCCCTCCTCAGGTGGGCCAGATCATTCCCCCTCTTGTTACGAACCCTGAGAGAGAGGTCCACTCCAAGTTCGTTATAACGACAAACAAAAAGAATCCAACACCAACAGTTGAAACTGGGGATACGAATATAGAAAGAAACACTAACACAACAAAGGTTTATTTACAAGCTTACTAACAAGACAAATGCAGAATGGTGTCTCCTATTTACATAAAAAAGGCAAAATCTTACAATGCGTGAACTTGGGAAAAAGTGAGGTAATTCAAATACTTGCTGGCCAGTTTTGCGACTTGAAGCGATGGCTTCACAAAGGAGAACGGTGGAACTTTACTCCGTACTGCAGAAGGCAATGTCTATTCTTGATACTTGAAGGGCAGGAACTCCTCAAAACCTCTTGTAAAACGTTTTTCTTCCTTCTTAAGCTCTTGCTCTATGTCGAAATGCCTTGGTCGTCCACTCCTGACGACGACTTGACCAGAATTCAACCAACTCTCGAGTGACTTTTCCTCTTTGATCCTTCGTAGGTTCCTTCTTCTCTTATCAGTCTCTGATGATCTCTGATCTCTGCCGGTGAGCTCTCACTGATAATCTGATCTGTTGCTCTTACCGATGATCTCTTACTCTGTGACTAACTGATGATCTGCCTTCTCCTACTTCGTCCGTCGTTTTTATACGGCATTCTGGGGGCGGGGCCTATGGCGAGCGTCACAGACTCCGGAGATTACCGGAACTTCTTAGAAGAATCTAGACGAGGTATTGCATCAGAAGTCGTGGTGTTTCTCACGACTCTACGGCGCCTGTTGCATTCCACAACACTCCTGCCGATTCTAGAACCATCATGAGAACAGGCGCTTCCTACATGCGCAAAAGCATCCGTGCTCATCGTGTGCTAACTTCAAAACTAGTTCACAAAGCTTCCTAGGAACCACTAATTGTTCGGTGATTTCCCCTTTACTACCTGACTTAGGTCGAACATGACACAAACATCGTCCTTTAAACAAAAAGTTTCCTTACACACATCATCGAGATCATCATCCAGCTCACATTCAAAAATTCGGGTTAAGTGTCTCTTCTCTGCAACTTGACTAGCTCATCCTTATTCACGAGGTTAGCGCCTAATTCATCACCGTAACTAGTATGTACTAGATACTGGTACATTTACTACGTTACTTTCGACAGCTACACCTTCCGTTTGGCTATCACTGTCAACGATAGAGTTAGGTTTCTCAGCCACACTCATGCCAAGATCAACCTCGCCACCTCTATCACACTCGTTTGAATCCACGAACTTACTCACGTTCGAATCCACGAACTATTCGAACGAACTTACTCTCGTTCCAATCCACGAACTTATTCATGTTTGAATCCACGAACTTTCTCACGTTCAAATCCACGAACTCTCGTTCAAATCCACGAACAAATTATGACTGTAGTCTATGTCTGTATCTAAACCCGACCTAGTTACTACCATTTCAGGCACTGGAATATCCCTCTTAACAGGATTCAGATTCTTGGATAAAGCTAAGTCATTACCGACAATAATGTCAACGCCATCGACGGGCAAACTGTCAATAACTACAAGTTTCACTTCTGACACTACCTGACTTTCTAAATTCAACTTCAACAAAGGACAAAGAACACAAGTGTTAGGAAATCCACCTAACATTACTTTTGTTCACGAACCTTACCTGCCAGATATATATACAGGTATTCTCCTACTTACGATGGGTTTAGGTTCCGAAAAAACCATCGTAAGTTTGAGAAAATCGTATCTCGGATATAGCCTAGCCTACTAAGTTAATCAGTACCATATAGGCTAGGCTATATACACATATATGGAAGATTAGCCTACACTACACAGTATACCTATACATATAAGGTATAGTAATTATTAATATCAGCTAGTTCGGGTGTTTCAATGCAGATTGACTAATGATAATTAAGTATAAAAAGAAACTTAATAATGAACAAGGATCAGACTGTAGCGTAAAGGTACTCGCCAAGATTCGGTCCGTTGTCGGCATACGTGATCGGTTGTCAGGCTGGTTCATGGCTACTAATAAACTAAAGATCGGAAGAGGAGGATGATGATAAAGCAGCAGGTATCATCAATTCGCTCTTCCTCAGATAAAATTTCTTCTTCTGTAAGTTCAGGTGTCTCGAGGAAACAACTGTTCCGAGACGTACAGGATCGAGTCTCAAGTGAGGGGGGTGGTAGGGCTGGGGGAAGCGGAATGCACTGGAGTTCGTTCTCTTGAAGAAAAAATCCATTGTAGGTTGCACAGTGCGTTTTTTTCGTTCTCATAATTAATCGGTAACATGCAACATTGTCTTGATGAGCCCTCTGAACTTTGGCAAAACCGTTCCTCGTCCCCATCCATTTCACTTAAAAGTTTCAGTCCTTGATCAAAATAAAGCAAACGCCTCTGCCAGTTTTTTAGTCGTAAACGTTCGCTCCGGCTCTTTTGTATTTTCTTCCTCTTCTGCTTTTTTTCTCTCTGCAAGTGCAATTAAATCCTCTGCTGTTAGCTCTACATCTTGCATACTATAAGTTCTTGGATATCTTCCTTCGTCAATTTCTAAATCTAAACTTTTCCCAAGTATCAAGATCTTTTTTATTGATTCCACTTCTTCTTCATTCTGATCGAAACCTTTTTAAACGAGTTCACATACACTTTCAGCAGATTTTTCCAGACCCCATTCATACACTCTTTCTTTACCTCCTTCCACGCCCTTCCAATGTTCATAATGGAGTTAAGAACACTAAATTCTTTCCAGAAAAGTTCTGAGATCTTTCTCCTCGTTATCCGTAGCCTGAAACAGCCTGCGCAAAACGTGTTCCGAAGATAATACGCTTGAACGTAGCCACAGCACCCTGATCCATGGGTTGTATGAGAGAAGTTGTGTTTGG
>NC_061105.1:6849354-6926384 GCF_015104395.2 Macrobrachium nipponense | reverse complement strand
CCAAAAGTTTAAATTGATTCTTTACAACGTGGTCCAACTCAGGCGCTGTAAAGAAAACTTTCCGCTGCGGCGAAAGCAGATCTTCTAGAGGAGTCGATTAAACTGGAGCAAGTCTCCCTGGGAGGAGGCAGAAACTCCCAGAGAAGGAGCTTCCCCAGTTACATAAAACCTATACCTCTTACGAAGCAACTTAGAGGGAGGGTAAGCAAAAAGAGCCTTCCCTAAGTCTCTTTTCATAGACATCCATTTCTCGTCTTTCAACGAATGTCTAACCGCTTTAGATAGAACAAGTTTTGGGAGGAGAGGGTCTGAAGTTTTCCTCCTCATCAAAAAAGTCGAAGTTGGGGAGCGCGGAGCCGCTTTCTCAAAATAATCTGGATAAGATACCAGAAGAAATCTAAGGAGACGTGAATAACACGAGTGATGTGAATCCTCCTCCTCTAACTTCTTCTTCATTCTCCGATACCGCCTTGGAAGAAGTAGACGGAACTACAACCGGATCTGAAGGTTTCGAACCACCCTTGGACTCATTCATCCAGTTGGTTAACATCTCTAACTGCTTGCGCAAAGGCGCCAGAGACGAATCAAAACAGTTAACGTAGGCTTGGAAGAGCCTAAATGTTCAGCAGGAGGCGGAAAAACTACTTGCGCCTCGCTCGATCCAGCCGAAATTCGAGGCGAAACAGGCGCATCAGGCGTAACAGAACGAAAAAGCGCCTAAAGAAACACCCTTAGAACTGCTAGCTACAGCGCTAAAACCACAATCTCTACTAGTAGATGGAGCCGAAAAGGCACAGATTGAGGCGACGAACGAGCCGCTAACGGTCGAGGCGCAACCCTACTCTCAGGCTCCTTATACCGCTTGACTGAGGAGGCGAAGAATCGGCGCCTGAACGCCTCTTTAAGGGACGCGAAACGGGCGAATCTCGCCAAGAGCGCCGTGCGACCGGAGACGAATCGCTTGAATCATTTGAAAGGCGTCTGACCGCAACACCTTTCCAACGCTTAACCGAGCCCTGTTGAGGCGCAACAGGCTCAACAAGAGAGGCGCCTGTCTGTGGGCAAATCCCGATCGACTCCCTTGGACTTCCGGTATGTCTTCTCCCCGGTGCGGGGGAGCTGGACAGTGACCTTTGTCTAGGATACGTGTCAGGACAGACAGACGCACCCTCAACTACACTCTTACCTGAGGCCGCTTTTTTTCTCCAAAAACGTCTTAACTGAATTACCAAGTTGCAAACCGTATTCGCTAGTACCGAAAATTTCTGATCTAACCTCGATTCCAGACTGGCAATGGTGTCGGAAGAAACTACACGGGAAGCCCGGAGAAGTGGGATTAGTAGGAGGAATAGGAGGTGTAGTTTAAAGGAGACATAACAATTTGAGGAGAAACAGAAGGAACAGATGCATCGCAAGACGAAGCAGAGCTAAGTCTACTTTCCCTAAGCGCTGCTTTTCTAATTCTGTCTTTAGCTAATTTCTCCGAGTATGAACTAAAAAACTTCCATTGAGAATCAGTCCAATCACTACACTCGTTTACATGTTCGATCTGCTGAACAAACCTGTCCCCTACACTTAACACATTTAGTGTGAGAATCATACTCTAGCTTGGATAATCTAGTTTTACATCCTGAGATGCAAAACCTAACTCCCGACGGACTAGAATCCGACATGGCAACGCCTAAATAAAAAGCAAAATAACACAACAACGCCAAAAAGAGTACTTCACCAATTCCGAAGATCAAATCCACAAGAAAAAGCGAAGCAAAGTTATCCAACCGCACCGACCACCGATGTTCACCGGTCCGACGGCCGGCAGGAAAAGATTGAATTCACCTGGGCAGTTGTACCTGGTTCTCCGCGAGTGGAGGGAGATGACGTCATCACCACCAGTGTTGGCGACGCCGACGCGCTAAATTTGAATTTAGTATCCTGCCGCTCGTGGAAATCACGGCTCTATAATTGTTCGGTAAGACACTACAATAAAAAGCTGATTTGGTGTTGTCATGACAATACCAAGTATCTAAAATCGAAACTGATAACTGCTGGGAGGTTGCAGGCAACCCCGAGTTGCAGTTCATTAAGATACAATTCGTCTCGGTCACAAACCGTAGAGTTAACTACGGTATGCGCCTACCCCACGGACAATTCAACTGTTAAAGAATCATGTCGCGAGGGTAATATACGTAGTATATTTGTAGGTTCTGTACCACGACCTCCATCCTAAAATCTTTTCCCCTCGAGGAATGAGAATAAGGATTGGAGATCGACCCGCCTTCGTTCTCTAGTCAAGAGAGTGAAGGAGAAGTCTTTCCCAAAGGAAAGCTTCAATGGTGAACAGAATACCGAAGACGATAGTTCAAGCCAAACTGGAAGTTCCCGTCCGTTCTTCTCTATTCCAGGTTAATCGCCTACTGTGAGATACTCTTCTTTCAGCAGCAGTCTTCTTCCAAATGCTAGAAATTACAGGAATTCGAGCATAAGCGAGGTTCCCGATTATCGTGTAACAATTATCGGGGATTCTCGCTCACGTTTGGGACCGTGGTCTCGCCTAAGTGTTTGGAGATCGTAAAAAACTCGAACACTCTTGATGCGCTAGAAATTCCGTAGAATTCTAAGCATCTGCGAAACCCCCCACCGAATTCGTCAAACGATATCGGCTGTGGTCCTCTCGATTCCCGTAGAAATCGAGAAAGGGGCAGGATCCCTCCTCAATGACCGGGGCTTACGTCAGGTAGGACCCGAAGGTCCCCCCGGTAGCGCAGCCCCTAACGTGGGATCTTACAGAGAAATCTCTGTAGGATCCCTCCCCTTTCCCTCGTAGCCGTAAGGAGAGAGGGAATGGGGGAGGAATTGGATACTGGCTCGCCTTCCCAGCGGAACTAGCAGTTGGAGAAGAAAAGGAGCAGCCATCGCCTTTACGGCGATGGCCTCTCAGAGCCTGGGAAAACGTATCGTCAGGAGAAAAACGTTTTCCCGAGGAGGGTTACCAACTCATACTGTAGGTAAGTGTCTGCCGCCACTGTGAACGTCGTCTGGGTGGGGCTGATCGACACCTGACAGGAGAGAGCCGATACCCGCTCCGACTCATTCCAGTCCTCGTCGAGGTCGAAACCTCAGTAGACCGAAGGGGTATTTAAATACGGTGTCCGAAGACACGTAAGAAACGCCTCTGTCGCAGTAGAGGAGGTGAAGTAGCTGTTCGAGCCGGCCAGAACTGAGAGAGCCTTCTTGTCCGGAGACGAGAGACTACCTGGTTCAACAGTCGGCAAGCTCCGATCGCGGCAGACCCACCGTCGATTTGGGTTCCCTCTCGGGCCCCAAAACGACTCGAGCCGAGACGTGGCTCTGCTGGTGGAAGCGGCGATCCTTCCCCGAGTCATTGTGCTGACGAATCAGCGCCGTAACCTCGGCAAAGTTTCCTCTGGATCTCGGAAGTCACAGCATCTTGCAGAGTGGGACCGTTAAGCCCTTCGAACAAGAGCATATTCCGAGAACCTTCCTCCTAAGAAGGGGGAACAGCGACAGCCCTCTCGGTCTTCCCCATCCACTTGCGCATACGTCCTGGCCGGTCCAAGAACCGTGCCTGGCACGTAGGGCGTCGTGGTGGGATCATGAGGGGCGCACCCCTCACGATCACTCCTCAATACCTCGCTCCTCCCGGTGTAACCCGAGGAGGTTGAAGGTACGGGAGAGGCAGACCTGACGCTCCCTCGTTGCTCGCTGGCAGAACCAGCAGGCTTGGAGGGCTGCAGGCGATCGTCAACCCCCGCCACGGTGGCGATCGAGCTGCAGCCTGGTCGAACCGTCTCGCTGTGGAGAACGCTGGACTGAGCACAGCGGCCCCGATCTCGCCGTGTCAGAAGAGCTGGTGCCTGGTTGCCGTACCCGGTCGCTTTCTGTGAGAGCGACGGTCAGGCCGACCTGCAGGCTCCACTGTCACAGTGAGACCGGTGCTTGTCCTCACGGCACGTCACGTCGCTGGTTCCAGCCGTGGCTGGCAACCGGCGAACGGGAGGACCTCTTCCCAGCCTCAGCCCGTGGTCGGTCGTGGACCGTCACGTCCCCGGTAGCCAGCTGTTCGCCGCGAGAGTGAGAGCTGGTCTGGTGAGAGTCGCATGAGCGGCTGTCACCAGTCTTCCGCCCGTGCCGTGAACCTGACGCTGAGACGGACTCAGAGGTCTGGTTCCTGGCTGCACGGTCGCTGGTAGACGACCGTACACTCGGGTACCTCCCGCGAACGAGAGGCCGAGACGGACCCTGATGCAGTGGCAGAACCACTGACACCAGGCAGAGGAAGTACCGGTGTTAGCCGGTACCCCGTCCTCTGGTCCCCGTAGTCTTCTTCCTTGCGGAAGAAGAGACGGGCCCGCTCCCGAAGGAGCAGGAGGACCAGCGGAAGGAACCCTCCCGTCCCACCGAGGTGAGACGGGTCCCGAGAAGCTCCCGAGGGAGACTTCTTAGGAGGGAGGAGGCAACCTTCTTCTTCCTCGGCTGTGAAGCCTTAGAAGTCGAAGGGGAAGAGGCGGCAGCCGACGACAGATGAAGAAGATGAAGACGACGACTCGACACTTTCTTTTTTTTTTTCCTCCTCTTGCTTCGTCAGCTTCCTCAGGACGACGTAAGATCTGCTATCCAGGGCGGAGCCGGGGCTGCTGTAGCCGAAGCCACAGGGCCCGGAACGCACCTGTACAGACAGACCAAAGTCTGGGGTAGTACCTACCACGAACCGGGACGACATCAGCAGGTATGGGCATCTCAGGAACAGCAGGCACAGCCAGCACAGCATCGGTAGGGACGCCACAGCAACGCAGGGACACCAGCGCAGCAACGGCAGGGACAGCCAGCGCAGCAACGGCAAGGGACAGCCAGCGCAGCAACTGCATGGAACAGTCAACCCAGAATCGGCAGGTACGGCAGGTAGCACCGGAAACACAGGAAGTGGAGCAGCAGCCAGCAACATCCTGGTACCGGCGGCAGGTCCAGGGGCGAGCTCTAGGGCAGCGGAAGTGTGGTCCGCTGCAGCGCGGCAACCACGAGCGGCTGGCGGCGGCACGCCCCCCTCTCGGTACGGCGAACGGCACTTCACAGCGGCTGTAGGCAAGACTGTTACCACGTGAGGCGAGTACACCAGGTGAGGAGGGACGTCGTCACCTGGTTGCGTGGTCACCACTCCATGGGTGACCGCAGTAGGCCCAGACATAGAACCGCAGCCCCTGGACCTAGCACGCCCTGCAAATGGAAGGACGCCCATACCTCACCAAGGTCACACCCTCGTGGCAGTAGCACCTGCGGAAATAACAGTAGTAGCGATTAGTGGGGGGGAAGTCCCCCTCGCGCGGGGGGGTGAGCCCTCTCCGAACGAGTGGAAGACCCCTAATACAATTGTACATCGGGCACCGAGCGCCCTCCCCCACCCGCGCTCGACGGATCGGGCGAGGAGAAGAACACCGATAACCTCCCCCCCCCCCAGGGAAGGGGAAGGGCCATCTGTGGGAGCTGAGCGGTGGGGGTTCTCGTTCCCCACCCCCGCACAGTACCCATGTACCCAACAACAATATAAGAGCCCGAGAGCAATCGTGCCATCGCCCGAATGCAAGGGCATAAGGATCAATTCCCCTGACTGAGCGGCAACTGAACAATAATATTGATGCAATCAATAATAAGGAATAAAATGAAAATGCAAATCTTGCAATTACGATTCACTTCACAATGAATAAGGGCTCGGATCGAGCGCATTTGCGCCCTCGGTACCGAGCGCAAGGGTCAAAAGGAATCCATTCCTTACCTTTATGGATCAAGTTTATGGAAACCTTGATCCATAATGAATTGATGCAATCAAAAAATATATGAAAATGAAAAGAATACTGCGCTTGCGATTTCACTTCATACAATAAAGGGGAAGGATCATTCCCGGGAAATAGCGGAAACATTGATCCCAGTAAACAATGCAATCTCAATAAAAAATGAAAATGAAAAAGAACTGCACTTGCGATTTCACTTCATTCAAAATAAAAAGGGGAAAGGATCAATTTCCGGGTAAGCTCGGAAACTGATCCAAAATGAGTATTGCTACAATCAAAATAATATATGAAAATTAAAAGAATACTGTACTTGCGATTCCACTTCCATACTGAATAAGTTTTTTTCCAACCCAATATACGCTCGGAGCGAGCGCTCCCGCCCTCGGCACCGAGCATACACAATACGAGGATCATTTCTGGGAAAATGAATTCCCGCACTTACGCCCTTCAGTCCCGGCACTCGGGTAATCGGAGGGCGTGGTGAAACCAAGATCCTTTAATTCACAATTGAATTCAATGGGAATAAATATGAAATGATTGTACTTACAATTCAGTTTCACTAGATAAATAGAAAAAGAAAAACACAATCATGCGAAAGCAACGACGATGAAGCGGGCAGAGAGCGATGATACACGTCCACACGCCAGCAGGCCGAAAGCAAAGTGATTTGTTTACCTACCAGTCGCGCAGCGCGCGAGCCTGTCGGACAAGCAGTTAACTACCGAACCCCCTTGTTCGAAAGCTTACGACCTATCCAGCTGCCGCTAGTACCTTCCTATTGTAAAAGGACCGAAGGTTTGTATGCCGTGTCGGAACAATTTAAGATTGCAACAATGATAGCCTGCACCAAGGGCGATGTACTCAATACCATAATTAACATTGGTAACTGGAAGGCTAGCATAACTAGTGAGAAAAATGGGTAAGAAAATAAAAGCTTAGCAATGACTACTATACAATGAATGGTCTTTAGGTTAGTAGTACTAGCCTAGGTAGGTAGGTAGTCTAGCCTACCCTAACCTCAGCTTCCTGTAGGACCTGCGAGGATAAAAATTTGGTGTCGTACCTGAGTAATACGACGACTACGAAGACTGTTTAAATTTGGGTTAGTGAGGCTCCTACTTCAGGTAATTCACGATCTAGGAACACGCCGAGGGTGTCTAATATGACAGTTTTTGAAAGCAGCAACACGAGAAAGGTATCCTACTGTAAAGAACCTAGGTGAACAGCATAAAGTAGCTTTCACAATACCGTCAAAAATAGTTCAGAGAAAATATATGGTTGTAAAAGTATAGCAATAATATAGAACGTTAAGAAAAGATTTCACAGTTAAATAAAACATACCTGATCGAGGGGAAATAAAAAAATATTACCAACCTTCACCTGAAAGTAATTGCTGCGTGAAAGAAGTTTATGTCAAGTATATAGTTTATGTAGTATTTACTGGGTGCGTTTCTTATTTGTTATTTTTTTAATAAAACGGCAAATAATGTGATTGTGAACACTAAAAAGGCTACGGTCTCTTTCGGCCATAATGCTGGATGAGGCAGCAAAATTGATGGGGGCTTGTTAATATTTTCCATTCATTTTTATCTCATTACCACAAAGTTTTAGTATTTGTATAGTTTCTGATTTCTCGCAGCATAAAGCTTTCGCCTTCAGTTTCTGAATACTATCCCCTAATATTTTACACTTAGCAGTCAGTACTTTTATTTTTATCCAATGCTTCAAGTTTATTATTGCATTTTTTCAAGTTATCACTGCAAATATTGCCGAATTTTGTGAATAGGTGTTATAAGGAATTTTCGTTCAAATCTTCGAACCTACGACATTGGATATATGCTGTGACTTCCTTTACTTTTTTCTATATTACCACTTGAAGACATTATAAAATATCATCTTGACATAGCTGGTCTAAAACCTTTGGTTTGGCCACTGATATTTATGGTTTTATTCTAACGAAAATCATTACCTTTCTGTAAGGACTTCCCTTATTTTGAGAATATGGTGACCCTCCAAAAAATAATAATAATAATAAAAAATAAAATAAAGAATTGTGCGTCACTGCTGACGATCTGTTATGAAAAAAGTGGATATCAATACTGGCTATGAAAATAACTCTAAAACTTTCTATGATGAATATGTATCTATCTAACTATATATATAAATAGTTAATATCTATATATATATATATATATATATATATATATTATATATTATATATATATATATATATACATATATATATATTACATCAAAGTATTTGCATACTATTAACTATTGATATATTTTATTTTCTTTGTCAAAGAAGGCAATGTTCATTCTTTTTCTTAGGATCGTCAGCAATGAAACAAACTTCTAAGACAACAGAACACTTCCATGAATTAGTTGCATCATAACAAGAGAGAGAGAAAGAACATTAAAGACCGTCTACTCTCCACAGTGAGAGAGTGACAGCTGCGTAAAACCAGTTTTTAAACAGACGATTATAAATAGTTTCTATGATACAGTTAAGTGATATTTTATCAGATAGACATATCAATTGGCCTTGGGAAAACCCTTCTGGAGCCCTGTGGTTGATGATGACTTAAAATGCGCTGATAATGGTAAGTGCATATCAGTGGACCTAGGTACAATATTCGGTGAATCTTATAGGAGTAGGTCAAATGTCTATATTTTTCATTTATTTTCTTTCCCCGTGTTTCTATTTCTAGACCTACCTTGACTAATTTTCCGAAAGGTCTTGTTTGAGAGAGAGAGAGAGAGAGAGAGAGAGAGAGAGAGAGAGAGAGAGAGAGAGAGAGAGAGAGAGAGAGAGAGAGAGAGACTGACTGTTTAATTTATCCCAATTTCAAACTAGTGAAAACATTTTTGAAAGTGATTGGATTTTAAAAATTACAAAAATCTTATCTGGTAGTTTATTATTTTCAATTTCAAAAAGAACTTTAGGAAGAGAAAAAAGGTCTTTATATCAATAATCGCCTTTTTTCATAAAAAATATGTTCTCTTTTAAAAGGGAAGACACCTTTCCTCTTTAGCCTTTTAAACAATGTTGGTGATTTTCCTGCCTACCCTTAAGGTCAATAAACCAAGCCAATTGATTCTTCTTAGTTCTAACTCTAGTATAAAACCACTGAAAGCTTAGACTAATCCCTGGGCTAGATATTTATCATAGGATTATAGCCATGTAGTGGCATGTCAGATCTTGTGTTTTACTTATTTATCGTCTTTAATACTGCTCTAAGTATGACAGAGAGAGAGAGAGAGAGAGAGAGAGAGAGAGAGAGAGAGAGAGAGAGAGAGAAGAGAGAGAGAGAGAGAGAGAGGGGGGGGGGGTGGGGGGGGATGGGAGGTTCATAAATCATATAGCATTTTTGATGACATAGCGGTTTCGGTTTTTTGTTTGCGATGTGATAGCAAATACTAGAAAACAACCATTTATCTCACTAGAATCAGAGCAAATAATTAGTTTTCTGTTTCCTTTCTAACTAAAGAGCCCCAGGATGTATAAAGATGATGCTTAATACATGAATAGTTCCTTTAATAACATCAGTTTCTCCTCAAAATCAGAATTAATTTTACTGGTTCGTTGGACTTCGTTCTGGGACGAGACGTGTAACACGTAACTTAATACATTGTTTACCTCATCTCATCACCTTTACCATGTTTATCATATGTAAGCGATTCTTGATTAACAATACTTTTTAGTCATAATTTGACATTCAGGTAATGAAAGCATCTCTCAGGAGCCGTATTACCAAGTTCGAATTTCCGTCTGAATCACGATTGCAAATTAATGATCCTGGAAGTTCTGTGATAGCAATCAAATGCATAGATAGACCGTTTGGCTGCATACCTCCTCTGCAAATCAGCTCTATTTCCTGTGGCTTTTAAAGCGAAAAAGCAAGGTATCCAGGTGCTTTAGAAGATGAGCAACCGTTCTTCGTAATTGTAGATGTTCCGGATGACTTTTTTTAGCCTCTATTTGGGCAAAGAAAACACCGAAAGCGCTTGGTCTCCGTCTTTTGTTCTTATATTTACGGTGGAAGATGACTGACTACGCATGCGTAGTACAAGTTCGGCCATCTTTGTCCAAGTGTGTTGTAGAGCTGCTCCGCCTCCCTACTGTATTTTGCTGGTAATATAGTTCGGAGGTCGCTCGTCTCGTTGACATTAGGCCAGGAAAAGAATTAAATGTCTGCCCGACAATTAGAGGGGTGGTATAGCCGGGGTAGTAGTCGAGCAGGGCATGATTAAAGTATAAATGTCCAGGGACACCAACATTGTTTTTGGTATCTCGACGATGGCAGTAGAGGTATCGTCGCGGATACGAAATTTTTTGTCTTCGTCATTCGACGTCGTGTGGTTCCCCCCCCTTCATTATTTTTTGCTGCGGACGATGACAGCGATGGGCGTGAATGGCGGTGCGGGCGGAATTGGCTCGGTTTTGCCAGGGGTGGGAGCGCGAGTGGTCTGCGAATGGGTGGAAATCTGGTTGGGAAGGTCAGGTCAGGTCCAAAATAGCCGAGTCTTAAGTCAGTGTAATCCTTTTTGGGCCATAAAGAGTTCCCCCCCTCCCCCCCTGCGGGTTCGATGGCCAAATAATTGTCATTATATCCATTTGGCTTTGCAGTTCATTTGCCACATTTTGAGGGTTGATATTGACAGAAGTAGGCTAGGTTCGTTTTTGCAATTGTAGGTTAGGTGTTCCTAGTCTGGCGAACAGAGAATCTGCCCTTTTTTTTTTATTTCTCTTTTACTTAAGGCGATCCAAACCTATAGTTGGATAATTTTAATTTGCTTCTAGTTTATTCAAGCCCTTGTATGACAGAGTGAGTAGGCTACCCTATTGTTTTATTATTTTTTTTTTAACCAGCTAGCTAGTTGTATACCTAATATCTATTTTAATGGCCGTTTCATATCCCTTTTATTCATGACAAGACTCGAGTATCCAAGGCAATTTCAAGTTTTGCTGAGGCTGGCCTGGTGGGGTTTGGTCTACCTAGCCTAACCCACGGTAGGCTAGGAGCTTATCACTTTAAAGGCTAATTTATGAACAATCAAGTGAAGTGTAAGCACCGTTGCAAAGACTGGACACCATAGGATTTTTTGGTAGGCTATTCAAATGGTATTGGCTCACATTTCCGTCTGTTACGATTACCCTCTGTACCTAGCCTATATCAAAAGGAAAGACAAAATAGTCTAGTTTTACTTCATATTAAAGTAGCGATCTGAAAACTTTATTCTGGAAGAAGTCTGTCACCTGATGACCAGTGTACCTGAGTCTTACTGGATGTTGTAACTGCCCTTCAAACTACTTTGGAAAAACCATGATAGATTGATTTTTTCACCCAACATCAAATTGAATAAGGCTACTGATGATGATTTTGCAATATTTCTGAAGGGAAAATTGATAGGGCGATAGGAGGGATTGATAGAATTAATTTTAACCGAATCCGACTGAGCTAGAGAGATTTTCCTCATGCGCAAAGATCTCAGGTTTGTCACTTACGAATACTAATACAAATTGATAAAAAATTTGTCATTTTGGTTTTGTTCCAACTTTTCTTCCTGACATGAGTGGTTCCGTGTCATATTTATAGGTACTGTATTTTAATTAGATGTGAAGTTTGTAACCTATTTCCTTGTGCAGTGTAGTGAAATGGCTGAAACAGTATTACAAGTGGGAACAAGATGATTACAAGTATCTAACGTCGCCTTTACATACAGTGGTTGCAATGGAGGTTGCATGGCACAACTCACAGATTGCTGAGTCACTTCTGAGATTCTAGTAGAAAGAGCAGTGTATGTGGAGTTCACCTTTAAAAGATAAATAAGTGAAATAATGGGGGCCATGATCAAACAAAGGGCAAAATAGAGTAAAAAAATTAAACAGACTATTGTGCAAATGAATTAAAGCTAGAAAAGATGTTGTATTATTATTGTCGACTGACTGTATAGCAAAGGCTTCTAATCACAAAAACGTCCCCAGTGATTAATGAAAATTCACTGCACAAGTTCATGGAAATATCTGAAGGAATAGGATACAGTGCAGAAAAAGTAAGATTCTCCAGAAAAGTGTAAATAAAACATCCAGATGAGAAGATTACTAAAGAATAAAACTTAAACCAGATGAAAAGAAGAGATTACTTAAAGAATAAAACTTAAACCAGATGAAAAGAAGAGACTTCTAAAGAACTTGATACCAACTGTTCTAGAATATACTATAATGGCAATGAAGTCCAAAACCAAAGAAAATGGTCTCATACGATGCTCAACTTATAAGAAATATGGAAATATGCGATGATTTCCGTGTGGCAGATACAACAAATTTGAACATAAGACAGGTGAAGATGAAGATAGTGTTTTCTGAGGGCAGTCCACTGCTGGCATCGCCTATTGCCTAACTGTCTATTCTGAATGCAACAAGGCTGCTAGAGTGCCCATTATTTCCCCCCACATGTATGGTCAGTAGAGGGTATGAGTGAACTAGTTAATGACGAAGCAGCTCAGCTGGGGAGCCTGCCTTCATCCCCCTCCAACTTTGGTGCCTACATCCTGGGCATCTGATAGACAAAGGAGTGGGTGAAGGCATTTTGTTCCTCTCTGGAAAAAATGAAAAAGTTCCCCGTATAGGTCAGTGACCTCATTTACTTTGGTTTCTAATGTGGCTGCTCTGGCAGCTCCTGCTTGTGCCCTTAAGGATCTCTCTCAAATGCATCAGTTGGAGTGGGAGAGGATGGGGTGTGAGGGGGGGTTTTGGTTTCAGTGCAGTTCTTGTCCCACGTGAACAAAAATGGCTTGACTCCGGAAAACTACCGCCTGTCGTGTTTCTGTTAAGAGGTGGAGGATCTTTCTAGTGGCTAGATAACAGGAACTTCCTAGAGGGAACTCAGCTGAACTGGCCCCCACCAGAGTTTCTCTCGATTCATTGGGAGTGTAGTAGGATGCTCACCAAAGCTGCATGTTCATTACGGGTTAGTACTGACAGTCACAAGAAGAAAAGTATTCTAGAACACTGTCTCATTCTGTGTTTGGAAAGTTCCGAACAAGTCGTCAGGCCAAGGTGCTGAGACAATATCCTTGGTGAGGCCTCACATAGTGAATGACATGCTTCATTCCTGGCATTTAGGAGGAACATCATGGTCCACAAGTTTTTGCAACATTGTGTTACCTTCTGAACTGATCTTCCCTCCTTAAAATGGGAGACTCAAGTTCCTTTTTGTAGTACCTCGGTGGTGTGATCGGTATGGTCTTGACCTGCCACTTGGGGGGGCGGCCGCCGTGAATTCGATTCTCGGGCATTCCACTGAGGAGTTAGAGATGTGTATTTCTGGTGAAGTTCACTCTCGACGTGGTTTGGAAGTCACGTAAAGCCGTTGGTCCCGTTGCTGAATAACCACTGGTTCCGTGCAACGTAAAAACACCATACAAACAAGTTCCTTTTCTTAAACCCACAATGATGTTACAACAAGCCAAACTGTCCTGGACCTGTCATCCTAGACATTGGATACCAGGATGTATGGAGATTACTGGACTCATCCTATTTCTACTCACATGTAGTTGCGATACCTAAGGAGTGAGTCTCCATATAATTTTTTAAAGTTATTTTACATTTTTATAATGTACAATCACAGTTTTAATTGAATGTATCCTGAGAACTACACAGCAGCATGGAAGTAGTGATATTCTCAATGATTTTTTCAGTTACAGTGAATAGTCATATCTTGCTTTGAAAAGAATTGAACTGATTATAGAACATCTTTAATTGCTTTGGAAATTGCAAGAGTTGATAGTAAAACATGACTGAGGGTATATATATGTTTGTTCCGACACGGCATACAAACCTTCGGTCCTTTTACAATAGGAAGATACTAGCGGCAGCTGGATAGGTCGTAAGCTTTCGAACAAGGGGTTCGGTAGTTAACTGCTTGTCCGACAGGCGCGCGCGCTGCGACTGGAGGTAAACAAACACACTTTTGCTTTCGGCCTCACAGTGGATGGACGTTGTGTGTTCGCTCTCTGCCCGCTGCTCGTCGTTTTGCTTTCTTGTTTGTTTGTAATTGTGTATGAAAGATTGTAAGTACAGTATTCTCTCTTTCATATTAATTACGCTGAATTCATTAATGATGGAATCTCCGCGCCTCGCTACCCCAAGGAGACTTTGCCCGGGTACCGAAGGGAACGCAATGTGGGAAATTCAGATCTTTCCCCGAGATAGACCCCTCATGTTTTGTGTGCTCGGTGCCGGGGGCGCGAATGCACCCGGGCCGAGCCCTGATGATTTTTGTTTATGAACTGGTCGGAGGCGCAGTGGACATTGTATGAGGGCAGGAAGAAGCGAAGGCCTGCAAAGGAGTCGTCGGAAAGCTCTCCCGCGACTCCTTTGGTGACGGACACTTCGTCTTCTTTCCTGCCGCCCGCTCAACTTCCACGTCTCGCGCCTTCCCCTTCGGGGCGGTGTCCTAGGTCCTTCTCCTCTCCCGATGTGTCGAGTGTGGAGGAGGGCGCTAGATACCCCGACGTAGAGTTGTACTCTGGGTCCTCTATCCGCTCGTCTTCGCGCGAGCGGGTAGAGGATCCTCCTAATCACGCCGACTTTTGCCTCCTCAGGTGCGGTTGCCGTGAAGGATGACCTCGGACAGGTGTGGGCGTCGTTGGGACTGCAGGGCGTGCCGAGTGTCCAGGGGCTGCTCTATCATCTCGCTGGCTCCGTGGCGGTTACGCACGCTACGGTCACAACCACCACCACGACCCTGACACACCTGGCTACGCGTCACCTCCTCACCTGGTGTACACCCAGCACGCTGGTCTCTGTGACACCCACAACATCGGTGCAGGGGCCAGTCGCCGTAACTCGGGGAGGTGTGATGCCGCCACCTGGGTTTGCCGTGTTGCCACGACCGGACTTCATGTATCCGAAAGAGCTCGCCCCTGGACCTCCCACCGGTGCCGATGATGTCTGTGCCGCTGGTTAGACCATCTGTACCGTCCACACAGCTTGCCGTACCTGCGTGCCGTACCTGCCGACCACCGCTGCTGTTCCATGTTCCTGCTCCTGCCGTCGTCGACTGCCTGCCGTTGTCCTGTGATGCTCGCACCTGCTGATGTTGTCCCTGTTCTGCGCCGCTGCTCCCGATGCTGGTCTGTTCGGACAGGTACGTCCGGGCCCTGTGCTTCGGCAACAGCAGCCCCGGCTCCGTCCTGGATGACAGATCTGTACGTCGGTCCTGAGGATGGTTGACGAAGAAGAAGAAAAAAAGTAGAAGGAGGAGGAAGGTGTCGTCGTCGTCTTCATCGTCTTCTTCGTCGTCGTCGTCGTCTGCCGCCTCTTCCCCTTCTTCTTCTAAGGTCTCCCCCGTCCTAAGAAGAAGAAGGTCGCCTCCCCCCCCCCATAAGAAGTCTCCTTCGGAGCTTCTAAGGGCCCTGTCTCGCTCTGGTGAGACGGGGGGTTCTTCCGCTGGTCGCCCTGCTTCCTTCGGGAGCAGGACCCGTCTCTTCTCCCGTCAAGCAAGGAAGAAGACTACGGGGCCAGAGGGGTGGCCGGCTAACACCGGCACTTTCCTCACCTGCTGTTAGTGGTTCGGCCACGGGCAGCAGGATCCGTCTCGGCCGCTCGTTATCGCGAGAGGTACCGATGTGTAACGGTCGCCTACCAGCGACCGTGCAGCCAGGAACCAGACCTCTGAGTCCGCTCAGCGTCAGGTTCACGGCACGGAGCGGAGACTGGTGACAGCCGCTCACGCGACTCTCACCAGACCAGCTCTCGCGTCATCACGGTGCGAGCGCTGGCTACCCGGGCCGGACGCGGACGTGACGGTCCACGACCGGCCACGGGCTGAGGCTGGGAGAGGTCCCCCCCTTTCGCCGGCACCAGCCACGGCTGGTACCAGCGAACTGACGCACCGTGAGGATATGCACCGGTCTCACGTGACAGTGGAGCTCGCCGGTCGCCTGACCGTCGCTCTCCACAGAGAGCGATCGGGTACGGCGACCAGCACCAGCTCCTCTGACACACGAGACCGGGGCCGCTGTTCTCGGGTCCGCCAGCCGTTCTCCACAGCGAGACGGCTCGACTAGGTCTGCAGCTCGATCGCCACCGCGGGTTGGCGATCGCCTGCAGTCCTCCAAGCCCGCTGGTTCTGCCAGTGAGCGAGGAGAGAGCGTCAGGTCTGCCTCTCCCATACCTTACAACCTCCTCGGGTTACACCGGGAGGGGCGAGGTATTGAGGAGTGATCGTGAGTGCGCCCCTCAGGATCCCGCCACGTCGTCGTACGTACCAGGCTCGGTTCTTGGACCAGCCAGGTCGTACGCACAGGTGGTTGGAGGAGACCCAGAGGGGGCTGTCGCTGCTCCTCTCCTTGAGGGAGGAGGGTCTCGGGAGGTACTCCTGTTCGAGGGACTGGACGGTCCGACTCCACAGGATGCTATCACACCCGAGATCCAGAGGAACTTTGCCGAGGTTATTGCGCTGATTCGTCAGCACAACGACCTCGGGGAATGATCGCCGCTCCACCATCCGAGCCCACGTCCCGGCTCGGAGTCGTTCTGGGCCCGAAAGATGGGAACCCAGGACCGACGGTGGGTTTTGCCGCGTTCCGAGCTTGCGGACTCAGTGCTAGACAGGTTTGAATCGCTTGTCTCCGGACAAGACTGTTCGCTCAAGTCTGGCAGGTCGAGCAAGTCTGCTTCCACCTCCTCTGCTACGACAGCGGCGGTTTTTACGTGCCATCTGAAGACCCGATGCCGCCCAAAGAAACAGGTGAACCCGGAGTTAGCTAGGCTGACTCCGGGTGTGTCTCTGCAAGACAGCTCCTGTCCGAGAACCTGTGGTTCTCGCAGCAAGAGGACACTCGGCCCTGGAATCTACCGCCATGGCAGCTTTCCGGGGCCAGGCCGTCTCCTGGCTAGATCTGTGGTCCCTCACAGTATCTAAGGTCGCAGCCAACTCCGGGGGTGGAATTTCTCCCGCAAGAGGACTCGGCCTTCAGGAGACTTTTGCCAGTCTGGGGGAAGAGCCATCTCCTTCCTTGCCCACCAACGGAACGGTGAAACCTGTGGGCCAACCTGGTTTCTCCGACGAAGGGACGGCTGTCCTTACTCGGGTTTCGGGTTTCCAGGGCGGGCCGGGCGTGAGGCGGCGTTGGGGCTTCGAAACGGACCTCTAAACGGAGTTCCACGTCTCTCTTCCCAGGAGAGATGGTGGACGCTGCGGTGGACAGACGGCGCACTGAAGACAGTGACCGTCTGGTTTCACCAGGCAGTCTCGAAGGCTTCTGGGCAGCCCTCGGCTGCGGCCAAGTCTAAGAGCTCGGCTAGCGCTTCCTCGGCTGCTAAGGACGGTTGCTGCGTCGAAGCCCCGAGGAATGACTCTGTCTTCTTCAACTTCTGGCAAGGGGGTCCGTAACCAGCCCTCCTCCCAGCCCTCCCTCATCCCGTGGAGGCTCTGGGAAGAAGTCGAAGAAAGGGGGGAAACGCTAGACGGCGTTCCCCCTCACCTGCTGCCGGAAGTGGGGGGGTGCCTGGCCAGCCATTGGGCAACTTGGCAGCGCTACGGCGCCGAGACCTGGATTGTAGATGTCCTTCGGGAGGGAGATCTATTACCCTTCGAATCTCGGCCACCCCTCACCTCAACCCGGTCCAACAGCAGTCGTACGTCCCCGGGTCACCGAAGGACGTAGCACTCAGACAGGAGATCAAGACCATGCTGAGCAAGAGAGCTGTAGAGATCGTCACGGATCAGTCACCGGGCTTTTACAGTCGACTCTTCCTGGTGGAAAAGTCTACGGGAGGCTGGCGCCCGGTGATAGATCTCTCTCCCCTGAACCGGTTTTGTTCGCCAGACCCGGTTCACGATGGAGACGGCACGCAGTGCTCGACTCCATCAGGGAGAACGATTTCATGCTTTCAGGGACTTGAAGGATGCGTATTTCCAAATACCCATTCATCAGTCCTCCAGAAAGTACCTCCGCTTCATCCTCGACGGACGGTGTACCAGTTTCAGGGCACTGTGCTTCGGTCTCTCAACCCCCCGCCCACAGGTGTTCACGCGAGTGTTCACTCTGGTGTCTGCTTGGGCCCATTCGCACGGGATACGTCTGATGAGGTATCTCGACGATTGGTTAGTCCTGGAGCGAGCTCCCGCTCGCAGTTGCTACAGGACAGGGATCGGCTGCTCGAGTTCTGTCGCGATCTGGGGTATCGTTGTGAACTTCGAGAAGTCCGATCTCGAGCCCAAGCAGAGGATGAAGTACCTGGGTATGCTGATCGACACGGTAGCAGGGCGAGTCTTCCCCGCGGACTCGCGGATCAGCAGATTCAGAGAGGCAGCCAACCAGTTCCTGTCTCGGCAGGAACGGTAGCTCAGCGATGGCAAGTCGTGATCGGACACCTGTCGTCACTCGAGAAGTTAGTCCCTCACGGGCGTCTTCACCTGCGGTCTCTTCAATGGAGACTAAAGGAGAGTTGGTCACAGGCGACGGATCCCCCAAGCTTTCCAGTGGGGGCACTGACACAGGAGGTGAGGCAGGACCTAGCCTGGTGGCTCGACGACAGGAACCTCTTAAGAGGAGTGCCCCTGCCGCCGCATCCCCCCCGGACATGCAGCTGTTCTCAGACGCATCGACCGAGGGATGGGGCGCACACCTGGAGGAGTTGCTGACTTCAGGAGTGTGGGACGAGAACGACAAGCACCTTCACATCAATGTACTGGAACTCAAGGCAGCGTTCCTCGCTCTCCAAGAGTTTCAGGACCGCTTGATGGGACACTCAGTGGTGTTGATGTGCGACAACACCACGGTGGTGGCTTACGTCAACAAACAGGGGGCCTAGTGTCTCTCCCGTTGTACCAGTTGACACGGCAGGTGCACGAGTGGGCTCAGGCCACACTCAATAGAGCTGTCGGCACGCTACATTCCAGGGAAGAGGGGAATGTAGTAGCAGACGCTCAGCCGTCGGGATCAGGTGATAGGGACCGAATGGTCTCTACACCAGGACGTGGCGGAAAGGCTCTTCGACCTGTGGGGGCGACCAGTCGTGGATCTGTTCGCCACCCGGCACAACAGGAAGCTCCAGGTGTTCTTCTCGGCCGTGCCGGACCCATGGGCAGCTGCAGAGGACGCTCTCCAACACCCGTGGGACAACCTCTTCGTCTATGCCTTTCCCCCGTTCAGCCTGATTCGCAAGGTGATCAGTCGAGCGCTGGTACACCCGAATCTCAGGATGATCCTGGTGGCTCCAAATGGCCACAGGCCATTTGGTATCCGGACCTGCTGGCTCTTCTCGCAGGAGAACCGAGAGAGATTCCCCCTTGGCACACCTTCTCGCCCAGCCACACGTCGAGCGGTACCACCGAGCAGTCCAGTCCCTACGTCTTCACGGCTGGCTGTTATCCACCATCTCTTGCGAACGAGAGGCTTTTCTCGTAGCGCAGCAACAGAGATGGCTGGAAACGTCCGTCAGTCCTCTGCAGCTGTGTACCAGGGGAAGTGGGCCGTCTTCTGTGGTTGGTGTCGTAGACGGGGTCTATCTCCTCTCAGAGCCACTCTTCAGCAGGTAGCGGATTTCCTCGTTTTTCTTCGCCGAGAGAAGCTCCTATCAGTCCCCACAGTGAAAGGATACAGAGCCGCCTTGGCGCTCGTCCTGAAACTGAGGGGGTTGGAACATCTCGAACTCGTTCGAGATCTCCTTGCTGATGAGGAGCTTCGAGAGGTCTTGCCCACCCAGGGAACTCAGGCCCCCTGCGTGGGACGTGACTCTCGTCCTTAGGAGTCTGACTCGAACACCGTTCGAGCCACTCCGAGAGTCGTCAGACAGGGATCTGACCCTCAAGACCCTCTTCTTGCTGGCCCTGGCATCGGCGAAGAGAGTAGGGGAACTTCATGGTCTTTCCTATGATGTACGACACTCCAGGGGATGGGGATCCGTGACGCTCGATTTCGTCCCGAACTTCGTTGCGAAGACTCAGAAACCGTCAGTCCCTGATGACAGGTTCGAGTCATTCACGATTCCCTCCCTATTGGACTTCACCGATAATGATGCGGATGAGATGCTGCTTTGTCCTGTGAGGGCGCTACGGCGCTATCTGAAGAGAACTCGTCACCTCAGGCCTGAGTGTCGACGCCTCTTCGTTAGCACCGGGTCACCAAGAAAGAAGTATCCAAGAACACTCTTTCATTCTGGCTGCGTGAGGTCATCAGGAGGGCGTATGAGGCTGATGGTAGTGACGACATCCGTACGTCCCGTCCGAGAGCTCACGAAGTCAGAAGTATTGGCCCCTCGTTGGCGTTTCGCAAGAACTTCTCCGTGGCGCAGGTCCTGAAGGCAGGGGTCTGGTCTAACCATACGACATTTACGTCCTTCTACCTTCGGGATATTGCCCACAGGTCCTTGGATACCTTTTCCTTGGGACCCGTGGTGGCTGCTCAAACAAGTTGTGTGCTAACCCAGACCCTCGCAGGCTGAACAGCATCGAGTCCTGGTGTGACTGTGTGGATGGAGTGAGTGAGTGAGTGACTGGGCTCTCTCTTCCCATCTTTTCCTTCCTCCTCTACCTGTGGGCAGAGGGCCATGGTCGTCACTACGCTGGATGAGGACGAGATGCAGGTAGAATATATGACAGAGCCCCATCCTATCCCTTTCACTAGGGATAGGAGCAGAATATCACCACTTCCTTCTGCAAGGGGGGGAAGTGGATGCCTACAAGAGTCAAACCCATGACTTTATATTTGCTCCTGTTACAGGAACAAGTTCTTGCATTGCTGGTACTAAGAGATGCGCATGCCCCTCTCTTAGTACTCGTGTCCAGAGGTCTGACCATTGATCCTGCGGTGCCACACCCCGATCAATCGGACAGAGGCTTGGATCCCTCCCTCGCTCTTACGACCAGGGAAGCTTCCAAGGTAGGGCGAACACCAGTCTGTTCACAAAAAGACTCAGATTCACCCACCAAGAAGTGAGTCTTCCTATTGTAAAGGACCGAAGGTTTGTATGCCGTGTCGGAACAAATGACAATTTGTCTAAAATTGCATTTTTCCTAACTATACAAACCTGAGGTCCTTTTTACACATAGCCCCACCCTCATGCCACCCCTCACTCTGCAGTTTTTGCTTGGGCCAAAAGCAAAAGTGATTTGTTTACCTCCCAGTCGCGCTGCGCGCGCCTGTCGGACAAGCAGTTAACTACCGAACCCCTTGTTCGAAAGCTTACGACCTATCCAGCTGCCGCTAGTATCTTCCTATTGTAAAAGGACCTCAGGTTTGTATAGTTAGGAAAAATGCAATTTTAGACAAATTGTCATTTTGAACTATAACACAAGTATGAAGGAGTTGATGGTTTAATTTTTTGGGTTGTATAGAAGCTGTATACCTTGTTTATATGAAAACAGTCATCAAAATGATCTTTGTAAGTTGCTGACATCTAATTGTACTCTTCTTTTTTTCAGCTGTAAGGTGTAAAATCACCAACTGAGTGGTCTGGAGTAAAAGATAACATGTCAGAAACTGCACTGAAGTTTGGGCCCGAGTGGCTTCGTGTTCTTTCTCACGTGGTAGTGTGAACTCCTCCCCCCAGTCCAGGTCAGGTTTAAAATTCAAGGTTAGTTTAGTGGTTTCAAAACTGAGTAAATGTCATGCAGGTATAATAATATGCACTTAAACCCAGGGCTTATTTATTTTGGACAAAATAGCCATTTGTTGTGATGGTATCTAGTTGCATAACTATAGCAGTTAGTTAGTGCAACTCCTATTAGGTAAACACTGTCAATCACTCATGACTGCCTTATTTAATTACTTGTAACAATAATCAAGGTGTTTCTGAATGATTGAGTTGCAGGTTACCAATACATTATACAGTATTGAGGTGTTCAAGAAATGTTCTAAGCATAAATATACGTTGTAAAACTGTCACTAGTATTTATGTGAATGGTAGCTTGTATAGTTTTCTACATTGTCATGTTGATACATAATTTGAAAAAACAAAACTAAGTTTTCCTAATTTATATTTTCAAAGGCTTGAGTTCATGACTGTTGTGTATGGCAGACTGGCCAGTCAGTCAGTTACAAGTTTTATCTCATTATTGTTGTGTCTTCAAATGCTGTATTTGCTAGAGATTAGGTGTCTCAGTGCAGTGAGAATGGTCTGCTGTCCTAGTCATTATTGTTTAAGAATTTATCTTAATACTGTCCTTGTCTTATCAGCTTTGGGCTTGTACCGTCACTGTTGGCTTTTATCAGTAGTAGTACGTAATGTGTTAACATAGCATATTGGTGTACAGTAGTATAGCTCAAGAATAATTCCTTATTCCTTGAGATTGAAGAGGGCTATAGAATGCTGTAGTTTTTCTGGCTATCTGGCTGTCCTCCTACATTAATATCTTGAGTTGTCAGGTTTGATTTCAAAGCCTTCATTAAGTTCCTCTCTGTATATTTTTATATGTAAGTTGAAAAATTGCCTATTATGGGATATTTTGAGAACCGTAGTACATTATCGTTGTTGTTCATACGTGAACAAACCTGAGGTCTTAATAATAGGATAATTTCTAGCACCCAGCTGGATCCGGTTAAAAAACAGATGAAAGTAAGGAATCTTTTGATATCTGGCAACGCATGCGTAGATCGGGTGAACGCGTCAGTCTTTTCTTAACTGCCTGGGCGAGTGTACTGGTTAACCTCTCTTGGCCTTACTCGGTTCATTGCCCGTTTTGCTTGTGATTAGTGTGTGTGTTTGCTGATATTATGGCTGCTTCTGCTCCTTCTCGGCCTCGTCCAACGTGTGTGCCCCGGAATTCAGGTTTTCCGTGTTGTCGTTTTTTTGGCTTTGGCAGCGACTGATCCCCACATCACATGTAGCAGGTGCCATTCTAATTTTTGTACTGTAATGAATCCTTGCATTGAATGCCGGGCATGGCCTAAAGAGCAGTGGAAGTCGTTTTTAGCAAGAGAGCATCGGAGGGCTTCGACTCTTCCTTCTTGGGAAGGTTTTTCACCTCTTCCCAATGCTCCGGTGCCCTGAATGGCCTTCGGCTCTGGCGCGTGGCAAATGGCCACAAATTTTTAAATTCAGATTCCAATGCTTCGTCTCCTGCAGTATCAACCCCCATAGTATTGTTGTTCCTGTTGTCTCCTTCCTTTTCTTCCGTTGATTTGTCGCTGGAAGTATCAGGAGGCCACCAGGCTGATTTTTGTAATGCTCGCCCCTTCTTCTCTGGGAGTTGATTTGATTCCCAGGAAGGAGGAGGCTTTTTCATCATTCTCATTTATTCCAGAGTCGGAGGCGTCCAAGATTGCGGCGATTTGGAAGACGCTCGGGCTAGGGGGTACCCCGTCCTTGGAAGGGTTGCTTTCGCAATTTTTGGAGGCTTGCAAACCCCCCTCCTCAGGTGGGCCAGATCATTCCCCCTCTTGTTACGAACCCCGAGAGAGAGGTCCACTCCAAGTTCGTTATAACGACAAACAAAAAGAATCCAACACCAACAGTTGAAACTGGGGATACGAATATAGAAAGAAACACTAACACAACAAAGGTTTATTTACAAGCTTACTAACAAGACAAATGCAGAATGGTGTCTCCTATTTACATAAAAAGGCAAAATCTTACAATGCGTGAACTTGGGAAAAAAGTGAGGTAAATTCAAATACTTGCTGGCCAGGTTTGCGACTTGAAGCGATGGCTTCACAAAGGAGAACGGTGGAACTTTACTCCGTACTGCAGAAGGCAATGTCTATTCTTGATACTTGAAGGGCAGGAACTCCTCAAAACCTCTTGTAAAACGTTTCTTCTCTTAAGTCTTGCTCTATGTCGAAATGCCTTGGTCGTCCACTCCTGACGACGACTTGACCAGAATTCAACCAACTCTCGAGTGACTTTTCCTCTTTGATCCTTCGTAGGTTCCTTCTTCTCTATCAGTCTCTGATGATCTCTGATCTCTGCCGGTGAGCTCTCACTGATAATCTGATCTGTTGCTCTTACCGATGATCTCTTACTCTGTGACTAACTGATGATCTGCCTTCTCCTACTTCGTCCGTCGTTTTTTATACGGCATTTCTGGGGGCGGGGCCTATGGCGAGCGTCAGAGCTCCGAAGATTACCGAACTCTTAGAAGAATCTAGACGAGGTATTGCATCAGAGTCGTGGTGTTTCTCACGACTCTACGGCGCCTGTTGCATTCCACAACACTCCTGCCGATTCTAGAACCATCATGAGAACAGGCGCTTCCTACATGATCAAAAGCATCCGTGCTCATCGTGTGCTAACTTCAAAACTAGTTCACAAAGCTTCCTAGGAACCACTAATTGTTCGGTGATTTCCCCTTTACTACCTGACTTAGGTCGAACATGACACAAACATCGTCCTTTAAACAAAAAGTTTCCTTACACACCATCGAGATCATCATCCAGCTCACATTCAAAAATTCGGGTTAAGTGTCTCTCTCTCAAACTTGACTAGCTCATCCTTATTCACGAGGTTAGCGCCTAATTCATCACCGTAACTAGTACGTACTAGATACTGGTACATTTACTACGTTACTTTCGACAGCTACACCTTCCGTTTGGCTATCACTGTCAACGATAGAGTTAGGTTTCTCAGCCACACTCATGCCAAGATCAACCTCGCCACCTCTATCACACTCGTTTGCAATCCACGAACTTACTCACGTTCGAATCCACGAACTATTCGAACGAACTTACTCTCGTCCAATCCACGAACTTATTCGTTTGAATCCACGACTTTCTCACGTTCAAATCCACGAACTATTCTTTGAATCGAACTTCTCACGTTCAAATCCCCGAACTCTTCGTTCAAATCCACGAACAAATTATGACTGTAGTCTATGTCTGTATCTAAAACCCGACCTAGTTACTACCATTTCAGGCACTGGAATATCCCTCTTAACAGGATTCAGATTCTTGGATAAAGCTAAGTCATTACCGACAATAATGTCAACGCCATCGACGGGCAAACTGTCAATAACTACAAGTTTCACTTCTGACACTACCTGACTTTCTAAATTCAACTTCAACAAAGGACAAAGAACACAAGTGTTAGGAAATCCACCTAACATTACTTTTGTTCACGAACCTTACCTGCCAGATATATATATAGCTGTATTCTCCGAAGTCCGACAGAATTTCAAAACTCCCGGCACACGCAGTGGTCGGCCAGGTGGTAGTACCCATTCCCGCCGCTGGGAGGCGGGCGTCAGGAACCATTCCCATTTTCTGTCATTGGATTTTGGAACTCTTTTGGTCACTTGAGTATCCCGATTGATTTTTTGGTTATTTGATTTGGATCGGTGGTTAGGCATACGCTAATTGTGGATTGATTTTGAATTTGGCTTGATTTTTCCTTAAACTTGAGATGTCTGGATCTAGTTCGACTAGCGCCAGAGTATGTGGTGTGGAAGAATGCAAGGTGAGGCTACCGAAATCTTCGGTAGACCCTCATACAGTGTGCGCGAATTGTCGGAAACATGTTTGTGTGTTTGATGATCGCTGCAATGAATGTGAGAGTATGTCTGATTCTGCGTGGAAGGCGTATGAATCATATGTGTCTAAAATAGAAAGAGATAGGGTAAGAAGGAGTGTAACACCAGTTACACATCCAGGGGAATTTATCCCTCCTAAACCTGTGATGCCTTCGGGCCCTACATTAGTGTCTGTGGAGGGTAAATACCCTATCAATGATTCTTGAATCTTTGCGTAGCCTGGAATCAAAAGTGCAAGCATTAGAAGGTTTTAATAGTGCAGTGGTGTGTAGTGATAATGCTCCGAGTGTTGCGGAAGGGGGGTCGGACAAACGATCTGACGTTCCTTCGGCAAGACCTGGGGGCGCTTCCCAGGCTTCCAAAGTTCGTAAACGGATCTTGAAAGAGTGTTTTTCGTCATCAGAATCGTCCTCCCCGCGCAGCGGTTGGAGCTTTCGGAAGCGGTCGCGCCCTTTGAAGAGGACAAAGACGATAGATGTCGCACAAGCGGCCGCCGCCTTTGATTCCTCAGAGGAGGACGCTGCACATCCCTTAGCCCCTTCTGTTTTGCGGTCGTCTCCAGAACAATTCGAAGACTCTCCACCGAAAAAGAGAGCAAAGGTGCAAGATGTCGCACAGGCGACCGGCACCTTTGGTCTAAGGGAGAAAGAGCGCTTACGTCCTTTCTCTTCTTCTGTGTTGCAATCGTCGCCGGAGAGGATGTCTTTTGACGACAATGCTTTTGAGCGCCCCTGGTTGCGCTAAGGATATACCTGTGGCGGTCCATGTGAGAAGGAGGAGGGCTTCCCCTCGCCCCTCGTCTTCTCACAGGATCAGCCCTAAATCGAAGAAGATTGAGAATTTGCAACATCAAATTGCCTTATTAGTTGCAGAGAAAGAGGATAATTCACGTCACAGGAGGAAGGATGATAAACTGCCAGTCAAGAGATCCAGGCAGTCTCCTTCTCATCGCCTCACTTTTTCTCCTGTTACCTCGCCTTCCAGATTTCGTGCACAAAGGTCTGCAGAGCACGACTTTAAGGCGGCAGCGAGACTTGACGCCAGGCCTGACGTTCGACTGGGCGCTCGGCTCGACGCCGGGCGGGACGCTCGGCTGGATGCCAAGCGTGACGCTCGGCAGGATTCTCGGCTGGACGCTCGGACTTGACGCCAGGCATGGCGCGCAGCTGGACGCACGACGTAATGTTTCTTCAGACATTCGCCGAGATTCGGAGGATAGTAATGAATCTCAAGAAGAAAACTTGTCGGAGGAATTAACTGAAGAACAATCATCAGCAGTATCTTCAGATTACCAGGTTTTGGTTCAATTGCTTCGAACCTCCTTTGAAGAGAAGTTTAAACCTGAAGCCCCGCAGTCGCCTCC
Source organism: Macrobrachium nipponense (assembly GCF_015104395.2). Taxonomy (NCBI): domain Eukaryota; kingdom Metazoa; phylum Arthropoda; class Malacostraca; order Decapoda; family Palaemonidae; genus Macrobrachium; species Macrobrachium nipponense. The sequence goes on along the minus strand of NC_061105.1, from coordinate 6,899,736 downwards.
TTCACAATTGCTATCGTCTAAGGCTATCAAGACTCCAGGATTGTTGAAGATGGCTACTTCATTATCAACAAAAAGGGCTTTTAAGAAAATGCAGAATTGGATGGTGGAGTCAAGAAAAAGCCCGAAACAAGAACGCTTTCGCCCTACCCCCCTTCAAGACTGACAGGTAAGGCAGGTCTTTGGTATGAGACAGGGGAGGAGATAGGTTTTAGAGCCCCCTCATCGTCCCAAGGTGACTTCGCTACCTTGGTAGATGCACCGAAGAGATCCCTTTTGTCGACGACGAAAGTGCCCTGGAACCCTTTCTGAGATGGACCATCATATGAAGGGACTCTTCCGTACGATAGAAGTTTTCAACTTTTTGATTGGTGTTTAGGGGTCTTGGATAACCGGTCTGCGTAGTCCTGATTCGCTTAGCCTCGAGGAGCTGTCCAGCGTGCTTGCGTGCATGGACAAGGCCGTCTGGGATGGTTCGGAGGAGTTGGCTTCGCACTTCTGCACTTCGATTTTTGAAAGAAGAGAGCGGCCTATTGTGGTTTTACTGCAAAGGCGGTCTCTATCTCTCAAAGGCAGAATTGTTGTATGCGCCTCTTTCGAGCCATCTTTTTCCTCAGGCTATGGTCAAAGATCTGGCTGTCAGTCTACAAGAGAAGGCTACCCAAGACCTCCTAGCTCAGTCGGCAAAGCGTACGGTTGTTTTCTTCTCTACGTCGGCACGGGCGCAACCGTTCAAGAAGCAGAAGCCCTTTCGAGGTGGAGTTTCCTCGAGAACATCTTCTGAGGAAGTACACGTTCCAGAGGCAGAGTCTCGGCTAAGATCAGAGGAAAGAAATGAACCAGATACCTTCAGCCACCAGTAGGAGCCAGGCTTCGACTATTCTCAAAAGCTTGGATAGAAAGGAAGGCGGACAGCTGGTCGCTCAACGTCATCAAGCGGGGGTACAAGATTCCTTTCTTGAAACCTCCCCCACTGTGCACGACACCCAAGGATTTATCCCCTATTTACCATCAGGAGAAGCAACAAATACTTTTCGATCTGCTCGAGCAGGATGTTGGAAAAGAGAGCGGTGGAACAGGTCGTAGACCTGGAATCTCCAGGCTTCTACAACAGGATATTCCTGGCCGTTGCGACAGTCTTGGAGTTGGGATCTTAGATGAGCACTCTGAATCGGTTCGTACAGAAGCAGAAATTCAAGATGGAGACACCTCAGTCAGTTCTTGGGACCTTAAGACCAAACGATTGGATGGTTTCATTAGACCTTCAAGACGCGTATTTCCATGTCCCCATCCATCCACAGTCGATGAAGTATCTTCGGTTTGTCCTAAAAGGGACAGTTTATCAATTCAGGGCGCTTTGCTTCGGATTGAGCACTGCCCCTATGATCTTCACGACTTTAATGAAGAACGTGGCGAGGTGGCTTCATCTTGCAAATATCAGTCTCTCTATGTACCTGGACGACTGGCTCATTCGTGCCTCCACTCAAACGCGGTGTCTGAAGGATCTTCAAACAACTTTATCGTTGGTGAAGTCCCTGGGACTACTGGTGAATTTCGAAAAGTCACATCTGATTCCAACCCAATCCATCTTGTATCTGGGGATTCAGATGGATTCAGTGGCTTTTCGAGGTTTCCGTCCCAGGGACGTCAACAGCAATGTTTAGACAAAGTGACAGCCTTCCTAAGGAAAGATTCGTGCTCGGTGAGGGAATGGATGAGCCTGCTGGGGACCATTTCCTCGCTGGAGAAGTTTGTTTCCTTGGGGAGACTGCACCTCAGACCGCTACAATTTTTTCTCAAGGAAAATTGGAAAGAAAGCAAGAATCTGGATATGAGCTTAAAAATTTCAAGATAGGTAAAACATCACTTAAAATGGTGGCTAGATCCAGTGAAGTTGTCGGAGGGCGTGTCTCTCAAGCTTCAGAGCCCCGACCTAGTGTTGTTCTCCGACGCGTCCACCACGGGGTGGGTAGCAACATTAGGGGGGGAAGAAGTGTCAGGCACCTGGAGAGGGGGAACAGGTGTCCTGGCACATAAACCTAAAGGAAATGGCAGCCATCTTTTAGCTCTCCAGTTTTTCCAAGAAAAAGTCTCTCATCGAATAGTCCAAGTCAACTCAGACACACCACAGCTCTGGCGTACTTGAAGAAGCAGGGAGGAACACAGTCTCGGTCCCTTTTGCACTGGCAAAGGAGATCTGCTTGTGGGCAAGAGCACTGGACGTCACGATCCTTACAAGGTTTGTAGCAGGAGTAGAGAACGTCCGGGCAGATCTCCTCAGCAGACGAGGTCAACTTCTGCCAAACCGAGTGGACTCTGCATCAGGAGGTATGCCAAGAGCTGTGGGGGTTGGGGATTGGGGACGTCCGCTAGTGGACATCTTTGCGACGTCCAGAACGAAGAGGCTTCCACTGTACTGCTCCCCAGTACTCGACCCAGCGGCAGTGGCGATAGACGCACTCTCTGGGGACTGGACGGGGATGGACCTGTACGCCTTTCCCCCGTTCAAGATCCTAGGGGAAGTCATGAGAAGTTTGCGGCGTCGGAAGGACGAGAATGACTTTGATCGCCCCGTTTTCTGGCCGGCGAGAGACTGGTTCACAGAGGTCATGGCCTTCGTAGTAGACTTCCCGAGGACGCTTCCAGTAAGGACAGATCTACTCAGACAGCCCCACTTCGAGAGGTACCACAGAAATTCTCCGCTCTGAGTCTGACTGCATTCAGACTATCCAAAAGTTGGCCAGAGCGAGGAGCTTTTCTAGGTCAGTGGCGAAAGCTATCGCCAGTGCAAGAAGAGCTTCATCCAATGCAGTGTACCAATCGAAGTGGGCAGTCTTCAGGAGTTGGTGCAAGAAGAACGGCATTTCCTCCACCACGACCTATGTGAGCCAGATTGCTGACTTCCTTTTGTATCTGAGAAGGATCTAAAACTTGCAGTCTCTACAATCAAGGGGTATAGGAGTGTGCTTTCAGTTGTCTTTAGGCACAGAGGCCTGGATTTGGCGGACAACAGAGACCTTCACGATCTCTTGAGATCTTTTGAAACAACGAAGGTTCAACACCCAGGTTGCCATCTTGGAACTTGGATGTAGTTCTGAAGTTCCTCATGTCCAGTCCATTCGAACCTATGCATACAGCTTCCCTGAAGGATGTTACTAGAAAAGCTATCTTCCTGACTGCTCCTGGCGACGGCAAAGAGAGTCAGCGAGGTACAAGCGATTAGCAAAATACGTGGGCTTTAAAGGTTATAAACGCGGTTTGTTCCTTGAGCCCAACGTTCCTGGCAAAAAATGAAAATCCGTCCAACCCTTGGGCCTAGGACCTTCGAAATTAAAGGGATGGCCGAAATCATTGGGCGCGAGCCAAGAGAGTTTCTGTGCCCTGTCAGGGCTCTAAAAATTCTACCTAAAGAAGACTAAGGATTGTAGAGGTCTTCGGGATAACTTGTGGTGTTCGGTAAGGAAGCCAAATTTACCATGTCGAAGAATGCTTTGGCTTTTTTCTGAGGAACACCATCAAGGAAGCGCATTCATCCTGTCAAGACAGTGATATGAAAATGTTGAAGGTGAATGCGCATGAAGTGAGGGCTATTTCTACGTCGGTAGCCTTCCAAAAGAACATGGCACTTAATGACATCTTGAATGCCACATTTTGGCGTAGTAATTCAGTGTTTGCCTCTCACTACCTTCGGGAGGTGAGGACTACATACGAGAACTGTTGCTCTTTGGGCCCATATGTCGCAGCAGACACTATATTGGGTACAGAGAGTAGCACTTCCTATCATTTAGGAAATAATATGTTAGTTTGGGACTTTTTAATTTTATTTTCTTTTTATTTTTTATTTTTAGTTTATTATTCTTATTTAGGTGTTTAGTTTATTGTGGTCTTGGGTCGGCCGCCTTAGGGGCGGACTTTCCCCTCCATTAGCCTTGGTTATACGAAGTTTAACCAGATAGGCTAGGTCAGGTGGTAATGTTTTTTGCTTCGCCCTCATAATAGGGTAAAATGTTTTTGTCACATTGTGGTCATGTACCCGTTGGCAAATCATCTGGAGCGCACCAGCTATATAGGTCACGTCCTTGCTGGCACCTCCAGTGAAGCATTAACAGCATTCGGTGTCTAATCAACACCTATATGATCTGTCACATTGTGGTCACGCTCCCCGTGACAGTTCATTAGGAGCGCACCTGCTACACAGGTCACGTCCTTGCTGGCACCTCTAGGAATGCATTACCCAAAAATTGGAGGTCTATAATGTAGGATCTAGTTGTTTTGTGGTCACGCCCCCGTTGACAGATCCTCTAGAACTCAACAGCATCGCAGGTCACTACCTTGCTGGAGTCTCTAGTAAAGCAGAAGCAGACTTGGGTGACGGTACTCACGAAGTCAGCTATGCTAACAGGTAAGGAACCAAGATATCAATCATGTAAATGGAATTGTTTCCCAAAATCCGAGTCTGTCTCCCCCTTCCTCCAAAGGTGGGATTCAGCTATATATATATCTGGCAGGTAAGGTTCGTGAACAAAATGATATTGTTATGATACAATAAAGTTTGTTCATACTTACCTGGCAGATATATATAATCAAAGTGCCCACCCACCTCCCCTCAGGAGACAGTGGCACTAGAAATATCTGACAGAAAATGGGAATGGTTCCTGACGCCCGCCTCCCAGCGGCGGGAATGGGTACTACCACCTGGCCGACCACTGCGTGTGCCGGGACGGAGTTTTGAAATTCTGTCGGACTTCGGAGAATACAGCTATATATATATCTGCCAGGTAAGTATGAACAAACTTTATTGTATCATAACAATATCATTTTTCTTCCATATTGATTTCTGCCCTGTTCGGCACACACACACTCCTAATCAGTGAGACAGCAGCTCCTGTGTCTTGAAGCAAGACCACCTCTCTCGAACCTACTCCTCCAAGAGAGGAAACTACGCCTTCTGACAGAAATTCACCAAAAAATTTCCTAGTTTCTCTCATCACATCATTCCTACTTGATGAAAGGTTAACTAGAGACACTGGTTTCTTACCGTCCTTCCTTTCTACTGCACAATTTCTTGCTAAATGCCCTTTCCCATTACATCGGAAACAAGTTAATTCTGAGCCACTAGACGTATGACCAGGTTTTCCGCATGTCCTTTGTTGAAGTTGAACTTAGAAAGTCAGGTAGTGTCAGAAGTGAAACTTGCAGTTGTTGACAGTTTGCCCGTCGATGGCGTTGACATTATTGTCGGTAATGACTTTGCTTTATCCAAGAATCTGAATACTGCTGTGTACTCTACCATACGAAGGATCATTTCGTTTCTTACTAACTCTCAAATTATGAGTTAGACTATATTCGTCAGCTAACCTAGTTGCTCCTGCAAAAGATACTTCTCGCCTGTCTTCTATATAAAGCTTAATCTCAGGGGATACGTTATCTTTGAAGTTTTCTAACAACACTAAGTTCTTCAAACTATTAAAATCCTCAATTTTAGCAGAAGTTAACCAATAAAAAAGCAGCCTTTCTAACTTCTTACCATATTCTACATACGTAATATTTTCATCCTTTCTCAAATTTCTAATTGTTCCGATACGTAATACAAACCATCGGTCCTTTAACAATAGGAAGTAGCTAGCGGCAGCTGGAACGGTCGTAAGCTTCGAACAAGGGGAGAACGGTAGTTAACTGCTTGTCCGATCGTCGCGCACTGGGAGGTAAACAAATCACTTTTGCTTTCGGCCGTGTGGAGATAGGACGTGTTCGTCATCGCTCTGCCCACTTTTGTCGTTTGCTTTGAGTATCAGCCCTCTTTTCTGGTTTAGTTGAGTGTGGATGATTGTAAGTACTTGTACATTTCTTTATTCATTATTGCAATATGAGTGATCCAAGAAATGGAGATTTCGCCGCGCCCCCCAGTCGCCCGTAGTGTGTGTCCCGGGCTGGAGGGGCGTAGATGCGGCGGATTTAGATCATTCGTGGACGTGGATCCACATGAGGTTTGTACTCGTTGCCGGGGGCGAGAATGCTCCCGGAACGAGCCATGTATAACTTGTATGAATTGGTCCGAGGCGCAGTGGGTTCTGTACGAGGGCAGGAAGAGACTTAGGCCTCCAAAGAATTCATCGGAAAGCTCTCCAGTGACTCCTTTGGTAACTGACACTTCGTCTTCCATTCCTGCCTCCCGGTCAGCCCCCACATTTCGCGCCTTCCCCTGTGGGGGGGTGGTAGCGGAGTCCTTCTCCTCACTCGATCCGTCGAGTGTGGAGGAGGGCGCCCGCCTACCCGGACGTTCCAGTTGTGGAATTCGGGGTCTTCCGTCCGCTCTGGGTGGGGTTCTTCTCCCCCCAGGCGCGAGGAAACCCCATCTTACTAACCCGACTGTTGCTTCCGCAGAGGTTGCCACCAGCGAAGGACGACCTTGGACAGGTTTGGGAGTCGCTGGGGACTGCAGGGAGTGCCAAGTATTCAGGGGTTGCTTCAGCGGTTGGCGGGGTCGGCAGTGGTCACTCATGGTGTGGTAACCACTACTACTACCACCATAACAAACACCAGCATATGACATGCCGCCGCATCTCCGTGTACACGCCGCATGTAATGACGGTGACGCCTACGGCTGCGGTGCACAAACCCATTACTGCCGTACCAAAGAGGACGGTGCCACCGCCACCTGGTTTCTTTGTGTTGCCGACCCCGGACTTCCGCTGCCCTAAGAGTACCCCCCTAGACCTGCCGCCAGTGCCGAGAATGACGGTAGCTGCCGACAGGACGCCTGGCTCTCCTGTGGTTCCTGCCGTGCCTGCCGCCTACCTTTTGCTGTCCCTGCTGCTCCTTCCTTTTCAGATGCTGTACCTGCTGTTCCTGGACCTGTTCCTGTCGCTCCTGCTGTTGGTGGTGCTGCTACAGTCTCAGGTTCTTCCGGACAGGTGCAGGATTTTGATAGTTGCTTCGGCAACTGCCCCGGCTCCCTCCTGGATGGAAGACCTGACGTCTGTCCTGCGGAGCCTGGCGAGGAAGAAGAGGAAGGTGTCTTCGTCGTCTTCTTCGTCGTCTGCTGCCTCCTCTTCCCCTTCGACTTCTAAGGCTAACCAGCCGAAGAAGAAGAAGGCTGCCTCCTCCCCCCCTAAGAAGACTCTTCGGGATCTTCTAAGGGCCCGTCTCGCTCAGGCGATTCGGGGAGCTCTTCTGCTGGTGGTCCTCCTGTTCCTTCGGGAACGGGGCCGTCTCTTCCTCTGCAAAGAAGAAGACGACGGGGACCAGAGGTGTACCAGCCTCGGCTGGTACGTCCTCACCTGGTGTTAGCGGTTCTGCCGCTAAATCAGGTTCCGTCTCGGCCGCTTCTCGTTCGCGAGAAGTACCGAGTGGACGCTCTTCCACGGGACCGTCCAGCCAAAGTTTTGACGCACGAGCTCGCTCGCCGTCAAGACCGCGGCGCGGAGCAGAAGACTGGCGAGAGTCGTGCACACGACTCTCGCCAGGCCAGTGGACGCTCTCGCAGCGACCAACTGGCTGCTCGGGTTGACGTGACGGTCGATTACCAGCCACGGGTTGAGGCGAGGAAGGGGTCCCCGCGGCCGTCGGTACCAGCCACGGCTGGTACCAGCGGCTCGACGCGCCGAGAGGACGCTGGCCGGTCTCGCCGCGACAGAGAGCCTAGCAGGTCACCTGACCCCCACCAGTGGCCCGGCACCTTGATGTGGTGGTGGGGCTTGTGTGGTGCAAGGATGAACTGGGCTACAGTAGCGGAGTAGTGCTCTACCCTGGCAGGCTAACTAACCATGCTACACAGGCCAGTTCTGAGCATCCAGACTAAGCTCGGTCCACTTTCGAGCCTTATCCTATTTTCAATCCTTATATTCTTCCCCTATCACGAGTGACCATTAGTTGACAACCTTGGACCTACATTGGATTACGGCTCTGACTGCTCCTCTGATTTGATGGAGGGTGAAGAGGATTGACATGTCTCTCCACCCGTAGAATTCGAGTACCTGACGTGCCCGAGCGAGGGGAAAGTCTTATGTCAAACATGGCCCCAGAGCTGGGGTCTGTCTCGACGGACTGATGACGCCTCAAGTTCTGGGGAGCCATGTGTATAACCAGGTTGTATAGCCTCTTAGGGGTGGCCACTTAAAGTTGCATAACACATCCCTCCCTTGTTGGGACTCCGTTTACTGAGGGAATATGGTGGGCGGAGGACTACCTGGCTGCTAAAAATTACAGTGTACTCGTATCTATGGATGATACATTGGCCCCCATTGTTGACCACCCTGGAATGGACTTGGAACTGGCTCAGGAAAGTGTAAACAAAGAAGTAAACGATGATTCTAGATCCGTACCCAAATCAAATATAATAACTATGGAACCATACTTAATGCCACAAAAGGAAATTCCTCCAGTAATAAATGAAAAAAAAGGAAAATATTAATAGTTTTCGAAACAGACGACCTAAATACAGAGCAGATCCTACATTAGTACACTTTGACTCATTATTTGGATATGGCACTTGGCCAAGATACTTAGTTTTTAAAACAGAAACCGAGCTGACAGCTGCTAAATTTGAAAATATTTTATTAGCTCAGTACCCAACCAAAGAAATGACATTTAGATCTATAACAAGAAAAAGAATGGATAGTGGAAGCTACCACACTTCAATCAGAAAATTATCAAATGCTTAATAATATGAATGGGATAAATGTCACAGTCGAAAGACATGACAAGTTGAACAGCATTGAGGGAACAGTAATGTTACCACCCAATAATGATTGTGATGGCCTACCAGATGAGACATTGTTATTGAACTCATTAAAAATTAGATATCCTAATATTGAAAACGTAAAAGTATATGAAATCCCAAATAAAAGACAGCAGGGAAAAAAATTGAGAATAGCTAAAATTAAATTGTTCCGATACGTAATACAAACCCTCGGTCCTTTAACAATAGGAAGGTAACTAGCGGCAGCTGGGACGGTCGTAAGCTTCGAACAAGGGGAGAACGGTAGTTAACTGCTTGTCCGATCGTGCGCGCGCGCCGCGCGACCGAGAGGTGAAGAATCACTTTTGCTTTCGGCCGCGGGTGTGAAGGACGTGTTCGTCATCGCTCTCTGCCCGCTTCATCGTCGTATGCTTTGTTTATATTGTGTTTTCTACTAATGGTTTGGTTTGACTTGAAAATGAAACTGTAAGTACACTGTTTTCATTTTCATTACTTAATTATGAATCAACATGGAGCTATCGCCGTAGAGACGGCGATTTCCGCTCTTTTCATGAATTGAACCCTTGAATTATGTCTCGGTGCCGAGGGCGGGCGCACTCGCGCCGAGTCATGTATTTTGGGCGAAAGTGTGTAATTGAAAGATGTAAGTACTCTTTTTCATTATATTTTTGCCCTTGTGCGTTCGTTGCCGAGAGCTTGATTGCGCTCGGCAAGAGCCTCTTATTTTGTATGAATAGAATGCAATGAAAGTGGATTCGCAATGCAGTTTTCTTTTCATTTTCATTTATTAATTGCATCAAATTTAATTTTGGATCAATTTCGCTCTTACCCGGGAATTAATCCTTACGATTTATTGCTGTGAAAGTGAAAATAGCAAGTGCAGTATTGTTCATTTTCATATATATTTATGATAGCATCATATTATTGTGGATCAAGTTTCCGCTCTTACCGGGAATTGATTTTTCCCTCTTTAAGTTCTATGAAGTGAATCGCAAGTGCAGTATTCTGTTTCATTTTCATATTACTTTCACTGCTGTGCGGGGGTAGGGAAGCGAAGGTCTGCCAGGAAGTCGTCGGAAAGCTCTCCCGCGACTCCCTTGGTATCCGATTCTTCGTCTTCTTTCCTGCCCCCCCGCTCAGCTTCCTCGTATTTTGTTTTTGGGGTCTTCCTTCCGTTCGGGGTGAAGGCATGTCTCCCCCCCCGTGCGTGAGGGAACCCCTCTTACTAATCTGTCTGTGCTACCGCAGGTGCTACAGCCGTGGGAGACGACCTTGGACAGGTATGGACCACTGCGGCTGCAGGGCGTGCCTAGCATCCACGATCTGCTGCAGAGTCTAGCGAGGTCTGGGGCGGTGACCTTGGAGTGGTCCTCCACTACAACCTTCACGGCCGCTTATGCTGCTTCCCCCCGCTGGTCTACACTCCCATGCTGTGTCGGTGACGCCGTCTGCCGCTTCTAGGGCCGGTCGCCGCCGTACCGAGGAGGGGTATGCCGCCGCCGCCTGTGTTTTCTTCGTGTTGCCTGCCCCAGACTTCCGCTGTTTCCAGCAGCTCGCCCCTGGACCGGCCGCCAGTACCACGCTGGCTGCCGATGATTCATACGAGGCGATGGCTGGGCCTGCCGTACCTGTCGCTGATGTGGTTCCCGCTACTGGCTTGGCTGTCCCTTCTGTGTTTACCGCTGCCGCTGTTCCTGCCGCTCCTGAGCTGGTTGCTGTTCCTGTCGCTCCTGGTTCCTGCGCCTGTCCATGCTGGTCCTGCCCATGGTGTGTCTTCCCCAGTCCCAGGTCCTTCCGGACAGGTGCAGTCGGGCCGTGTTGCTTCGGCAATAGGGCCCGGACTCCGGCCTGGATGGAGGACCTGACGACTGTCCTGCGTGAGCTGACGAAGAAGAGGAAGGTGTCATCTTCGTCTTCGTCTGTTGCTGCCTCTTCCCCTTCGACTTCTAAGGCCCATAAGCCGAAGAAGAAGAAGGCTGCCTCCCCCCCCTAAGAAGTCTCCTTCGGGAACTTCTAAGGGCCCGTCCCCACCTCGGTGGGACAGGGGGTCCTTCTGCTGGTCCTCCTGCTCCTTCGGGAGCGGGGGCCCGGTCTCCCCTTCCGTAAGGAAGAGATAGACGGGGACCAGAGGAGTATCGGTTAGCTCTGGTACTTCCTCGCCTGGTGCTAGCGGCGATGCCGCTACGCCAGGTTCCGGCTCGGTTCTCTCGTTCGCGGGAGATCCCGAGTGTACGTCTCCCTCGGGAGACCGTGCAGCCAAAGTTTCGGCGCCAGAGTTCTCGCTCGGCGCCAAGACCACGGCACGGAGCAGAAGGCTGGCGAGAAGCCGCTCAGGTGACTCTCGCCAGGCCAGCGGCCGCTCTCGCAGCGACCAGCTGGTAACCGGGTTTTGTATTCCCCCTAAGAAGACTCCTTCTTCGGGAACTTCGAAGGGCTCGTCACATTCTGTGTGACGGGGGGGGTCTTCTGCTGGTCCTCCTGTTCCTTCGGGAACGGGGCCCGTCTCCCCTTCTGAGAAGAAGAAGAAAGACGGGGACCAAGGGTGTGCTGGCTACCGCTGGTACACCCTCGCCTGGTTCTTGGCAGCTCTGCTGCTAAGCCAGGTACCGGCTCGGTTTCTCGTCCGCGAGAAGTTCCGAGTGTACGGTCTCCTCGGGTGACCGTGCAGCCAAAGTTAAGACGCCTGAGTTCGCTCAGCGTCATGACCGAGGCACGGAGCAGAAGACTGTCGAGAGCCGCTCAGGTGACTCTCGCCAGGCCAGCGGCCGCTCTCGCAGCGACCAGCCGGTACCTCGGGTGACGTGACGGTCTCTGACCGGCCACGGGTTGAGGATGGGAAGAGGTCCCCCAGGTCCCCTCGACCGACGGTACCAGCCTCGGCTGGTACCAGCGGTTTGACGTGCCGCGAGGACGCTCACCGGTCTCACGGCGGGAAAGCGAGCTCGCAGGTCACCTGACCGCCGCTCCCACAGGGACCGGGCGGATACGGTGACCAGCAGCAGCTCGTCTGACGCACGGGACCGGGGTCGACGTGCTCAGTCGAGCCGCTCGCCACAGGTGAGCGGCACGGCCAGGCCTGAGATCGATCCCCACGCGGGTTGGTGATCGGCTGCAGCCCCCCACGTACGCTGGTCCTGCCAGCGAGCGAGAGTCAGGTCGTCTCTCCACTACCTTCAAACTTCCTCGGGCTACACCGGGAAGAGCGAGGTAGCTAGGAGTGATCGTGAGAGGTGCGCCGCTCACGATCCCGTCACGACCCGCACGTGCCACGTATGGTCTTAGGACCAACCAGGACGTACGCGCAAGTGATTGGAGGCGACCGTCAGGGGGAGAGGGGGTGGTAGCGTCAGTTCTGTCTCCGATACCTTCAACTTCCTCGGCATACGCCAGGAAGAGCAAGGTATATAGGAGTGATCGTGAGAGAGCGCGCTCACGATCCCGTCACGACGCCGCACGTGCCAGGTTGGTCTTAGGACCAACCAGGACGTACGCGCAAGTGATTGGAGGCAACCGTCAGGGATCTGTTGCTGGTCCTTCGTTCTGAAGGAGGAGGGTCCTGGGAGCTGCTCTTGTTGGAGGGACTGGACGGTTCCTACTCCTCAAGACGCTGTAACTTCCGAGATTCAGAGTAACTTTACCCAGGTTATTGCACTGATTCGTCAGCACAACGACCGGGGGGAAGGATCGCCGCTCCCACCAGCAAGAGCCCATGTCTCTGCTCGAGTCGTTTTGGGGCCCGAGAGGGAACCCAAACCGACGGTGGGTATGCCGCGATCGGAGCTTGCCGATTCTGTCTTGAACCAGAGTCTCTCGTCTCCGGACAAGAAGGCTCTCTCAGTTCTGGCCGGTCGATCAAGCTACTTCCACCTCCTCTACTGCGACAGCGGCGTTTCTACGTGTCTTCGGACACCGTATTTAAATACTCCTTCGGTCCTCTGAGAGGTTTCGACCTCGACGAGGACTGGAATGAGTCGGAGGACGGTATCGGCTCTCTCCTGTCAGGTGTCGATCAGCCCCACCCAGACGACGTTCAAGAGTGGCGGCAGACCCTTACCTACAGTGAGAGTTCGTAACCCTCCTCGGGAAAACGTTTTCTCTGACGATACGTTTTCCCAGACTCTGAGAGGCCATCGCCGCAAGGCGATGGCTGCTCCTTTTCTTCTCCAACTGCTAGTTCCACTGGGAAGGCGAGCGAGTATCCAATTCCTCCCCCATTCCCTCTCTCCTTACGGCTACGAGGGAAAGGGAAAGGATCCTACAGAGATTTCTCTGTAGGATCCCACGTTGGGGACTGCGCTACCAGGGGGGACCTTCGGGTCCTACCTGACGTAAGCCCCGGTCGTTGAGGAGGGATCCTGCCCATTCTCGATTTCTAACGGGAATCGAGAGGACCACCAGCCGATATCGTTTGACGAATTCGGTGGGGGGGGGGTTTCGCAGGACTGCTTAGAATTCTACGGAATTTCTAGCGCATTCAGTGTTAGAGTTTCTTACGATCTCCAAACACATAGGCGAGACCACGGTCCAAAGTGAGCGAGACGAGAATCCCCGATATGTTACACGATAATCGGGAACCTTGCCTATGCTCGAATTCCTGGAATTTCTAGCATTAGGAAGAAGACTGCTGCTGAAAGAAGACTATCTCACAGTAGGCGACCAACCTGGAATAGAGAAGAACGGACGGGAATATCCAGTTTGGCTGGAACTATCGTCTTAGTATTCTGTTCACCATTGAAGCTTTCCTTCGAGGAAGACTTCTCCTTCACTCTCTTTAATAGAGAACGAAGGTGGTCGATCTCCAATCCTTATTTTGTTTCTTGAAGGAAAGAATTTAGGATGGAGATCGTTGTTCAGAATCCTACAAAATATACTACGTATATTAAACCTCGCGACATGATTCTGCTAAGCAGTTGAATGGTCCGAGGGGTAGGCGCATATCCTGGTTATTCTACGGATTGCGACTTAGACGAAAAGTATTCTAATTGAACTGCAACCCGGGTTGCCTGCAACCTCCCAGGAGTTTCCAGTTTCAATTTTATATACTTATGGTGTTGTCACAACAACACCATTTAAGCTTTTATATTTACCGAAATTCGTTTCGCTTAAATATAATTGCTCGAGCATATCTTTTTATGCTCGGTGGTTCTAGCCGAACGCATTCCTTCGTGGAAAGGATTACTTGGCAACTCAGGATGACGAGTCAGCGACAGCTACTGCGTATTGAATTGCCCGAGGCATTTCAGTATCAGCTGCCGCTTTGAGATAGACGGTTGTTTATGTCTTTCTCACCTGCTTTGATTGAATAACAACCCGTATCTCTGCCCAACAATCACGGACTTAAGTCTCTGATTAACGGGGATTCTCGCATACATGAATGACCATCTACTGCTGAGAAACGCTAGTATATTCGTCTTCGGTATTGCGAGAATTTTAAACAGAGATATCTATTCGACTCTCATCTTTCTGTTTACCGCACGGTAACAGAATTCTGTAATAGTCTCTTGCTGCATCGTATCCCGATAATGCGAATGATTTTTGCGGAATCTGAGTTTGTCCTCAAAATATCTTTTTATTCGGAGGTGTACAATTGTTCATTGTTCATCCCGGATTAGCAGATGTATTGAAAGACATCGCCTACTCCCACACCTGCCAGCTCTACTTCCAAACGTTCAGCCCATGAGAAGCAGTTCTTCAAGCGGCTCTCCCCTGTGTTTCATTACTGAAGAACGCCCCGCTTCATTGCACAACGGACAGCAATGAAATGGCGGTTAGCGTTTTTCAGTCATTTGTAAGCACAGGTTTAGAATCTTGAGATTCCTTCTCCCTCGATTCAGCTGGAAGACGTAGGTTGCATTCATTGCCTATCTTCGTCTTCAACGTCACATAGTGTTGTTTCTCCTTAAGCTGAGATTCACGTCTATGAGATTTTCTTGCCATCAGGGACCTCAGTCTTTTGAAGGCAATTGACTTTCGCCTTTTGAGCTTATGCATTAAGAGAATCATCGCCGCGCCGTCCGGCATCGGTGACTAACAAATATTTGTTCCGACACGGCATACAAACCTTCGGTCCTTTTACAATAGGAAGGTACTAGCGGCAGCTGGATAGGTCGTAAGCTTTCGAACAAGGGGTTCGGTAGTTAACTGCTTGTCCGACAGGCGCGCGCGCGCGACTGGGAGGTAAACAAATCACTTTTGCTTTCGGCCTCGCAGTGGATGGACGTGTTGTTCGACGCTCTCCTGCCCAGCTTCTCGTCGTTTGCTTTCTGAGTATTTGGTTGTAATTGTGTATGAAAAGAGTTTATTGTAAGGTACAATTATTCTTCTTTTTTCATATTAATTGCTGCCTTCAATTATTGATTATGATGGAATCTCCTCGCCTCGCTACCCCACGGAGACTTTGCCCGGGTATCGAAGGGCGTAAATGCGGGAAGTTTCAGATCGTTCCCGGAGATTGACCCTCATATTTTGTGTGCTCGGTGTCGGGGGCGCGAATGCACCGAGCCGAGCCCTGTGATGTGTGTAATGATTGGTCGGAGGCGCAGTGGACTTTGTATGAGGGCAGGAAGAAGAAGCGAAGGCCTGCAAAGGAGTCGTCGGAGAGCTCTCCCGCGACTCCTTTGGTGACGGACACTTCGTCTTCTTTCCTGCCGCCCGCTAAAAACCTCAACTTCCACGTCTCGCGCCTTCCCCTTCGGGGGGGGGTGTCTAGGTCCTTCTCCTCTCCTGACGTGCGAGTGTGGAGGAGGGCGCTAGATACCCTGACGTAGAGTTTGTACTCTGGGTCCTCTATCCGTTCGTCTTCGCGCGAAGGGGGGTAGAGGATCCTTCTAATCACCCGACTTTTGCCTCCTCAGGTGCGGTTGCCGCGAAGGATGACCTCGGACAGGTGTTGGGCATCGTTGGGGCTGCAGGGCGTGCCGAGTGTCCAGGGGCTGCTCTATCATCTCGCTGGCTCCGTGGCGGTCACCCAATGCAACGGTCACGACCACCACAGACCCCTTACAACCCCTGGCTATGCTTCACCTCCTCACCTGGTGTACACCCAGCACGCGGTCTCTGTAACACCCACTACATCGGTGCAGGGGCCAGTCGCCGTAAACTCGGGGAGTGTGATGCCGCACCTGGGTTTGCCGTGCTGCCGCGACCGGACCTTCATGTGCCCGAAGAGCTCGCCCCTGGACCTCCCACCGGTACCTAGGATGTCTGTGCCGCTGGTTCGACCACCTGTACCCGCCCACACAGTCTGCCGTACCTGCCGTGACCACCGCTGCTGTACCTGTACCTGCTCCTGCTGTCTCGTCTGCCGTTCCTGTGATGTTCGCACCTGCTGTTGTTCCTGTTCCTGGCGCCGCTGCTCCCGATGCGGGTCTGTTCGGACAGGTACGTCCGGGCCCTGTTGCTTCGGCAACAGCAGCCCCGGCTCCGTCCTGGATGACAGATCTGACGTCGGTCCTGAGGAGGTTGACGAAGAAGAAGAGAAGAGGAGGAAGGTGTCGTCGTCGTCTTCATCGTCTTCTTGTCGTCGTCGTCGTCTGCCGCCTCTTCCCCTTCTTCTTCTAAGGCTCCCCCGCGCCGAAGAAGAAGAAGGTCGCCTCCCCCCCCCCTAAGAAGTCTCCTTCGGGAACTTCTAAGGGCCCGTCTCGCTCTGGTGAGACGGGGGGTTCTTCCGCTGGTCGCCCTGCTCCTTCGGGAGCAGGACCCGTCTCTTCTCCCGCAAGGAAGAAGACTACGGGGACCAGAGGGTGCCGGCTAACACCGGCACTTCCTCACCTGCTGTCAGTGGTTCGGCCACAGCAGCAGGGTCCGGCTCGGCCGCGTCGTTCGCGAGATGGTACCGAGTGTACGGTCGCCTACCAGCGACCGTGCAGCCAGGAACTAGACCTCTGAGTCCGCTCAGCGTCAGGTTCACGGCACGGAGCGGAAGACTGGTGACAGCCGCTCACGCGACTCTCACCAGGCCAGCTCTCGCTCTCGCGCGGCGAGCAGCTGGCTACCCGGGCGGACGTGACGGTCCATGACCGGCCACGGGGCTGAGGCTGGGAAGAGGTCCCCCCGGTCCCCCCGTTCGCCGGCACCAGCCATGGCTGGTACCAGCGAACTGACGCACCGTGAGGATACGCACCGATCTCACCGTGACAGTGGAGCTCGCCGGTCCGCCTGACCGTCGCTCTCACAGAGAGCGATCGGGTACGGCGACCAGCACCAGCTCCTCTGACACACGAGACCGGGGCCGCTGTTCTCGGTCCAGCCGTTCTCCACAGCGAGACGGCTCGACGCGGGTTGGCGATCGCCTGCAGTCCTCCAAGCCCACTGGTTCTACCAGCGAGCGACGGAGAGAGAGCGTCAGGTATCTTCTCTCCCATACCTTCAACCTCCTCGGGTTACACCGGGCGGGGAGGGGCGAGGTATTGATGAGTGATCGTGAGGGGGTGCGCCCCTCAGGATCCCGCCACCCACCCGCAGTCGTACGCACCAGGCTCGGTTTCTCGGACCAGCCAGGTCGTACGCACAGGTGGTTGGAGGAGACCGAGAGGGGGCTGTCGCTGCTCCTCTCCTTGAGGGAGGAGGGTCTCGGGAGGTGCTCCTGTTGAGGGACTGGACGGTCCAACTCCGCAGGATGCAGTCACTCTGAGATCCAGAGGAACTTTGCCGAGGTTATTGCGCTGATTCGTCAGCACAACGACCTCGGGGAAGGATCGCCGCTCCCACCATCCGAGCCCACGTCCCGGCTCGAGTCGTTCTGGGGCCCGAAAGAGGGAACCCAGACCGACGGTGGGTTTTGCCGCGTTCGGAGCTTGCGGACTCAGTGCTGGACCAGGTTGAATCGCTTGTCTCCGGACAAGACGGTTCGCTCAAGTCTGGCAGGTCGAGCAAGCTGCTTCCACCTCCTCTGCTACGACAGCGGCGGTTTTACGTGCCATCTGAGGACCCGATGCCGCCCAAACAGGTGAACCCGGAGTTAGCTAGGCTGACTCCGGGTGTGTCTCTGCAACAGCTCCTGTCCGAGAACCTGTGGTTCTCGCAGCAAGAGGCACTCGGCCTGGAATCTACCGCCATGGCAGCTTTCCAGGCCGTCTCCTGGCTAGATCTGTGGTCCCTCAACAGTATCTAAGGTCGCAGCCAACTCCGGGGGAATTTCTACCCGAAGATGACTCGGCCTTCAGGAGAATTTGCCAGTCTGGGGGAAGAGCCATCTCCTTCCTTGCCCACCAGACGGTGAACCTGTGGGCCAACCTGGTTCTCCGACGAACGGGACGCTGTCCTTACTCGGGTTTTCCAGGGCGGCCGGGCGTGAAGCGGCGTGGGACTTCGAAACGGACCTCTACGGAGTTCCACGTCTCTCTTCCCAGGAGAGATGGTGGACGCTGCGGTGGACAGACGGCGCACTGACGACAGTGACCGTCTGGTTCACCAGGCAGTCTCGAAGGCTTCTGGGCAGCATCGGACTGCGGCCAAGTCTAAGAGCTCGGCTAGCGCTTCCTCGGCGGCTAAGACGGTTGCTGCGTCGAAGCCCCGGGGAATGACTCTGTCTTCTTCGACTTCTGGCAAGGGGGAGCCGTAACCAGCCCTCCTCCCAGCCCTCCTCATCCCGTGGAGGCTCTGGGAAGAAGTCGAAGAAAGGGGGGAAACGCTAGGGACGGCGTTCCCCCTCACCTGCTGCCGGAAGTGGGGGGGTGCCTGGCCAGCCATTGGGCAACTTGGCAGCGCTACGGCGCCGAGACCTGGATTGTAGATGTCCTTCGGGAGGGATATCTATTACCCTTCGAATCTCGGCCACCCTCACTCCAACCGGTCCAACAGCAGTCGTACGTTCCAGGGTCATCGAAGGACGTAGCACTGAGACAGGAGATAAAGACCATGCTGAGCAAGAGAGCTGTAGAGATCGTCACGGATCAGTCACCGGGCTTTTACAGTCGACTCTTCCTGGTGGAAAAGTCACTACGGGAGGGCTGGCGCCCGGTGATAGATCTCTCTCCCCTGAACCGGTTTGTTCGCCAGACCGGTGGCACGCTCAGTGCTCGACTCCATCAGGGAGAACGATTTCATGCTTTCAGTGGACTTGAAGGATGCGTATTTCCAAATACCCATTCATCAGTCCTCCAGAAAGTACCTCCGCTTCATCCTCGACGGGACGGTTGTACCAGTTCAGGGCACTGTGCTTCGGTCGTCTCAACCGCCCCACAAGGTGTTCACGCGACGTGTTCACTCTGGTGTGCTGCTTGGGCCCATTCGCACGGGATAACGTCTGATGAGGTATCTCGACGATTGGTTAGTCCTGGCGAGCTCCCGCTCGCAGTTGCTACAGGACAGGGATCGACTGCTCGAGTTCTGCCACGATCTGGGGATCGTGGTGAACTTCGAGAAGTCCGATCTCGAGCCCAAGCAGAGGATGAAGTACCTGGGTATGCTGATCGACACGGTAGCAGGGCGAGTCTTCCCGCAGACTCGCGGATCAGCAGATTCAGGGAGGCAGCCAACCAGTTCCTGTCTCGGCAGGAACAGGTAGCTCAGCGATGGCAAGTCGTGATCGGGACACCTGTCGTCGCCTGCGAGAAGTTAGTCCCTCACGGGCGTCTTCACTGCGGTCTCTTCAGTGGAGACTAAAGGAGAGTTGGTCGCAGGCGACGGATCCCCCACGCTTTCCAGTGTCACTGACACAGGAGGTGAGGCAGGACCTAGCCTGGTGGCTGGACGACAGGAACCTCTTAAGAGGAGTGCTCTGCGCACTCCCCCCCCTCCCCCCCAGGACATGCAGCTGTTCTCAGACGCATCGACCGAGGGATGGGGCGCGCACCTGGAGGTGAGTTGCTGACTTCAGGAGTGTGGGACGAGAACGACAAGCACCTTCACATCAATGTACTGGAAACTCAAGGCAGCGTTTCTCGCTCTCCAAGAGTTTCAGGACCGCTTGATGGGACACTCAGTGGTGTTGATGTGCGACAACACCACGGTGGTGGCTTACGTCAACAAACAGGGGGGCTAGTGTCTCTCCCCGTTGTACCAGTTGACTCGGCAGGTGCACGAGTGGGCTCAGGCACACTCAATAGAGCTGTCGGCACGCTACATTCCAGGGAAGAGGAATGTAGTAAGCAGACACGCTCAGCCGTCGGGATCAGGTGATAGGGACCGAATGGTCTCTACACCAGGACGTGG
This sequence comes from Macrobrachium nipponense, assembly GCF_015104395.2. Lineage (NCBI taxonomy): Eukaryota > Metazoa > Arthropoda > Malacostraca > Decapoda > Palaemonidae > Macrobrachium > Macrobrachium nipponense. The sequence goes on along the minus strand of NC_061105.1, from coordinate 6,879,884 downwards.
CGGAAAGGCTCTTCGACCTGTGGGGGCGACCAGTCGTGGATCTGTTCGCCACCCGGCAACAACAGGAAGCTCCAGGTGTTCTTCTCGGCCGTGCCGGACCCATGGGCAGCTGCAGAGGACGCTCTTCAACACCCGTGGGACAACCTCTTCGCCTATGCCTTTCCCCGCCCCGTTCAGCCTGATTCGCAAGGTGATCAGTCGAGCACTGGTCACCCCGAATCTCAGGATGATCCTGGTGGCTCCCAAGTGGCCACAGGCCATTTGGTATCCGGACCTGCTGGCTCTTCTCGCAGGAGAACCGAGAGAGATTCCCCCTTGGCACAACCTTCTCGCCCAGCCACACGTCGAGCGGTTACCACCGAGCAGTCCAGTCCCTACGTCTTCACGGCTGGCTGTTATCCACCATCTCTTGCGAACGAGAGGCTTTTCTCGTAGCGCAGCAACAGAGATGGCTGGAAACGTCCGTCAGTCCTCTGCAGCTGTGACCAGGGGAAGTGGGCCGTCTTCTGTGGTTGGTGTCGTAGACGGGGTCTATCTCTCCTCTCAGAGCCACTCTTCAGCAGGTAGCGGATTTCCTCTTTTCTTCGCCGAGAGAAGCTCTCTCAGTCCCCACAGTCAAAGGATACAGAGCCGCCTTGGCGCTCGTCCTAAAACTGAGGGGGTTGGACATCTCGAACTCGTTCGAGATTTCCTTGCTTATGAGGAGCTTCGAAAGGTCTTGCCCACCCCAGGGAACTCAGGCCCCCTGCGTGGGATGTGACTCTCGTCCTTAGGAGTTGACTCGAACGCCGTTCGAGCCACTCCGGGAGTCGTCAGACAGGGATCTGACCCTCAAGACCCTCTTCTTGCTGGCCCTGGCATCGGCGAAGAGAGTAGGGGAACTTCATGGTCTTTCCTATGATGTACGACACTCCAGGGGATGGGGATCCGTGACGCTCGATTTCGTCCAGAACTTCGTTGCGAAGACTCAGAACCGTCGGTCCCTGACGACAGGTTCGAGTCATTCACGATTCCCTCCCTAATGGACTTCACCGATAATGATGCGGTGAGATGCTGCTCTGTCCTGTGAGGGCGCTACGGCGCTATCTGAAGAGAACTCGACACCTCAGGCCTCTGAGTGTCGACGCCTCTTCGTTAGCACCGGGGTCACCAAGAAAGAGGTATCCAAGAACACTCTTTCTTTCTGGCTGCGTGAGGTCATCAGGAGGGCGTATGAGGCTGATGGTAGTGACGACATCCGTACGTCCCGTCCAAGAGCTCATGAAGTCAGAAAGTATTGCCCGTCGTTGGCGTTCCGTAAGAACTTCTCCGTGGCGCAGGTCCTGAAGGCAGGGGTCTGGTTCTAACCAGACTACCTTTACGTCCTTCTACCTTCGGGATATTGCCCACAGGTCCTTGGATACATTTTCCTTGGGACCCGTGGTGGCTGCTCAACAAGTTGTGTAGCTAACCCAGACCCTCGCAGGCTGAACAGCATCGAGTCCTGGTGTGACTGTGTGGATGGGATGTGTGAGTGAGTGAGTGACTGGCTCTCTCTCATCTTTTCCTTCCCCTCTACCTGTGGGCAGAGGCCATGGTCGTCACTACGCTGGATGAGGACGAGATGCAGGTGAGCTATATGACAGAGCCCCATCCTATCCCTTTCACTAGGGATAGGAGCAGAATATCCACCACTTCCTTCCTACAAGGGGGGGGTGGGGGAAGTGGATGCCTACAAGAGTCAAACCCATGACTTTATATTTGCTCCTGTACAGGAACAAGTTCTTACATTGCTGGTACGAAAGAGATACGCATGCCTCTCTCTTAGTACTCGGTCCAGAGGTCTGACCATTGATCCTGCGGTGCACACCCCCGATCAATCGGACAGAGGCTTGGATCCCTCCCTCGCTCTTACGACCAGGGAGGCTTCCAAGGTTGGGCGAACACCAGTCTGTTCACAAAAGACTCAGATTCCTCCACCAAGAAGTGAGTCTTCCTATTGTAAAAGGACCGAAGGTTTGTATGCCGTGTCGGAACAAATGACAATTTGTCCAAAATTAAAAGCATTTTTCCTAACTATACAAACCTGAGGTCCTTTTACACATAGCCCACCTCATGCCACCCCTCACTCTGCAGTTTTTGCTTGGGCCAAAAGCAAAAGTGATTTGTTTACCTCCCAGTCCGCGCGCGCCTGTCGGACAAGCAGTTAACTACCGAAACCCCTTGTTCGAAAGCTTACGACCTATCCAGCTGCCGCTAGTACCTTCCTATTGTAAAAGGACCTCAGGTTTGTATAGTTAGGAAAAATGCAATTTTGGACAAATTGTCATTTTATTTGTTGGTCTCTCAGCATAACTCTTTAAAGGGCGAAGGTCACGTGACTTACCCGGATGCTTGGACAACTTGCCTCTACTGATTCCGAACCAGTCAGTCGGCAGCTGTCAGAGCGCCCGAGTCAGTTACGAACTATGCTGTGGACTTAGTTGCGGTTGTTCCAGAGCAAATCATTACTTCGTCTTAATAGCTTGTCAGTATGAGTACTGTACATAACCAAAGTCGAGAAGAGGGATAGGTCATACGACTATTCCCTTCTTTTCGTCTTGGGTAACTGCATGACTTCTCTTGAGAAGTTCAAGCACAAAGGGATGGGGATTTGTGACGCTCGATTTCGTACCGATCTTCGTAGCGAAGACTCAGAACCCTTCGGTAACTGACGATTGGTTCGAGTCCTTCACAATACCCTCCCTAATGGACTTCACCGCCTCCGATACGAAGGCTATGCTGCTTTGTCCTGTGAAGGTGCGACGGAGCTGTCTGAGAAACTCGACACCTAGGATGAGTGTGGACGCCTCTTCATCATTCTCTCGCGTTCCGCAAGAACTTCTCCGTGGCGCAGGTAATGAAGGCAGGCGCCTGGTCCAACCGGACCGCATGCCACCACCTCCTTCTAACCTTCAGGATATTGCCCACAGTTCCTTGGATCTTTTTCCTTGGGAACCGTGGTGGTTGCTCAACACGTTGTGTAGTTAACCCAGACCCTCGCAGGCTGAACAGCATCGAGTCCTGGTGTGACCGTAAGAATGGATGAGGAATGAGAGTGTGACTGGCTCCTCTTCCCATCTTTTTTCTTCCTCTACCTTTGGGTAGAGGGACACGGTCGTCACCCTGCTGGGTAAGGACGAGATGCAAGTGAGCTACTCAATAGAGCACCATCCTATCCCTTTCAGTAGGGATAGGAGTAAATATCCACCACTTCCTCCAACAAGGGGGAGGAAGTGGATGCCAAATTGAGACAAACCCATCATTTTATGATTGTCTCTTGCAAACAGGAGCAAGTTCTTGCTTGCTGGTACGAAGAGATACGCTTGCCTCTCTCTTAGTACTTGGCCCAGAGGTCTGACCATTGATCCTGCGGTGCACACCCCGATCAATCGGACAGAGGTTTGGATCCCTCCCTTGCTCTTACGACCAGGGAGGCACTCCAGGGTTGGACGAACACCAGTCTGTTCACCAAAAAGACTCAGATTCCTCCCACCAAGAAGTGAGTCTTCCTATTGTTAAAGGACTGAGGGTTTGTATTACGTATCGGAACAAATGACAATTTGTCGAAAATTGCATTTTTCCTAACTATACAAACCTGAGGTCCTTTACATATAGTCCCACCTCATGCCACCCCTCACTCTGCAACTTTTTGCATGGGCCTAAAGCAAAAGTGATTCTTCACCGGATTCCGGACAAGCAGTTAACTACCGTTCTCCCTTGTTCGAAGCTTACGACTGTCCCAGCTGCCGCTAGTTACCTTCCTATTGTTAAAGGACCTCAGGTTTGTATAGTTAGGAAAAATGCAATTTTCGACAAATTGTCATTTTGAAGGGCAGACACTTCCACCTAATATTAAAATAGAAGGCCAGAGAAGAGAGGTATTACCCCATGTACCAAAGCCTCTTCAATGCACAAATTGCTCTAAGTATGGACATACAAAAAACAAATGTAGAAATGAACCAATTTGTGCATTCTGTGGTTCAGAAGATCATGAAACCACCTGGAACTGTGGCGTTCCCAAATGTTGTAATTGTGGACAAGACCATCATGCGAGATCAAAGATATGCCCATTCTACATATATAACACTGAATTAAAACTACTAATAAGCAGGTCTGGCATGTCAATTCCAGAAGGAAAGCAAGAATTAAAATCAAGAGGTTTAATGGACCCTGCTAGAAATAAATCATATCGAGACGCTGTAGAAAAAGTAATGCCCAAGAAACATTTTACAATACCTGGAAAAACTAATGAAAAACAAATAACGAGGTCATCAAACTTAGAAATTAACAAAAAATCTCTTGGAGAATCTAGCAATACAGTATCAATAAGCAACCCTTATGACGTACTAATGAAAGATGAAGAATTGCCATCTCTAGACACTGGAAATGAAGATCATGCTGAACAAACAAGAAGAAAACGAGAAAGAGAAATAATTTCCCCCCCAAAAACTCTTAATTAATACTAATGACGTCAAGAAGAAGAAAATGCCTAAAATCAACAGGAAAACATCCCCTAATTTAGATAATAATGATGAAATAAGTCCTTCACCAGTCTTTCCAAGTAAATTTCAAGCAATGAATTCTTCTATAGTTTTTCAAAGTAAATCTGAAGAACTAAACCCTTCGCCAGTCTTTCCAAGAAAATTTAAAGACAAATTGTTTCAATCTGTCCAAGGAAGACAAAACGATAATTGTGAATGTCAGCAGTGTATCCAAGAAGGCGTAACACCTCCAACTGAATCTCACCATGAACGGTGTGGATGCCATACATGTTTTTTGCAAGATTGCAAAGAAACGAAACCTTTAAATAAAGAAAAATTGATAAACGTGATAAGGAATTTCTTAGCTAGAAAAGATAACATCTCAAGCCAGCTAGAATTACATACCAAAGATTGTATGTGTATTAGACACTTACAGTACTATCGTGAGAGTAAAATAGCAGTGTTAGACAATTTCTTAGCCAAACAAGAAGAAATTAAATTCACCACTGAATCAGAAGATAACACAGAAATGTCAAAAACCCAAAAAGAAAATTAAAGCTAATTAAGCGATTAATTACCCATAGTTTAAAAAAATATAAATAATATATATATAACCAACCAAATATACAAAATAATCTTTTAACTTTCGTTCCATTCAATTATACTATTATCCAATAGAACATAAACGGTCTGAAAACACGAATGCACTTGGGTGAAATACAAAGACTCCTAAACAACATGAACCAATGTGCATATGTTTACAACACGTTAATAATCCAGTCCCATCAATATGTAATTACTTTCTGGCATCCTCCGTTTCAGGAGAAGGCAAGTTAGGAACAGCAATGTGTGTTCATAATCGTGTAACCTATGATAGTTACAGTTAACAATAATTCATTTCAAATATCTTCAATTCGCCTGCATATGAAAAAACAAAACTAGCATTTTAGTCTGCAGTCTATATAATCAACCTAATGAAAATTATGATATGGCTCAATTATCAAATATTTTAATCACAATTCAATGAGCCAATTCTAGTTTTAGGTGATTTTAATGCTCACCACCCTTTATGGGATGCCAGTACCATCGACTCAGAATAGAGCAGGTAAGACATAGAAAATCTAATACTTAACTACAACTACTGTTGTCTGAATGAAAATGAAATCCCAACATACTTTTCAAAAACTCATGGACCCTATCATCTGTAGACCTCTGTATTTGTTCCACTTCGTTAGTAGACAGATTAGAATGGAATACTCGGATGACCTTTATACTAGTGATCACTACCCAATCGTAATCACATGTCTTGAAGATAATCATCAACAATTTGTACCAAAATTTAATTTTAAAAAAGCTGATTGGGAAAAGGTTATGATTTAAGTTACTAAAAATGTTTCCCTTTCCAAAGTAACAATGATCACAATGAATTAATGAATATTTTACAGATTTCGTAATTAGTTTCGGAAATAAATCAATACCAATGACAACTTGTAAGCAAAAATAAATCCTGTTCCATGGTGTGGTCTAGAGAACTTTCAGATATTATCATACTGAAGCACAAGATGAGTAGACGATTGGACAGACTGTAAACCAAAGATATAACAAATTATATAAAGTAATAGATATACATTGAAAGGGTTAGTATTAATAGCTATGGAAATTGATTATATCAAACCTTTATTGAATAAAATATCTGCTCAATTCAGGAAAAAAGTTATTAGCAATAGGAAATCATCTTGGCATAATTACGTCGCAGACTTCTCTGGTGACACTGTTAAACAAATGTGGGATAGATTTAGAAAAATTAATGGCAATATAGTCGATCACCTAGATCCCCAATATTACATAATGGGAAAAAATAAAAAAGTTCATGATTTAAAAGATATATCAAATGATAATAGGTCGCCACCTAGAATCAGTCAGGCAATAGCCCTTAAATTTAGATTTGGAACAAACATTTTCGCATTAGGAAAAAGAATGAAGAGAAAACATATAATTAATTTTGAAACAAGTCAACAATTATACTACAATGTCCCATTTACATTAGAAGAATTTGATGCTGCGCTAAAAACTTGTAGTAACTCTGCCCCAGGAAAGGATAATATCTCTTTTGAACTCCTTATACATCTAAACATTAAAGCCAAAGCATACTTATTAAAATTTTATAATCACTTATGGAAAAAGAAACTACTTCCCAAAGCATGGAAACATGCTATTGTAATTCCTATACCCAAACCTGGCAAAGATCCAACATCAGCAAATAATTATAGACCTATATCACTAACTAGTTGTCTTTGTAAACTCATGGAAAGATGGTAAATAATACTCGTATGGTATTTAGAGAAAAATAAAAGTTCTAGTAGCAACTCAATCTGGAAGTAGGAAAAATCATTCAACATTAAACTCATTAACATCACTAGAAGATCAAATCAAAGAGGATTTGTACAAAAGAAAATTACTGTCGCAGTGTTATTCGACATTCAAAAGGCTTATGATACAACATGGAGATATTCAATCTTAAAATCTCTATATGACATAAATCTAAGGGGTGAACTCCCAATTTTATACGAAATTTCTAACAGAAAGAACATTCCAGACTAAAATTGAAACGGTATTATCAGAAACATTTGAAATAAAAGAAGGTATCCACAAGGCAGCGTACTAAGCAGCACATTATTTGCATTAGCAATCAATAATATTGTTAAAATGCTTCCAAAAGATGTAAAACCAACAGCTTATATGTTGATGATTTTGCCATTTTTTACACTTCAAACAACCTACGCCACATCCAAAGAATTTTAAATATCTCCATAGCTAAAATTGAACAATGGGCATTATCTGTTCGGATTTAAATTTTCTGTTGAAAAAACACAAGCAATAACATTTTATAAGGATCAGCGCTGGCTCAAAAATCAGTTATATCTCTTACCATGAATAAAACACCATCCAATTTTGTTTTATCCAGAAGTTAAATTCTTGGGCTTATATTTTGACAATCATTTGAACTGGAAGGCCCATGTGAAACATACCAAAGCAAAGGCCTTGAAAGCTTTAAATATATTAAAAAAAATTAGCCCACACTTCATGGGGTGCTGATAGAGAAACATTATTGAAACTTTATAAGGCTACAGTTTCCTACCAATATTAGAATATGGCAGTCCCAATTTATAGTTCTGCTAGTGAGACAACTCTCAAAATGCTAGACCCAGTGCATCATCTTGGGCTTCGTTTAGCCACTGGAGCATTCAAATCATCACCAGTCCAATCGTTGATTGTAGAAAGTGGAGAAATGCCACTATCTTATAGATTCAAAATAACAACGATGTGCAGAGCTTTAAAATTGTAAATAGTCCAGCAAAAACCAAAGATTTATTTAAAGATCCAGATTGTTTCTGGAATACAAAAGTTATCCCATCCTTCCCCGTTAGAGCTAATAGATATTTAATGACAATGACCTTTATAATATTAAATTTTACAATTTTAGCAAAATAATGGTGCCCCCATGGTTGATAAGTGCTCCCCAGATATGTAGGAAATTGTGTACAATACCCAGTAATAAATTGAATAATCCCCTTGCTATGAAACAATATGCTCTGGAACATATCAAGATACACAATAATAATCACATATATACTGATGGTTCCAAAGATGATATGGGAGTTGGATTCGCTGTGTACGGAAACAATATAAAGATCCAAGTCTCCTTACAAAGCAAAGCATCAGTATTCACTGCTGAATTACTAGCAATAAAAACAGCATTAACAACTATATCTGAAACCAGTTTAGTGAAGTAACCATCTTTAGCGATTCACTAAGTTCAATAACTGCAATAAGCTCTTATACTCCAAAAACAAAATTGTAAATGAAATTAGACATACATTACATGAAATGAAAAGACAAAAAATATCTATTACTCTATGTTGGATACCATCTCATATAGGATTAGAAGGTATGAAAAAGCAGACACTTATGCAAAAGAGGCTAGGAACACTCCCAATATCAGCAGAATTATTGCCACTAGAAGATTATTATTAGGCACAGCAAGTCGGTATTAAGAAAAAATGGCAAAATAACTGGGGGGAAAACCATCCTACCAATAAATTAAGAGAAATAAAATAAGAAACTGTATACCCCTGCCTGGCCATCATTCCTATCAGAAATGCCGCAAGAATTCAGTAATATTGACACGGCTAAGAATTGGTCACACCAAACTGACACATGGTTATCTAATGAGTAACCCCATGCCCCTATACCTATGTGCGAAATATGTAATGTACAAATAACTGTAAAACATATTTTTAAAATCTGTCCAAAATAAAAAATAAAACCCAAAGAGACATATTATTCAGAAGATATTCTTTTAAAGAAATATTATCAGAAAGTGACAAATTTCACTATTTATATTTTAAAAATTCCTTAAATTTAATAATTTATACGATAAAATATAATATATAGTACTTTATAATAATAATTCCAGATAGTAAATATTTATTTATTTATTTATTTATTTTATTTTTTATTTTTTAATTTTTTTTTTTTAAATAATTTTTTTTTAGATAATATATATTCCAGAATAATAAAAAATATTTATTTATTTATTTTTTAATAATATTTATACTGATTTTAAATAACATGGTCTAATCATTCGGGCCCAGCCCTAGGAGAGTTAATATTAACTCAGTGGTCTGGTTTAAACTAAAGTAAAAAAAAAAAAAAAAAAAAAAAAAAAAAAAAAAAAAAAGAAAAAAAAAAAAAAAAAAAAAAGGTCACCTGACCGCCGCTCCCATAGGGACCGGGCGGAGACGGTAACCAGCAACAGCTCGCCTGACGCTAGAGATCAGCGTCAACGTTCTCTGCCGAGCCACTCGCCCCAGGCGAGTGGCAAGGCTAGGCCTGCTGCTCGATCGCCACCGCGGGTTGACGATCAGCAGCAGCCCTCCACGCACGCTGGTCCTGCCAGCGAGCGAGGGGGGAGCGTCAGGTCTGCCTCTCCCGTACCTTCAACCTCCTCGGGCTACACCGGGAGGAGCGAGGTACCGAGGAGTGATCGCGAGAGGTGCGCCGCTCGCGATCCCGCTATGAGCCGTATGGATCAGGCACGGTTCTAGGACCGACCAGAACATACGCGCAAGTAGTTGGAGGTGACCGTCAGGGGTCTGCCGCTGTTCCTCCTTCTGAAGGAGGAGTATCACGGGATCTGTTCTTGCTGGAGGGACTGGACGGTCCTACTCCGCAAGACGCAGTTACTCCCGAGATACATAGGAACTTTGCCGAGGTCATTAAGCTGATTCGTCAGCATTAATGACCTTGCGGAAGGGATCGCCGCTACCACCGGCAGAGCCCACGTCCCGGCTCGAGTCATTTTGGGGTCCTTAAGGAGGAACCCAAAATGATGGTGGGGTTACCGCGATCAGAGCTTGCAGACTCAGTCCTGGATCAAGTTGAGAATCTCGTCTCAGGACGGGAGGATTTGCTGGGGAAATCCGGACGGTCTTCTAAGCTAGCTTCCTTCCTCCTCTACAGCGTCAGAGGCGATTTTACGTGCCTTCGGAAGACCCGATACTGCCGAAACAGGTTAACCCGGAGTTAGCGAGGCTGACTCCAGGTGTGTCCCTGCAGCAGCTCCTGTCGGAGAACCTCTGGTTCTCGCAGCAGGAGGCACTTGCCCTGGCGAACTCTACCGCTTAATGGCAGCATTCCAGGCAGTTTCTTGGCTGGATTTGTGGTTCCTCACAATATCCAAAGTAGCGCCGGCTCTGGGAGTTCTGCTCTCGAAGACGACGCTTCTTTCAGGAGACTGTGCCAGTCTGGAGGAAGAGCGATCTCTTACCTCGCCCATCAGACTGCTAACCTGTGGGCCAACTTGGTTCTTCGACGTAGGGACGCAGTCCTTACCCAAGTGACCAAGGGGGCCGGGCGTGAGGCGGCACTCGGGCTTCGCAATGGACCAATTAGGAGTTCAGCACTCTCAATTTCCCGGAGAGATGGTGGACGCTGCGGTGGAAAGGCGGCGCACTGATGACAGTGACCGCTTAGTTCACCAGGCAGTCTCGAAGGTTACTGGGCAATCTCGAGCGACTACTGCCTAAGCCAGAAGGAAGCTTTAGCTAAGCCACCCCCACCCCCGCTTCCACGGCGGCGAAGACGGTTGCACCGTCCAAACCCCGTGCGAAGACTCCTGCTGTTTCGACGTCTGCTAAAGGAGGCCGTAACCAGCCCTCCTCCCAGCCCTCCTTTCCCCGAGGAGGTGGTGGGAAGAAGTCGAAACGAGGAGGGAAACGCTAGGGACGGCGTTCCCCCTCACCTGCTGCCGGAAGTGCCTAGCGAGCCATTGGGCAACTTGGCAGCGCTACGGCGCCGAGAAACTGGATAGTAGACGTCCTTCGGGAGGGATATCTACTACCCTTCGAGTCTCGGCCCCCCCTCATCTCCAAACCGGTCCACCTACAAACCTATGTCCGGGGATCATCAAAGGACAACGCTCTTCGACAGGAGATCAAGACCATGCTGGCGAAACGAACTGTAGAAATCTGTGGAGGACCAGTCACCGGGCTTTTACAGCCGCCTCTTCCTAGTGGAGAAGGCATCGGGGGGCTGGACGTCCGGTGATAGACCTCTCTCCCCTGAACCGCTTCGTTCGTACGACGCGGTTCACGATGGAGTCGGCACGCTCGGTGCTCGACTCGATCAGGGGGAACGATTTCATGCTTTCAGTGGACTTGAAGGACGCGTATTTTCAAATACCCATCCATCAGTCCTCCAGAAAGTACCTCCGCTTCATCTTCGACGGGACGGTGTACCAATTCAGGGCACTTTGTTTCGGTCTGTCAACCGCCCCACAGGTGTTCACGCGAGTGTTCACTCTGGTGTCAGCTTGGGCCCATTCGCACGGGATACGTCTTCTGAGGTATCTCGACGATTGGCTGGTCTGGCGAAGCTCACCCCCCGCTCGCAGTTGCTGGCAGGACAGAGATCGACTCCTCAAGTTTTGTCGCGATCTGGGGATCGTGATAAACTACGAGAAGTCCGATCTCGAACCCAAGCAGAAGATGAAGTACCTGGGGTATGCTGATAGACACGGTAGCAGGGCAGGTCTTTCCCGCAGACTTGCGTATCAGCAAATTCAGGGAGGCAGCCGGCCGGTTCCTGTCTCGGCAGGAACAGGCAGCACAGCAATGGCAAGTCGTGATCGGCCATCTGTCGTCACTCGAGAAGTTAGTCCCTCACGGGCGTCTTCACCTGCGGTCTCTCCAGTGGAGGCTAAGGGAGAGTTGGTCTCAGGCCAAGGATCCTCCTTACTTTCCCGTGGCTCTCACGGACAAGGTGAGGCAGGACCTAGCCTGGTGGCTCGACGACAAGAACCTCTTAAGAGGAGTGCCCATACGCACTCCTCCCCCGGAGATGCTTCTGTTCTCAGACGCATCGACCGAGGGATGGGGCGCACACCTGGAGGAGTTGCTGACTGCAGGTGTGTGGGACCATCACGAAAGCACCTCACATCAATGTCCTGGAACTCAAGGCGGCGTTCAACGCTCTCCGGAGAATTTCAGGACCGCTTGGTGGGACACTCAGTGGTGTTGATGTGCGACAACACCACAGTAGTGGCATATGTCAACAAGCAGGGGGGCTAGTGTCTCTTCCGCTCCATCAGTTGACGGTGCAGGTGATGAGTGGGCCACGGCTCACTCGATAGAGCTGTCAGCACGCTACATTCCCAGGCAAGAGGAATGTAGTAGCGGACAAGCTCAGCCGTCGGGATCAGGTGATAGGGACCGAATGGTCTCTACACCAAGACGTGGCGGAAAGGCTCTTCAACCTGTGGGGGCGACCGGTCGTAGACCTGTTCGCCACCCGCACAACAGAAAACTTCAGGTTTCTTTTCAGCCGTGCCGGACCCACCCCCTGGGCAGCTGCAGAGGACGCTCTCCAACACCCCTGGGACAACCTCTTCGCCTACGCCTTTCCTCCCTTCTGTCTGATTCGGAAAGTGATCAGTCGAGCGCTGGTCACTCCCAATCTCCAAGCCGTTTGGTATCCGGACCTGCTGGCTCTTCTTGCGGACGCACCGAGAGAGCTACCCAATTGGCACAACCTTCTAGCCCAGCCACACGTAGAACGGTACCACCAAGCAGTCCAGTCCCTTCAACTTTCACGGCTGGCTGTTATCCACCATCTCTTGCGAACGAGAGGCTTTTCTCGTAGCGCAGCAACAGAGATGGCTGGACACGTCCGACAGTCCTCTGCAGCTGTGTACCAGGGGAAGTGGGCCGTCTTCTGTGGTTGGTGTCGTAGACAGGGTCTGTCTCCTCTCAGAGCCACTCTTCAGCAAGGTAGCGATTTCCTCGTGTTTCTTCGCCGAGAGAAGCTCCTCTCAGTACCCACAGTTAAAGGATATAGAGCAGCACTGGCGCTCGTCCTAAAACTGAGGGGACTGGACATCTCGAACTCGTTCGAGATCTCCTTACTAATGAGGAGCTTCGAAAGGTCTTGCCCACCCAGGGAACTCAGGCCCCCTGCGTGGGATGTGACTCTCGTCCTTAGGAGTTTTGACTCGAAGACCCTTCGAGCCCCTCCGAGAGTCGTCAGACAGGGATCTGACCCTCAAGACCCTCTTCTTGCTGGCCCTGGCATCGGCGAAGAGAGTAGGGGAACTACATGGTCTTTCTTATGATGTTAAACACACCAGAGGCTGGGGATCGGTGACGCTCGATTTCGTCCCGAACTTCGTAGCCAAGACTCAGAATCCGTCGATCCCTGACGACAGGTTCGAGTCTTTCACGATCCCCTCCCTTCTGGACTTCACCGATAACGATGCGGATGAGATGCTGCTTTGTCCTGTGAGGGCGCTACGGCGCTATCTGAAGAGAACTCGACACCTCAGGCCTGAGTGTCGACGCCTCTTCGTTAGCACTGGGGTTACCAAGAAAGAAGTTTCCAAGAACACTTCTTTCTTTCTGGCTACGTGAGGTGATCAGGAGAGCGTACGAGGCTGATGGTAGCGACGACATCCGTACGCTCCGACCGAGAGCCCACGAAGTCAGAGGTATCGGACCCTCCTTAGCGTTCCATAAGAACTTCTCCGTGGCGCAGGTCCTGAAGGCAGGTGTCTGGGCCAACCAGACCACCTTCACGTCCTTCTACTTCGGGATATTGCCCACAAGTCCTTGGATACTTTTTCCTTGGGACCTGTGGTGGCTGCTCAACACGTTGTGTAAGCTTACCCAGCACCCGAGCAGGCAGAACAGCATCGATTCCTGGTATGACTGGGAGAATGAATGTGCGAATGAGAGTGTGACTGTGGGCAGAGGGATACGGTCGTCACCACGCTGGAAGGGAGTCAGATGCAGGTAAGCTACTCGACCGAGCTCCATCCTATCCCTTTAACTAGGGATAGGAGTGTAGTATATCCACCACTTTCTCCTACAAGGGGGAGGAAGTGGATGCCTACATGAGACAAACCCATGACTTTATATTTGCTCATGTACAGGAAAAAGTTCTTACAATGCTGGTACGAAGAGATACGCTTGCCTCTCTCTTAGTACTCGGCCCAGAGGTCTGACCATTGATCCTGCGGTGCACACCCCGATCAATCGGACAGAGGCTTGGATCCCTCCCTCGCTCTTACGACCAGGGAGGCATTCCAGGGATGGACGAACACCAGTCTGTTCATCTAAAAGACTCAGATTCCTCCCACCAAGAAGTGAGTCTTCCTATTGTTAAAGGACCGATGGTTTGTATTACGTATCGGAACAAATGACAATTTGTCGAAAATTGCATTTTTCCTAACTATACAAACCTGAGGTCCTTTACATATAGTCCCTCCTCATGCCACCCCTCACTCTGCGTATTTTGCATGGGCCAAAAGCAAAAGTGATTTGTTTGCCGCGCGACGATCGGACAAGCAGTTAACTACCGTTCTCCCCTTGTTCGAAGCTTACGACCGTTCCAGCTGCCGCTAGCTACTTCCTATTGTTAAAGGACCTCAGGTTTGTATAGTTAGGAAAAATGCAATTTTCGACAAATTGTCATATTTCTTATGGTACGCCTCCGGTACTAGCCTATACGCGCTAAGAACATTTTCTTTCACGATATCATAATTATCACATGCAACTATATACAGTAAGCGCCTTACCACTCAAAACTGACTGTAAATATAAAGTCCACATTTCTTTAGGAGAACCTACTCTTTCCATTAACTGCTCAAAACACATGAAATATTTCGTTACATCTTCCTCATCAAACTTTGGTAATAATTTCAGCACTGCACTCATACCTAACACATCAGCTTCGTTTTCGTCCTCGCCTGTCCGACTGTTACGAGTACTTTCCCTTAACCGAGCAATTTCCAACTCCATGGCCATAACGTTCTTTCTCTCTTTTCTTCCTGTCTCAGCATTACAAACTACTCTTTCTCTCTTTCTTCCTGCTCATGCATACACTCTTTCTCTCTTTCTTCCTGCTCATGCATACACTCTTTCTCTCTTTCTTCCTGCTCATGCATACACACTTTCTCTCTTTCTTCCTGCTCATGCATACACTCTTTCTCTCTTTCTTCCTGCTCATGCATACGCTCTTTCTCTTCCTGCTGCATTACCAACATTTCTCTCTTGCTGCATTTTCATTACTTCTCTCTCTTGCTGCATTTTCATTGCTTCTCTCTCTTTCTCTTGCTGCATTTTCATTACTTCTCTCTCTTTCTCTTGCTGCATTTCCATTGCTTCGCTCTCTTTTTTCCTTTTTTTTCACCCCCCCTTGCCTGCATTTTCATTTGTACTTCTTCTCTCTTTCTCGTGCTGCATTTTCATTACCTTCTCCTCTCAGCCGCTTCTTTTCATCTCTCTCATACTTTTCTCTTTCTTTCTTCTCAACATACTCACGGAGATCATTCCCCTCTAGAACTAGAAGCTTACCGACTCAATAAACTCTTTCACCATCTCACTCATCCTGGTTCTTTCTATATTCTCCCTGTTTCAAACTGTTAAAGCTGAATATTACTGGTCAAGGTCGCCACAATGTTACGAACCCCGAGAGAGAGGTCCGCTCCAAGTTCATTACATATAACGATAAACAAAAAGAATCCAACACCAACAATTGAAACTGGGGATACGAATATAGAAAGAAACACTAACACAACAAAGGTTTATTTACAAGCTTACTAACAAAGACAAATGCAGAATGGTGTCTCCTATTTACATAAAAAAGGCAAAATCTTACAATGCGTGAACTGGGGAAGAAGTGAGGTAGTTCAAATACTAGATGGCCAGTTTTGGGACTTGAAGCGATGGCTTCACAAAGGAGAACGGTGGAACTTTACTCCGTACTGCAGAAGGCAATGTTTATTCTTGATACTCGAAGGGCAGGAACTCCTCAAAACCTCTTGTAAAACGTTTCTTCTCTTAAGTCTTGCTCTATGTCGAAATGCCTTGGTCGTCCACTCCTGACGACGACTTGACCAGAATTCAACCAACTCTCGAGTGACTTTTCCTCTTTGATCCTTCGTAGGTTCCTTCTTCTCTTATCAGTCTCTGATGATCTCTGATCTCTGCCGGTGAGCTCTCACTGATAATCTGATCTGTTGCTCTTACCGATGATCTCTTACTCTGTGACTAACTGATGATCTGCCTTCTCCTACTTCGTCCGTCGTTTTTATACGGCATTCTAGGGGCGGGGCCTACAGCGAGCGTCACAGACTCCCGAGATTACCGGACCTTCTTAGAAAAATCTAGATGAGGTATTGCATCTGAAGTCGTGGCGTTTCTCCCGACACTTCGGCGCCTGTTGCGTTCCACAACACTCCTGCCGATTCTAGAACCATCATGAGAACAGGCGCTTCCAACACACGCGCGAAAGCATCCGTGCTGCAGAACTTCTCAAAGATGCGTTTTCCTTTCCTTTATCTTTCTCTGCTATGAAGCGATTACCATGACACCCTCCTCCCGGCCTCGTCTTTGTGGGTAGCCGAGGTCAACCATCTTGTATTGCTCCGCCAGTGACTGTTGCCACTTCTTCGAGTTGGAGGGAAGCTGTGTCATCAGCCCCATTGATGACGTCACAGGATCCGTTGTTGTGTATTCCTCCACCAGTGGCGTCTGATTCCCCTTCACACTTGTGACTTCACTCCCATCGATGACGTCACTCCCAGTCATCTCTGCACTGCCTCTCTCAGTAGTGACATCATCTCTGCCACCCAGTTCGCTACATCTCCCTTCTATGTCATCGGAGCCTTCTCTTGAAGGTCAGTCTGAGGTTATATGCCAGGCAGTGATTAAGAAGTTGGACTCTGTTTTGGATGATAAGTGGGAGGATTGGAAGGAAACGCAGTTTCGTCCCCGCCTCCTGTGAAGAGATTGCATAAGGAACCAGTACTGTCTTCCTCTCCCTCGTCCCCCTCTACACCATGTCGGCGTATCAAGCGTTGAAAGGCTAAGGACTTTGCTCTTTCTTTGCCTACGAGGGAGGAACAACGCGGACGTGTTCTCGTGAGTGTTAGTGTTTCGGAGAGTGTTATTGTATCTTCCCTTGTGTAATCTGCAGCGGTTGCTTCGTCCTCTGCATCGAATCGCGGGTGTGTTGCAACCTCCCCCGTCGGTGCACATCGCGAGCATGTTGCAACCTCCCCTGTCCGTGCACACAATGGAAGTGCTCCTTCTTCTCCAAGGCCTATTCGTCGCCATAAGGATCTCAAGGTGCCTGTCAAGAGGTCGAAGGTGGTGAGCGCAAAGTTTGTGCAGCAGGTGTGTTTGCCTGCCCCTCTCACTGAAGGCTCTTAAAAGTTTGATTCTGGAGGATTCTCCTTCGATCTTGAGTGCTCGGGATTCCTCTCCAACTCACGTTTGTATGTCTGCCATTCATGGACATGTTAATGAATCATCTGTTGGAGGAGAACGTAGTGATGTTCCTAGTGTTATAGTGGGTTCGTCTCTGGAGCCGACATGTGGACCCATCCCAGACAGGTTAGTTGGAGTTTCGGGCTGTTTGGCTGTTGATCCTACCGTTAATTTTAACGAAGAGGGTGCCTTAGAGGAGCCTACACATCCTTCTTGTCATTGGTCTCATTCTTGGGTTCAACAATTTGGAAAGTAGGTCTCAGGCTCGATCGTCTTACACTCCTTGCTAGGAAACCTTGGTGGGAGCTACGCAGGATCCCAAATCATCTCTTCAGCTTCCTTTGTCGGGGCACGTCCAGTCGGTCTTGCATAATATTAATGCCTCTGTTTCAGACCGGGAGGGTTCGCTTTGCTCTAGGGGCTCTGCCAAGCTACTACCCCCGCCTCTCATGAGGCATAGGAAGTACTACGCTACGAACTCTACTTTTTTGATGTCACGCCATCTTAACCCAGATGTCATTCGCCTGAAGCCGGGATTGACTTTGGAGCTGGTGAGGTCAGTGGCTCCATCCTTGTTTCTGCAGGATGCCTCAGCATTGGAATCTACGGCAGCCTCTTTGTTGCACACGGTTTCTTGGCTGGACTCTGGTCTATGGTCATTGCCAAGATAGCTTCTGACAGGTCCCCAGAAGGGTTGGTGAGTGCATCCTTGCTTGCCAATCTGTTGCAGTCCGGAGGCAAGGCATTTTTGTATATAGCTCACCTCGGTGTTAATTTATGGGCTAACATTCTCCTCCTCCTCCTCCCCCTGTCCAGCAGCAGTCAAGAAGATCATAGCTGGTAGGCTGTCGAGGAATTAGAGTTCGGCAGGGCCTTCCTGATCGACTTAGCCTAGGTCAGAGGATCAACATTCCTTTTGCTCTCGCTCCTTTAAGCCAAGAAGGGGCTCAAGGGGCAGAGGTAAAGGAGGCTGTCAGTAGGTTAGGCGCCTCTCCCTCTCCTGTGCCAGGGGTGAGGGGGTGTCTGGCGGGCCATTGGGCCAAGTGGCAGAGTTATGGGGCAGAGAAGTGGGTGGTAGATGTCCTTCGAGTGGGGTACCTACTGCCATTCAACTTCTCTCCTCCTCTGTCGGACAAACCGCAGCTCAGGAAGGCATATCCTCCAGATTCTCTGAAGTTCTTGGCTGTTTGGGAGGAAGTGTAGATGATGCTGGACAAGGATGCGATAGAAGTGGTGCTTCCATCTCTGGGGTTTTACAGTCGCATCTTCTTGGTGCCCAAGGTGTCGGGAGGATGGAGACCTGTGATCGACTTATCCACCTTGAATCACTTCATCAGGAAGACACGGTTCAAGATGGAGACCCTGCGTTCGGTGTTGGCAGCTGTGAGGGAAGGCAATTTTATGCTGTCGATCGACTTAGGGACGCACACTTCCAAATCCCTGTTCATCCAACGTCCAGGAAGTTACTTTGCTTCTCTTTTGGGGACAAGGTCTTTGAGGTCAAAGTCCTATGCTTTGGGCTGACAACAGCCCCTCAAGTGTTCACAAGGGTCTTCTCACTCATGTGAAGTTGGGCCCATGCTCAGGGGATCTATTTGCTGAGGTACCTTGACGATTAGTTGGTCTTAGCAGTTTCCAGGGAAAAGTTGCTGCAGGACAGGGATCGTCTACTTTGGTTCTGTCTGGAACTGGGCATTGCAGTCAACCAGGAAAAGTCGAACCTTGTATCCAGTCAAAGGATTCTCTACCTGGGCGTGGTCATCGATACGACAGTGGCAAAAGTTTTTCCGTCAGATCAAAGATTGGAGAAGTTGCAGGTGGTGGCGCGCGACTTCCTGTCGGAACCACATTAGTCAGCTCATCAGTGGCAGGTTCTTCTGGGAGTGTTATCTTCCCTGGAGAAGCTGGTCCCTCATGGGTGTCTTCATCTTTGGTCTCTGCAATGGAGACAGAGAATTCTGGTCTCCGGCGAGGGGACTCACTCCTGTTAATGATTCCTGTCTCTGGAAGTGAGAGAAGACCTTCGTTGATGGTTGGACGACCGGAATCTTTCGAAGGGTCCCTCTGCGTTCTCCTCCACCGGACTTCCTTCTGTTCCCAGACGCCTTCCTCGCAGGTTGGGGGGCTCATTTAGGCTGCCTCATCGCTTCAGGCGTTTGGAGTTCGGAGGACAAGCAGCAACATAATGTCTTAGAGTTGAAGGCAGGTTTCCTGGGTCTGAAGGAGTTTTGGGAGAAGGTAGGTCATTCTGTCATTCTCATGTCAGACAACACCACGATGGTAGCCTATTTGAACAAACGGAGAGGCCTGGTTTCTCATCAACTTCACGCCTTGACCGTCGAGGTTCGCCAGTGGGCGGTCAGCAATTCGGTAGAGCTCTCAGCCAGGTGTATCCCAGGCAAACGGAATGTGGTCGCAGACAAACTCAGTCGTCAGAATCAGATCCTAGGCACAGAGTGGTCCCTTCGTCAAGTGGTAGCAGACAAGCTTTTCCAGGTTTTGGGGAGACCCATGCTGGATCTTTATGCGACTCGCTTCAACAGGAAGCTGGAGATATAACAATTTGTTGAAAATTGTATTTTTCCTAACTATACAAACCTTGGATCCTTCAACACATGGAATGTAATCAGCGCCAGCTAGAACCGTTTGTAAGCTTTCGAACAGGGTGGTTCGGTAGTTAACTGCTAGTCCGATAGTCGGGAGTCCCGCCCGACTGGGAGGTGAGGAGTCACTTTGCTTTAGGCCCAGGAACAGGGTGAGGGGTGGCATGAGGTGGGACTATGTGTAAAGGACCTCATGTTTGTATAGTTAGGAAAAATACAATTTTTGACAAATTGTTATTTGTTCGTTCCCTCCCTGGTCGTAAGAGCAGAAGGAGGGATCCTAGCCTCTGTCCAGCTGATCGGGGTGTGCACCGCAGGATCAGTGGCCAGACCTCTGGACCAATTCATAAGAGGGAGGCAAGCGTGCCTCTTATGAATAGCAAGCAAGAACTAGTTCCTGCTTCAAGAGCCAAATATAAGGTCATGGGTTTGTCTCTTGTTGGCATCCACTCCCCCCCTTGTTAGGGAAGTGGTGGGCAACACTCCTATCCCTACTGAAAGGGATAGGACTGAGCTCAGTCGTATAGCTTACCTGCATTGGACTCCTGTCCAGCGTAGTGACGACCGCAGCCCTCTGCCCACAGGTAGATGAGAGAAAGGGGGAGGAAGAGAAGCTAGTCACACACTCATTCACTCGCCCAATCACACAGTCACACAAGGATGCGATGCTGTTCTGTCCGCTCGGGAGCTGGGTAAGCTACACAACTTGTTGAGCAGCCACCACGGGTCCCAAGGAAAAGGTGTCCAAGGACCTGTGGGCGATATCCCGAAGGTAGAAGGAAGTAAAGGTGGTCTGGTTGGCTCAAACCCCTGCTTTCAGCACCTGTGCCACGGAGAAGTTCTTGCGGAACGCAAGGGTTTGACCAATACTTCTGACTTCGTGGGCCCTCGGTCGTAGGGTACTGGTGTCGTCACTCCTCTCTGAAATGTACGCCTTCCTGATGACCTCACGAAGCCAGAAAGAAATTGTGTTCTAGGACACCTCCTTCTTGGTAACCCCGGTGCTAATGAAGAGGCGTCGACACTCAGGCCTGAGGTGGTGAGTTCTCTTCAGATACCACCGTAGTGCCCTCACAGGACAAAGCAGCATCTCATCCGCATCATCATCGATGAAGTCCTTCAGGGAGGGGATTGTGAATGACTCGATGCTTAACATCGAAAGAAAGACCATGAAGTTCCCCTATTCTCTTCGCCGATGCCAGGGCCAGCAGGAAGACGGTCTTGAGGGTCAGATCCCTGTCTTGACGACTCCCGGAGTGGCTCGAAGGGTCTTCGAGTCAAACTCCTAAGGACGAGAGTCACGTGCCAACCTTGGGGCCTGAGTTCACAGGGTGGGCAAAACCTCTTGAAGCTCTTCATCAGGAGCGAGATCTCCATGGAAGTGGAGATGTCCACTCCCCGCAGCTTAAGGACTAGGGCCCGGGCGGCTCTATACCCTTTCACTGCAGAGACGGAGAGGAGCTTCTCTCGGTGAAGGAAGACGAGGAAATCCGCTACCTGCTGAAGAGTGGCTCTGAGAGGAGAGAGACACCAACCACAGAAGATGGACCACTTTCCCTGGTATACAGCTGCAGAGGACTGCCTGAGGTACCCAGCCATCTATGTTGCTGCTCGGCGAGAAAAGCCTCGATCGCAAGAGATGGTGGATAACAGCCAGCCGTGAAGACACAGGGACTGAACCGACCGGTGGTACCGTTCCACATGTGGCTGGCAAAGTAGGTTGGGCCAAGGGGGAATCTCTCTCTTTGCTTTGGTGAGCAGAGCCTGAGGCCATTTGGGCGCCACCAGAATCACCTTGCTGATCACCTTGTGAATCAGACAGAATGGGGGAAAGGCGTACACGAAGAGGTTGTCCCACGGGTGTTGAAGAGCGTCCTCTGCAGCTGCCTAAGGGTCTGGCACAACTGAGTGGAAAACCTAGAGTTTCCTGTTCTGCCGGGTGGCGAACAGATCCACGACTGGACGCCCCCACAGGTTGAAGAGCCTTTCCGCCACGTCTGGGTGCAGGGACCATTCGGTTCCTATCACCTGATTCCGACGGCTGAGCTTGTCTGCCATTACATTCCTCTTGCTTGGAATGTATCGGGGTGACAGCTCTACTGAGTGAGCTACGGCCCACTTGTGCACCTGCAACATCAATGGGTGCAACAGGAGGGACACTAGACCCCCCGTTTGATGACGTATGCCACTAATGTGGTGTTGTCACTCATCAACACCACTGAGTGTCCCATCACTCGTTCCTGGAACTCTTGGAGAGCGAGAAACGCTGCCTTGAGCTCCAGGACGTAGATGTGAAGGTGCTTGTCACGATGATCCCACACACCTGCAGCCAGCAACTCCTCCAGGTGTGCGCCCCATCCCTTGGTCGATGCGTCTGAGAACAGAAGCATCTCCAGAGGGGGGGAGTGTGAAGAGACACTCCTCTTACGAGGTTCCTGTTGTCTAGCCACCATGCTAGGTCCTGCTCACCTTCTCCGTGAGAGACATGGGGAAGTACGGTGGGTCTCTTGCCTGTGACCAACTCTCCTTTAGCCTCCACTGAAGAGACTGCAGGTGAAGATGCCCGTGAGGGACTAACTTCTTGGGAGACGACAAGTAGCCAATCACGACCTGCCACTGCTGAGCTGGCTGCTCCTTTAGAGACAGGAACCATCCGGCTGCCTCCCTGAACCTGCTGATCCGCGAGTCTTGCTACCGAATCAATCAGCATGCCCAGGTACTTCATCCTCTACTTGGGCTCGAGATCTGACTTCTCGAAGTTCACCACGATTCCGAGATTGCGACAAAACTCGAGGAGTCGAAGCCAGTCATCGAGATACCTCAGAAGACGTATCCCTACCGAGTGGGCCCAAGCCGATACCAGAGTGAACACTCGCGTGAACACCTGTGGGGCGGTTGAGAGACCGAAACAAAGTGCCCTGAATTGGTACACCGTCCTGTCCAGGATGAAGTGGAGGGACTTCCTGGAGGACTGGTGGATGGGTATCTGAAAATAATTCGCATCCTTCAGGTCCACAGAAAGCATGCTTCCTGGAGGAGTGGTGGATGGGTATGTGAAAATACGCATCCTTCAGGTCCGCAGAAAGCATGAAGTCGTTCTCCCTGATGGAATCAAGCACTGAACGTGTCGTTTCCATCGTGAACCGAGTCTGGCGAATGAATCGGTTCAAGGGAGAGAGATCTATCACCGGGCGCCAGCCCACTGGGAACTTTTCCACCAGGAAAAGTCGACTGTAGAGGCCCGGTGACTGATCCCATACAATCTCCACAGCTCGTTTGTTCAGCATGGCTTCTACTTCCTGCTGAAGCCCCATCTACAAACGTACGTTTGTAGATGGACCGGGTTGGAGGTGAGGGGTGGTCGAGACTCGAAGGGTAGTAGATATCCCTCCCGAAGGACATCCACTATCCAGGTCTCGGCTCAGTGGCGCTGCCAAGTTGCCCAATGGCTCGCCAGGCTCACCCCCCCCCCCCCCCCAACTTCCGGCAGCAGGTGAGGGGGAACGCCGTCCCTAGCGTTTCCCCTTCTTTGACTTCTCCTTCCCAGCTCCTCCTCGGGAGAAGGAGGGCTGGTTACGGTCACTCCTTATAGAAGAGGAAGCGCTAGCCAAACTCTTGGGCTTAGCCGCAGTGGCTCGAGGCTGCCCAGCCACCTTCGAGACTGCCTGGTGGACTAAGCGGTCACTGTCATCAGTGCGCCGCTGTTCCACTGTAGTGTCCACCATCTCTCTGGGGAAGAGAGAGGAGGAACTCAGCACCGGTCCGTTCAGTAGACCCAAAGCCTCCTCACACCCTGCCAACCTGGTCATCCGAGTGAGGACTGCGTCTCTACGCCTCAGAACCAGGTTGGTCCACAGGTTGGCTGTCTGATGGGCACAGTCTCCCGAAAGCCGGGTCTCCTGTGAGGGACCACAGGTCCAGCCAGGAGACTGCTTGGAACGCTGCCATGGCAGTCTATTCCAAGGCCAATGCCTCTTGCTGCGAGAACCAGAGGTTCTCGGCCAGCAGGTGCTGAAGAGACGCACCCGGAGTTAGCCTAGCAAGCTCCGGGTTAACCTGTTTGGGCGGCAGTGGGTCCTCCGAAAAGACGTAGAAGCGCCTCTGTCGTGGTAGAGGAGGGGGAATCAGCTTAGACGACCTGCCAGACCGAAGCGATCCCTCCTGTCCGGAGATGAGAGAGTCCACTTGGCCCAGCACACTGTTGGCCAAGGCTGATCGGGGCAGACCCACCATCGTCCTGGGTTCCCTCTTAGGACCCCAGAATGGCTCCAGCCTAGATTTAGGCTCGGAGGGTGGGAGCACCGATCCTTCCCCGAGGTCATTGTGCTGACAAATCAGCGCTATGACCTCAGCGAAAGACCTCTGGATCTCAGGAGTGACTGCGTCCTGGGGAGATGAGCCGTCTAGCCCATCCAAGGAGAACGCCTCCTGAGACCTTCCTCCTTCCACAGAAGGAACCACAACAGACCCCTCCTGGTCTCCTCCAACCACTTGGGCGTACGATCTGGTTGGTCCCAAGACTGTGCCAGGTTCGTAGGCCCTCGTGGAGGGACCGCAAGAAGCGCACTCCTCGTGGTCGCTCCTCCCAATGTAGCCCGAGGAGGTTGAAGGGATAGGAGAGGTAGACCTGACGCTCCTCCCCTGCCCACCAGCAGAACCGGCGTGCCGGGGGGGCTGCAGGCGATCACCAACCCGCGGTGACGATCGAGCTGCAGGCGTAGTAGCGCGGCTCCCCTCGGGAGAACCACTGGACCAAGAACAGCGGCGACAGTCCCGAGCATCAGGAGAGCTGCTGCTAGTCCCCCTATCTGCCCTGGGCGACTCCCGCCAGTCTTCCGCCCCGTGCCTTGGTCCTGGCGGCGAGCAGGTTCGGCTTCCTGGACCCTGGCTGCATGGTCACCCGTAGGCAACCGTACACTCGGTACCTCTTGCGAACGAGAGGCTGATCCTGGCGCCGAGGCAGAACCTCTGGTGCCAGGCGAGGAGGTACCGGTGTTAGCCGGTGCCCCTCCAGTCCCTGCCTTCTTCTTCCTTGCGGAAGGAGAGGCGGGCCCCGTTCCCGAGGGAACAGGAGGACCAGCAGAAGCCCCAACTGTTCCACTGGAGTGGGAAAGACCCTTAGAGGTCTCTGAGTGAGACTTTTTAGGGGGGGAGGAGGCTGCCTTCTTCTTCCTCGGCCGTGAAGCCTTGGAAGTCGAAGGGGAAGAAGCGGCTGCATATGAAAACGAAGAAGACGATGAAGACACCTTCTTCTTTGCCAGCTTCTGCAGGACCACCGTCAGGTCCTCCATCCAGGACGGAGCCGGGGCTGTTGCCGAAGCAACAGGGCCCGGCTGCACCTGTCCGGAGGGACCTGCAGTGGGAGCAGCAACACCATGGGCTGGGATGATGGCAGGAACTGGTACAGGAACCGGCAGCAGCACTGGAGCCAGCGACCCCACAGGGGCTGGGGCGAGAGCAGTGAAGCTAGGCGGCGGGGTAATGTCCCTCCTCGGTAGTCCCATCAGCGGAGCCTGGACTGGAGCAGTCGGGGTTACCATGGCAACGTGCTGCGTGTACACGAGGTGGGGAGGCGCGGCATACCCTGGCGTCGACACAGTTGTCGTGGTCGATGTTTCTGGACCATGCGTAACCGGCCTGGATCCACGAGCTAGGTGATGGAGCAGCCCCCAAATGCTCGGTGTTCCCTGGAGCCCAAGCGGGTACCAGACCTGGCCGAGATCGTCACCTGCAGCAAGCATACCTGAAGAAGGAATAGTAGTCGGGTTAATGGGGGAGGGTTCCTGCTCGGCCCGGGGGGGGGGAGAGTTCCTATCCCTAGCGAACGGAAAACCCCAAGTACTACAATTGAATGGTAGGGTGACACGCTCCCTCCTCTACGCTCGACTGATCGAGGGAAGAGAAGGAACGCGACTCCCCCCGAAGGGGAGGGAGCCATACGAGGGAGATGAGACGGAGGGAGTAACTGGAGAGCCCTCCGATGACTCCTTGGCCGGCTTATGCGCCTTCTTCCTCCTCTCGTATCGTGCCCACTGTTCCTCCGACCACGAAATACACAAGTCATAAGGCTAGGTGTGAGAGCATTCGCGCCCTCGACACCGAGTACAAAGGTCATGGGGGGGTACTTCAATGAGAGACCTAAAAGAACCACACTTATATCCCTCCACACCAGGGTCTCTCTGGCTCGCGGGAATCCATCATCATGATCCACGAGCACATTACAAAAACAATAAACAAATACCAAGTACTCACGAATTTGTAACACAGGCACTCAGAATTAGGGAAAGTTAGGAAGAAACGCTTCACAATGAAGAATCTTAGCATACGACTCTGGGCAGAGCGGCAAAACAACACATCTGACACCAATGGCGGCCGAAAGCAAAGTGACTCCTCACCTCCCAGTCGGGCGGGACTCCTGACTATCGGACTAGCAGTTAACTACTGAACCACCTTGTTCGAAAGCTTACAACCGGTTCCAGCTGGCGCTGATTACATTCCATATGTTAAAGGACTGAAATGTTTGTATTACGTATCGGAACAAATTCTGTTCAGTGGTCCCAGATCCTTTAGCATTGGCAGAGGTTGCATTCCAACATCCCTGGGACACCCTGGAGGTTTATGCCTTCCCTCAGTTTTGTTTGATCCGTCAACCTCTCAGGGAGATTCCCCCTTGGCGACATCTCCTGTGTCAGCCCCACACGGATATGTTCCACCAGTCAGTAGAATCCCTGTCTCTTCACGGTTGGAGGCTATCAAGTATCTCCTCCGAGCGAGAGGCTTTTCTCAGAAGAACAGCAGGGCATATGTCCAGCAGTCTCAGGAAGTCGACCTCTGCGGTTTACCAAGGCAAATTGGCGATCTACTGTGATTGGTGTCGTAAACGAGGTTTTTCTCCACTCACAACCTCTATTCAGTGAATAGCAGACCTTTTAACCTTCCTCAGATACGAGAAACGTTTGTCCGTTTCTGCCATTAGAGGCTACAGGGCGGTCCTGAGTTTGGTGTTACGCCTTGAAGGTATCGACATCTTCTCTTACTGGGAACTTTCCTTGCTAGTTAAGGGGTTTGAGCAGTCGAGTTCTCTTAGAGAGCTCAAGCCTCCGACGTGGGATGTTTCCTTGGTTCTCAAGAGCTTCAATAAGAGTCCATATGAGCCCTTGCGTTGCTCATCTGACAGGAACTTGACGCTCAAGACAGTATTCCTTCTGGCCTTGGCATCTTCCATGAGGGTAGGAGAGCTCCATGGTCTGAGCTATGAGGTGAAGCACATCAGGGGTGGGGGTCGTTGTCCTTTGAATTTGTCCCAGAATTCGTGGCCAAGACCCAAAATCCCTCTGTGCACGATGACAGGTTCACTTCGTTGTACGGGCCCTGCGTTGCTATCTTAAAAGGACTTTGCACCTTAACCCAGGCTGCCGCAGACTTTTTGTTAGCACAGGCCGTACAAGAAAGAGGTGTCTAAGAATACTATCTCTTTTTGGATACGGGAAGCCATCAGACAGGCATACTTGACTCTTGGTGATTCCACCACCACGGCTGCGCAGGCTAGAGTGCATGACATTAGGGGTATTGGTCCCTCTCTGGCTTTCAAAAAGAACTTGGCTGTACATAGAATGCTGAGTGCTGGTACTTGGTTATGCCAGTCCACGTTCGCTTCTTTCTATCTTAGGATGTTGCCCACAGATCTGGGGATACATTTTCCCTGGGTCCTGTGGTGGTTGACCAACAGATTGTGTAACTTATAGTTGCCCTTAACAGGGCACTTTTGTATCTTACCCAAGATGATTGTGTGGATGAGAGAATGAGTGAGTTGGCTGGTCTCCTTTCTCTTGTACCTTTCCTTCTTCCTTTGGGCGGGTTAAGGAATAGACACGTCATTCGCTGGACTGGTCTGATACAATGAGTAAGGTAGTCATACTGATAGTGTGGTCGCTTAATATGCAAATATCAAACCCTCTATTTGGTAGCACATGCTCCACTCTTTGGTAAGGAGGAGTTAAGAGTAGTACAAACCCTGGTGTGTTAGTTTGCTATTGGACAGTCAAAGTTTCTCTTTGGTTCCCTATACAATGGTTCTCCCATATATCATTGTACGTCACTCAGGGTCTAAGTGGTTAGATATCAATTTATCTAGCTTCTCAACGGGCTTCAGTCCCTCTCCAGAAGTCATTTCTTCTGGAAGCTGGACTGGTGGGTAGGCCCCCAGCCAGTTTAGGATGTCTTGTACCTCCCTCCAAGTATGAGTCTATCCTATTGTTAAGACCAAGGGTTTGTTTGCTTATGAACAAATGACAAATTTTCTAAGACAATTTGTATTTTTCATAGCTACAAACCTGAGGTCTTAACATTATACTGCCCACCTCTAGCCACCCCTGTGTGTGTTAAGACATCCTGAGTTGAGAAAGACTGACACGTTGGCGTAGGTAAATGGTCTTTGACCATTCTTCACCCGATCTTCGCATGCGTTGGCAGATATCACAAGATTCCTTGCTTTCATCTGTTTTTTAACTGGATCCAGATAGGCACGAGAAATGATCCTATTGTTAAGACCTCAGGTTTGTAGCTATGAAAAATAGAGGATAAGTACTACATACATATCACAACACTGGTTTTCTGTAGTGCTTGATCTGATGTTAATTTGATTTCCCACTCACTGGACGGTATCCCACGCATTATGCAATGCTTACCTTTATTTTATTTATTTTTTATGCTTTTACTTTTCAGAACCTTTTTTAGATAACCTGACTTTTTTTCAGGTGGTAAAGTAAATTAAATGTAAAAAAACACTTGAGCATCATTTTCTTCAAGCTGTTGACTTTGCATGTGGTATATATAAGTTTGTCTCATTTGTTCCAGTTGGCAGAACATCGATACGGTCGTGAAGAAATGCTTGCTCTTTTCAATAAACATCAGAGTCCGCCAGATGGAATACAGACATTGGGCTCGTTGTACGTGGAAGAACCGCAAGAGCCGTTGGCCTTCATACCAATGAATGAGGAAGAGCAGGTTGGTGGTTGGTGTGCCAAAACCTTTTGAAAGTACTTCAGTGCTGGAAAGGATGTTGATATACAAACTGTGTAGTGTTTTATTAGTGTTTGCTATATCTTTGTCAGTTCTTTACTTTTGTATTGTAAGTTGAAAAAGATTATTGTACTTGTTCTTTGCTTTAGGATAGCTTTGTTGATTATAGAAAGAATTTCACGACTGTCATTTTGTCTTGAACAGCGCATGTGGCAAAGGGGTGTAAACAGTGATGCAGTGCTTCGTCAGAGCGGGCGTGCCCCCGTCAATGGGGTGGGTCGCGGGCGTGGGGGAAGTGTAGATCGTGGACGGGGTAGGGGCCGGGGGGCAGGTTCGTACTACACTCGAGGTCTAAGTTATGATGAAGAACTTGAACCGCGGGGCCCTAGAGAGGGTGGACCACCAGGCATGAGTCTTAGGTGAGTTATTTGGAAGTTTTGCTATTTTGCTGAATTTTCTTTATCTGTTGTCTTTGTATCACGGGCATAATTGGCAGATCTTATAAGTACTTCATGTTATAAACTGCTGATAGTTAAAAGGTTCTGTACAGCATCCCTGCTGTTCCAGCTGCATTGATGCTGCCTTCTACTTTTTGTTTGTTCTTTGTTGGCCTCTTTCCACCATATTATTCTAACTTCTTTATGGTTACTTCTCTCATTTTCAAATCTGTGTATGAAATCCTTTTAGGGAGACTTATGAGTAACTAGAGCTGACTTGATGGTCTTTTAAAAATATTAAACTAATTTTTAATGATAGTTTCCAGGTTTTAAATGTTACTCAATTAGTATTTGATAAGAATAAATTTTTTAATCTCGCTTTTGATAAGATTTATGGTCAGTATATGGGCTGTTGTGCTTAGGACATAGTTTAATATTTTTTTGTGTGCGCTGTAGTAGAAAACAGTGCAAAAGTTATTGTTTTTTTTCTCAGCAAGGTAACTAATCTGCTTCCAGTTGTGTAAAAGTAATTGGTATGAATTCTTTATAGAAAAGAAGTTGCATTAATAAACAATGATTCTATGGCTATGGATATTGCTTGTGCAGGAATTTTATGTTGTCTTGGGGAATGCTGTGTTAAAGGTGTTCCCTTATTTTCTTGTAGGAGTAAACCATTTGAAAGAAGTCAGAGTGTGCATGAGCAGCGAGCTTGGAGTGAACGTGGTTCAGGAGGTAGCGGTGGGCCTGGTGTGGTCCTGAAGATCGTAATGGAGCCGTTTCACCGCGAAAGGAGCAAGGAAGAGCATCCACTGAAAACTGGAGGTCCCGGGGTGGGGAAAACGAAGACAATGAAAGGTGGCGAGGGGCAGGAGCCAACCGTAATGAAAAATGGGGTAAGGCTTGAATTGTATTTTGATATTCATAGGAAAGGGAAAGATGTGGTTGGCAAATTTCAGTAATTGAGGAATGGGTAGTCATCCTAAAACAAATAACATTAATTAGGAGATAGTGATGTCATCTATCCATGTCTACAATGTGCTACAGCCATGCAATTTACCCACCTGTTCTTGTTCCTGTAAAATCCAGCTTAAGACCACAAAAACAACACAACCTGACTTATGTATAACCTAACAGAGAGAG
>NC_061105.1:6825138-6848854 GCF_015104395.2 Macrobrachium nipponense | reverse complement strand
AACAGAGAGAGAGCGCTCTCTGTTCCAAGTGCACACCTCGTCATTCTTTATTTACATTCTTCAGTAGGTATGTTTTGAGATGAGGCTGGCTGAAGATGTAGGTATAGGCACATGATGGTTAATATTTCAAAATACAATCGACCCCGCTTATTTGTGGTTCAACATTAGCGATTACTGTATTTTCATATTTTCACGACTAAATGTTTTAGGATGATAGTTTATAGTATATTTGATGTTTGAACTATTAAAATAAGAGGTTATTAGCATTTTAGAGGGTATTTTTGGTGTTTGAATGATTAAAATAGGTAGATATAAGCATTTTTAGAGGGGGTTTTTGGTATGTATTCGTAGATTTTCTGTATTTCTGTGTGGGTTTGGTACGTATCCCCTGCGAATACGTGGGGGGATGACTATAAGTATTAGGTTTAATGTTTGGTCTGGCACTTCCTCAGGGACACGTGGTTGGCGTGAACGGGAAAATGGCCCTGACAGCGAGTGGGAAGAGGTGTCGGGGCGGGGAGCTGGCCGGGGGGTCCCTGTCTCGTCCCGAACTTCCCGCCCACCCTGGGACGAAAAAGATGGCCGCCTTCGGAAGTCTTGGGATGAAGATAATTTGCCAGAGTGGTAAGTATTTCCTTTGGATTTGTCTTCATGTAATTTTCTCCTAATAACTTGGAAATACACCTTGTGTGCAGGGAAATTTTTTGCAGATGTTCATATTTTCATACAATGAACTTGCCTGTCAGATATATACTTAGCTAAGACTCCGTCGTCCCCGACAGAAATTCAAATTTCGCGCCACTCGCTACCGGTAGGTCAGGTGATCTACCTGCCTGCCCTGGGCGGCAGGACTAGGAACCATTCCCGTTTTCTACATATTTTTCTGTCGCTTTGGGGTGTATCAACATTGTTGTTACTACCTCCTGACTGGAATTCGCTTTTCAAGACTTTTTTGATCATCTATATTGGATTTCTTGGTGACGTACTGGATCGTTGTTTTGGCATTCGCTACTGTGGACTGGATTTGGACTTGCTTTTGATTTTTCTGATAGAATGTCTGATTCAAGTGTTAGTGTGAGAGTGTGTGTGAATTTAGGCTGCAAGGTGAGGATACTGAAGGCTTCGGTTGATCCTCACACTGTATGTCGTAAATTTAGGGGGTTTGACTGTTCTTTGAATAACACCTGTATTGAGTGTGAAAAGTTGAATGCTAATGAATGGAAGACTCTAACTTCTTACTTGAAGAAGTTAGAGAGGGATAGAATTAGACGGGCTGCACAAAAGTGTGAGTACAAGGCCTATTGAGCCTTTTTCTGAGTCTCTCTCTCCTATTATTAATGAATTTGATTCTCCCTAGGTATCTGAACCCTCACAGGCTTTGCATTCGGATTCGGCTTCGGAAATCGCCAATATGAAGGCTACTCTTCGTAAAATGAAGACACAGATGGCGGCCATGCAAGGTAAGGGAAGTGATAGTGAATTACTTAGTGAAGTGAGTGTTCCCAGTGTTGTGGAGGGGGCGTCTGACCGTCCCTGCGATGCTCCCAGGCCTAGACCTCTTCCAAACTCACAT
The DNA here is from genome assembly GCF_015104395.2 of Macrobrachium nipponense. Classification (NCBI taxonomy): domain Eukaryota; kingdom Metazoa; phylum Arthropoda; class Malacostraca; order Decapoda; family Palaemonidae; genus Macrobrachium; species Macrobrachium nipponense. Next base: position 6,847,281 of record NC_061105.1, on the reverse strand, counting down.
ACCCAGAGGAGAAGGAAAGTCGAAAGTCGTACGGAGGTTGTGGGGAATCCCCAACGGTCATGGCGTCCCTTCAGCAGGTTCTGTTTCGCTACAGTCTGCTCAGGACGCTTTAATAGAAAAGCGTCCTACGAGATTGTTTCTCGTCGTCCGGTTCTCCTTCACCTAAACGAGGGTGGAAGGACTCGGATCTTTCTAGGCCACTGAAAAGGCACTGGAAAGAGCGCGCGTTTGACTCGAGCCCGGAGCGCTTCTCGGAGGAAGCCCCTTCTTCTATCAAGAAGGCCAAGCTGGTTTCGACGCCTCTCGAACGGTATTTTGAGGATCGCACTCCTTCGAGTTCTCCTGCCTTCTTCTATTGAAGAGGACGCTGGTGTGGTCTTCCAAAGAGGATATTGCTTGCAGTACAAGAGCAGATAGCCTCTTTGGTTGGAGTTCTTTCGAGGGATCCTCCTCGCAAGAAGGACGCTAGACTTCCTATTAAGAAGTCTCGTCTTCTTTCACCGGCCAGACGTGAAGCGTCCTCCAGACATGAAGAGCCTTACAAGCGTGGGACGTCTTCCAGGCGCAAAGAGTCTTGCAAGCGTCAGGAGCTATCCGAGCGAGTTGCTCTGGATAAGGATACGCTCAGGCGCGAGGCGCCAGTTAGGCGCGAGGAAATCAAGCCAAAAGCGCAGAGGCGACCAGTCAGGCTCGAAGGATTCAGCCAAGCGCAGGCGAGACGCCAGCCAGGCTTGTGAGGGATGTCAGCTTTGCGTGAAGGCGCCCAGACAAGCGCGAGGCGTCAGCCAGGCGCGAGATGCCAGCCAGGCAACAAGCTCCAGCCAAACGAGAAGCGCCAGCCAAGCGCGAGGCGCCAGACAAGCGCGAGGCGCCAGCCAAGCGCGAGGAGCTTTCCAGGCGTGAGAAGTCAAGCAGACGCGAGACTTCTTTTAGACTTGAGAGAGATTCTGTTCACTCTATGAGTCCCTCTCCTAGTAGGAGTTTGTCACCAGTAGCGAGAGAACGGGATGAAGATCCTCTCGTTTTTCAGGCCGATTCTCCGCACGGTGTAGAAGGAGATTCGGAAGAAGAGGGTAACGGTAGAGAAGGAGTCTCTAACTATAGAGTTCTGACAAACCTTCTTTTGCAGGAGTACGGAGATTCTTTGACTCCTTGCGGCTCCTCCTTCGCCTCGATCACTGTTTTCGAGTGCGGTTGTACCAAAGTCTTCGTCGGTCTTGAAGATGAGACCTACGATCTCTATGAAGAAAGCGCTACAGTCTCTAGACAAATGGATGTTGTCAAAGAAGGATCTGGGCAGAACCACCTTCTGTATGCCTCCAGCCATACTTTCTGGCAAGAGAGGTTTCTGGTACCGAACTGGGGAGAACATGGGCCTTTCTCTCCAGCGGCAGCCGAAGCGGACTTTCAACCTTGGTTGATTCATCGAGGAGACACGCTTTGAATGGAGCTCGTGTGTCTTGGGCGATTTCTGAGACGGATCATCTCCTCAATGGCGCTTCCATATTTTTGGAAGTGTTTAATTTCCTAGACTGGTCCCTTGGGTGATGTCTAGAAGGCTCATGACTCTGGAAGGTCTAGACCCCGAAGTCATTCTGAGTATTCTTTCTTGTATTGACAAGGCAGTACAAGACGGATCGGGAGAAATCTCCTCTCTTTTTGGAGCGGTGCTCCTTAAGAAGAGGAGTATTTTTAGTGCCTTCTTAACCAAGGCGGTTTCTCCCTCACAGAGAGCAGCCCTGGTTTTCGCTCCCACGTCGGACTTCTTGTTTCCTTCTCAGTTAGTGAAGGACATTTCTCGCTCACTGACTGAGAAGGCGACACAGGATCTTCTCCTGCAAACTGCAAGGAAGAAGAGACCCCTAGTTTCGGTGGACAAGAAAGGACCGACTTCTACGGTTCAGCCCTTTCGAGGAGGCCCTCCCTCCAGAGCTCCCTCTAAGAGAAGAGGTCCTGAGAGGAGAGGTAAAGCTTCTTCCCGTCCCTTTAAGAAAGGGAAGTGAGACAGACAACATCCAAACACCAGTGGGTGCCAGGCTTCTCGAATTTGCAGACGCCTGGTCACTCATAAACTCGGACGCCTCTTCGATGTCCATAATCAGGAAGGGATATCTTATCCCCTTCCAGGACAGTCCTCCCCTAACGACCATCCGCGGGAACTGTCAGCCGATACAGGGACCCTGTACTGAGGGATACTCTTCGTCTGATGGTGAATCAAATGTGGGACAAAAGAGTCTATAGAATTAGTTCTAGAGCAAAAACTCTCCGGGGTTTTACAATCGGCTTTTCCTGGTTGCGAAAGCCTCGGGGGGCGCTGGAGACCAGTACTAGATGTCAGCGCTCTGAACAAGTTCGTTCTAAAGGAGAAGTTCTCTATGGAGACTTCGGCCTCAGTCCTTGCGGCTTTACGTCAAGGAGATTGGATGGTGTCGCTGTATCTCCAGGACGCCTATTTTCATGTCCCGATTCACCCTTCGTCGAAGAAGTACCTCCGTTTCATGACGGGGGGAAGGATCTTTCAGTTCAGGGCCTTGTGTTTCGGCCTGTCCACAGCTCCTCAGGTCTTCACAAACCTGATGAAGAATGTGGCGAGGTTTTTCTTCACCTCAAAGGCGTCAACATCTCTCTATATCTGGACGATTGGCTCATCAGGGCCAGAACAGAGAGACAGTGTTTGGAGGACCTTTCTTTGACCCTAGACCTGATAAAGGCGTTGGGACTACTCGTGAACCTCGAGAAGTCAACAAGCTGATTCCCAGGACAGAACTTGGCTCTTATCTGGGGCGGGATTCGGATGGAGGATGGATTCTCAGGGTTTTCGAGTATTTCCTTCGCAAGAGAGAATTGTGAGAGGCTTGGAAAAAGTCTCTCTCTTCTTGGGGAAAGAACGGACTTCGGCGAGGGAATGGTTAAGGCCTTCTAGGCACCCTTTCCTCGCTCGAACAGTTCTTTCCTCTAGGAAGACTGCATCTTCGTCCTCTTCAGTTTTTCCTAAGGAGATCATGGAACTGGAAGACGGGACTTGTCTCTCCGACCAGTTTTTATTTTTCTCCTTCCATGGAAGTATGAAACCACACCTGAAATGGTGGTTGTCCCCTCTAAAAGATAAAACAAGGGAATTCTCTGGAAGTTCCGAACCAGCCGAGTGTTGTATTCAGACGCATCGGAGAAGGGTTGGGGAGCAACACTAGGACCGAGAGAAGTGTCAGGCACCTGGAAGGCAGCACAGGTGTCCTGGCACATAAATTGCAAAGAACTTCTAGCAGTTCACTTGGCGCTAAAGTTCTTCGAACCCTTCGTGTCAAACAGTGTGGTCCAAGTGAATGTCGGACAACACTGACCCGCCCTGTCCTACATTCGGAAGCAAGGAGGAACGCACTCCGTGTCTCTATACGAGATAGCAAGAGATCTGCTACTTTGGACCTCACAGAGGAACATCTCCCTCCTGACAAGATTTGTTCAGGGTACGAGAAACGTCAGGGCGGACAGACTGAGCAGGAGAAGCCAGGTCCTTCACACAGAATGGACCCTTCATTCAGAGGTGTGTAGAGAGTCTTTGGGATCTTTGGGGCACTCCTCACGTAGATCTGTTCGCCACATTCCTTTCCAAAAGGCTGGAAGTCTTTTGTTCAGTGGTGGAAGACACAAGAGCTCTCGTGGTCGATGCCTTCCTGCTAGACTGGTCTCATGTGGACGTGTACCTTTCCCCCCTTTCAAAATCCTGGGCAAGTGTTGAGAAAGTTTGTAGCGCCAACTGGGACAAGGATGACCCTGATAGCCCCGTTTTGGCCAGCACAAGATTGGTTTGCAGAGGTGCTGGAGTGGACAGTAGACTTCCCAAGATCCCTTCCAAGAAGGATGGATCTTCTCAGACAGCCACACTTCGAGAGGTTTCATCAAAAAACCAACCTCCCCGCTCTTCAGCGCTGACTGCCTTTCCGACTATCGAAAGACTTGTCAGAGCGAGGTTTTTCTCGCGAAGCTGCAAGCGCTATCGCTAAGCCCGCAGAGCTTCCACTAGACGAGTCTATCAGTCGAAGTTGGGAGGTATTCAGAAGGTGGTGTAAGTCTTAAGAAGTTGTCCCTCCTCCAGTACCTCTATAACCGAAATCGCTGATTTCTTTTGTTCTTGAGAGAGGTCTCTCACTTATCTGTATCGACGATCAAAGGATACAGGAGCATGCTTTCAGGCAGTCTTCAGAAAACAGGCCTAGAGATTGCTGAAAATAAAGATCTGCACGACTTGATTAGATCGTTTGAAACGACAAAATCTAAGGAACTAACTCCTCCCAGCTGGAACCTGGATGTAGTTCTCAAGTTCCTTTCGTCTGACAGATTTGACGCCTCCTCATTTAGCGTCGTTCAGGGATATAACAAGGAAATGCTTGTTTCTCCTATCTTTTGGCGACAGCCAAAAGAGTTGGGGAACTTCATGCCCTGGAAGATGAAGTCGGCTTTAACAGAGACTCGGCCTTCTGCTCGTTTAGAAACTTTTTTCTAGCGAAAAATGAGAACCCATCGAATCCCTGGCCCAAGAGATTCGAGATTAAAGGCTTATCGAGTCTAGTAGGTAGAGAAACAGAAAGGTCTCTTTGCCCTGTAAGAGCCTTGAAGTTCTACTTACAAAGGAAGAAACAAATGGAGGCTCTAGACAAAGTCTTTGGTGTTCGATTAGGACCCCACAAGAATCTTGTCTAAGAACGCATTAGCTTTCTTCATTAGGAGCGTCATTACAGATGCTCAAGTTCTGTCCTGACGACTCTTTTTCCGCTTTTAAGAGTAAAAGCTCATGAAGTTAGAGCAGTGGCGACGTCTCTCTCTTTTCAGAAGAATATGTCGCTAAAGAAAATCATTGATACGACATATTGGAGGTGCAATTCGGTATTTGCATCTCACTATCTTAAAGACGTTCGCGTGACCTACGAGAAATGTTTTTCTCTGGGGCCTTTTGTATCGGCGGATACGATACTGGGTACGGGAGCAAACACCAATCCTTAACTTTGTCATACCTTCTACTAGATATGTTCTAGATTTCTGCTGACAAAGAGGGCTCGGTGCTGCACTGGCGGCCAGTCACTGTTGTTCAGTAAGGAACTCTTGTGATATCTTTTAGAGGAGTATTAAAATTTTTTTTTTAGAATTTTTGTATGAATGCGTTTTAGTTTCGAGTTATGGGTTGTTTGTAATGAGTTCGGGGATAACTCAGAACAATTTTATATACTAACATGGTGGTTAGGATCAGGTGGTCGGGATTGGTTATGCTCCTTCATAAGGTGTGTTGTCATAGAAGTGGTCCAGTACCCTATTGTGACAAAGTCCTTTCAGGCTCTGCCGAGTAAGCGGTTCATATACCCATCGACAAACCCACAAGAACTCTAGCCATAGATCTAATATCTCGCTAAAGTCTTGAGGTGATGCAGACTACCGGGCTACAGCCACGAAGTCTACCACCTATCAGGTAGGAACCAAGGTTTTTCTTTTATACCTACAACATATGTTGTTTACCTGTCTATTCCATATTAGCTGTCTCTTACCCTCCACCAAAGGGTGCCAATCAGCTAAGTATATATCTGACAGGTAAGTTCATTGTATGAAAATGATATTGTTATAATACAATAAAGTTTCATACATACTTACCTGGCAGATATATACGATTAATGGCCCACCCAGCCTCCCCGCAGGAGACAGGTGGAAGAGAGAAAATATGATAGAAAACGGGAATGGTTCCTAGTCCTGCCGCCCAGGGCAGGTAGGTAGATCACCTGACCTACCGGTAGCGAGTGGCGCGAAATTTGAATTTCTGTCGGGGACGACGGAGTCTTAGCTAAGTATATATCTGCCAGGTAAGTATGTATGAAACTTTGTATTATAACAATATCATTTTTATTGCTGTATTTATTTTAGGAAAGATAATTGTTTGTTTATACTTTTCATTCATTCAGAGAATATTAACAAGTTTTAATTTTTCTAGCAAAGATAACTTTCCTCAGGGTAAGACTATGCCCATCAAAAATGTAACCTTTACTCTCTAGGATGCTTGGTAAATTTATGAGACTTATTTCAACTTATCAAGTGATTACATAGCGATAGTTCATTACACCGTGAACTATAGCTGCGAATCACTAGGTAAGTAAGTGTACATAAAATTTCATTTGATCATAAAAATATTATTTGTTATTTTACCATCACACTACAGCTGAAATGATGGTGTTATAAATTAACCTCCTTTTATTTTCATTTATGGTTTGTGGTTTACCTTATTTCCTTTCAAAATTATATGATAATTGTTTCACAGGGCCACAGAAAATGCTGACGAAAAAGGTGGTAGTTTTGATGCATCAGGAGCGTTTCATGGCCCTGGTTGGTCAGATGAGGAAGATCCAACAGCTGAAGGTCGAGGTGTTGGTGGTGGTGGCGGAAGAGTCAGGCAGAAGGTTAGTCCTGACAAGACTGCCGCCAGGACCGAAGCTCCTGTGGCTAATAAACACGAGTCAAGTGCCAGAGAGAGTGAAGTTGAATCCCAGGAAGAGATCAAGAATGGTTTAGACGAAATAAGGCATAACACCCCTGTCAATGATTTAGACAAGAACCATGACAGTCACAAGCCCCCAAACATTGCTGAATCACAGGTATGCTCATTTGATGTTGTTTACTATCGAGGGATGTCAAACATTGATAACCCTCATGGGTTGACTTTGGTGTGTTTGATCATTCCTACGAGAACTAACTACTACATTATCGTGGTGACAAGGCAAACTTATTAAAAAGAAAAACTTGTTTAAAAATGCAGTAATTTAAAACTGGAAATTTATTTGAATGTGGCAGATTCTCAATTATGTTTTTTTTCTTTTTAGCCTAATTCTGTGGATGCTAGTAAACAGATTGTTGAAGAGCCTCCTAGTTGCCCTGAACCACAGCCACAGCCACAACAACAACAGCAACAACAACAACAGCAACAGCAACAACAACAGCAACAACAACAACAACAACAGCAACAACGGCAACAGCAACATCATCAACTTCAGCAACAACTTCAACAACATCAACAACAACAACAACAACAGCAACAACAACAACACAGCAACAGCAACAGCAGCAACTTCATCAGCAACATAAACAACAGGCACAGCAACAACAGCAGCAACAGGCGCAGCTGCAGCCATCCCATTTACCAACCCCTCTACCAAACGGTATCGTCAGTGATGAAGAAGAACCACACGAAGTACAGATGCCACCAGAGTTCCAGGTCGTTCCGAGTCCCGTCCAACCCCCCCAGCCAAACATTCAGGTGGAACCTGGGTCCTTTCCACCTAGAGAGTACCAAGCTGAAGAAGAGAAGTTGGAACACATGCGCAGTGTTGCAGACGATTTGGTTGCCAAGTTGGTGGAAGAGGATGACCTTAGACCACAGACGGGTTCTCCCAATCAGGTTGTAGTGACCCCTGTGTCTATGGGTCCCATTCCTGATCCTACGCCGCAAGGAAACCATACGTCTCATATCCCTGGGGATGATAAGTGGTACTACATGGACCCTCAGGTAATTGCATTATTGGAGAAGTAGCAGCAGTAGCATTTTCATGCGCTGATGCTACCGTTAGGCTAATTATCATATTACTATTCACTTTTAAAAATAACTGAAACTATTGTTGTAATTTTTCTAAGATTTAAGGAGTTTTGCATGATTTACGTACTTTGGTCATTATGTTGCACTACCACCTTCAAGGGGAATAATTGGAACCAGTATTTGAGATTTGTAAACTTCTAGTCTTGAGTTGGACGTTAGGTCTGACTAGCAGTAGGTACTGTACTTGAAAAGTGCTTCAAGGGAAGAAAAATTGTAAAAAACATTTATCTGTAAACTACAAAGTTTTCTCTCTGTGTAAAGCAGTACAATAGTGACATGAATGTTGTCTGTATTTCAGGGTGAAGTGCAAGGGCCTTTTACGTCAGGCGATATGTCAGAGTGGTATCGAGCTGGGTATTTCACGCCATCCTTATTATTAAAGAGAGATTGTGATGATCAGTTTGCTCAGCTTGGGGAACTAACTAGGATATTTGGAAGGGTGCCTTTTGTACCAGGACCACCAGTGTCACCGTTAAAGGTATGTTAAATTTGGATACTTTAGCAATATTATTTTGAATGTTATTTAATGATCAAATGTTTAGGAACCCAATCTCAGTGCATGCAGAACAATCTCCAGGCACATCCCCAAAGAAGAGTGGTGGCTACTACTTGTCTCAAAGAGCATCCCTGTCATTCAGCAGTTCTACTTGTGGAACTGGTCATGATTTGCTTTTCTGTTGTGCGTTTAACATTTGCAGTCCTACTCCCCAGAATTTCTTGTGTATAGTTGTTCATACACGAAACAAACCTTCGGTCTTAACATTAGGATTACTAGCGCCAAGCTGGAAACCGGTAGAATTAAAATTACACTTGTGAGATCCAGGGACTAATGGCATCTATACCAGGTCACGGGGCATGTATACCCAGAATGCCCACGGCTACCTGTGACCCATCAGTTATTTTCCTACCGCCTTTAAGATAAGACGTGTTAACTGTCTATCTCATTTAAACGCCGGTTTTTCAGTTTGCCCGTTCTTTATCCATTTCATTTTTATTTTTCATTCCTTTTCTTTCTCCAAGTGTGATCAGTGTGTGGTAAGAGTGTATACGTGTATGATGGAGAATTTGCCTCAACATCGGGATCGTCTATCTACCGCTTCGAAGAGGAGACAAAGGAAAATGCCCCAGGAGTCAGTGGCTTCCCTTTGTTCTAGGTTCCTAACCTCGGTGTCGACGGATCCTATCCAACGTTGTAGTAGGTGCAGGGAAAACGTGAATGTAAGGTTTCTAATCCGTGTTCTGTTTGTCGCGGTTGGTCGGGGTGGAACAGTGGAAGAAGTTCTTGGGAAAAAGCCATACAAAAGAAAGGGGGGTGTGGGGACGCCATCTTTGGGATGACACCTTACCGGCTTCTTTTGTATCGGTAATAACCAGGCTGCTCCATATGTTTCTCCACCTGCTTTTGAATTGTCTCATACCCCTTCGGTTTTCTCCTAGCGGTTTCTGTATCGGAAACGTCAGGAGGGGCCTTGGGTAATTTTATGAATAATTTGCACTCTCCTTTGTTCCCAGCAAGTAGAGGGGGAGATCCGCCATCTTTGTTCCAGGCTCCTGCTACGCAAGCGCATTGGTTAGATGGTACGTGGTCAGCGCTAGGCCTACCAGGCGTACCAACCTTGGATGGTCTGCTTGCGCATTATATGACGTCACGGTTCCAGCAGGGTCCAGGCAAGCGCTGAATGTTCCTCATCCCGGCTTGCAATTTATGGGAATTAATGCCGCTGCTTCTCCATCCCACTCAGTATTTACAGCGATGCAGAACGTGGGAGGTAATTGGCAGCAAACGTGCGGTTACCAGCAGAAACCTCTCAGTCTCTCCCTACGAGAGCGATGACGTCACAACATACGTCACACTCTGAGATGGCAGGCGTGATGAACGTCACAGACCGGTTCTCGGCCTTTTTCGCTGCACCCAGACGCTAATACGCCTTCTGATCCGTCAATGCAAACTGTAATGCAGAAGTTACAGGATATAGAGGAGAGAATGAATAAGGAGACAAAAAGAAAAAGTGTGATTCGCCTTCTTCGTCTTCTTCTCTAGTTCGGCGTCATCGCTAAGTGCCGATAACGTCACGGCGAGCGCCAGTCAAGCGTTGGAGGAGGATTCGGGAGTTCCTAGCGGATCCTCGGGCCAAGAGGAGAAGAATCAATTCTTCCTCTACTTCGGACGAAGACTGTCAATTTCCAAGTCAGCAAGAAGGTCGGAAAAATCAGTGGCTATTAAGCACAAGGTTGCCAGACGAAGCCGTTCGCGAGAGTCCGAACAAGCGAGAGAGGTGACGGCCGGCGAGCTAGCGGCGAGGCGGAGTTGCCAGTTCGGATCGCAAAAACTGCGATACCTCTGGTAAAATCGACGTTGGCGGCGAAAGGTGCAGCAGAGGATGGAATGCAGGTCCCAGTTTCGCCCGTAAGGCCGTTCAAAATACGTACGAAGGACGATAAGGCTCCTATTAAAAGTACAAAAAAATAGAGAGTTGGCAACCTCGGCGGATACGTTCGTGGAAGGCAGTGTCCGTCTGGATAGAAGGCCGAGGCCGGGCTCGCCGACGCTCGAAAACGTTGCCAACGCTAATAAAGACGGACTTACCTCTGTCTTAAGGGAGCCTTCATCTTGGAGATCTAGACGAGATTCTCGCTCTAGATCCGTGAGCAGGGAAAGAGTGAGACGTTCTCGTCCCCTGCTGGGACTATCTGGGATCGAGCCAACAGCGGCAGCAAAGATCAGAGAGGCCGCGGCCGTAGGGGCAGGCGGCCGTGGAATTCCGGGCCGTCTGTCAGAAGATAGAGGCGAGAAAACCATCTCGTGACGGAGAGTGGTACACTAGAGCCGGAGGAAGGAGAAAACCAGGAGTTTCTGGCCTCGTATGCAGAGGTTATTGATTTGATTCGTCAATTCAATAGCCTTTCGGAGAAGACAGAAACACCGGCCAGTATGCTTCCTCCTGGAATTGACATGGCGTTTGGACTAAAGAGGGATACCAAGGTGTCGTATGAATTGCCTTGTTCGAGTCATGCGGAATCGGTCTTGCAACACGTAAACGCAAAGATTGCAGGGAGGGATAATTCCTTAAGATCTAATAGATCATTTAAATTTATTCCCCCTCCAATGATAAAGCAAAGGAAATATTCTAACGACACGAAGGTCCCTTGCTGTCTAGACAAAGACCCTAATGTTGTAAGGTTAAGGCCTGGATTAACCTTGGATCAGGTTAAAATGGAGTGCCCTTCGATGACGTACAAGAGGCTGCCACGTTAGAAGCAACAGCTTCTTCTGTCTTTGCAGGCTGCGTCCTGGTTAGACCTTTGGTCAACAGCAGTGGCGAAAATTGCATCCTCGGAAGCAACAAGGAAAGTGTAGTAGATGAACCATTGTTCATTAGATTACTACAGTCAGGGTCCAAGGCGATTGCGTACCTGACAAACGTAAGTGCCAATGTTTGGGCAAATATCCTGCTAATGAGGAGAGATGCAGCATTGGCTAGACTAAGCCGCAATGTGGATTTGGATTCCCTGTTAGCAATGAGGAATGGGGATATCTTGGAATCGCAACTACTGTTGCCAGAGGTCATACTGGAAGAAGCGATAGATAGAAGAAGGATGGACACTAACGATAGGTTGGTGCAACAGGCAGTTAGGAAAAACTCTAACAGTCAAACTATTCCTTTGGAGGGAAGACAACAGCAGTTGTCTCGAAAGAAACCAGTGAGACATAGCATCCCTAATAGAGTCACAAGACCCTCTCCCCAAAGAGGATAAACTCATCGGCCCTTTCACAATAGAAACAACAGAGGAAGGGGTGCAATAGGGGAAGGGGGAGAGGCTCAAGAAGATTAGGATGGGCGCTCCCATCACTCGGCCACACCAGTGGGGGGTTGCCTGGCAAATCACTGGAAGTGGCAGGAACTAGGGGCAGAGCAGTGGGTGGTGGATGTTCTCAGGATCGGGTATTTGATTCCGTTCGAGGTACCCCGCCCCTGACAGATCAACCATTACCCCACGTCACTTATGCCCACAAATCTCAGAAGGCCACTATTCTGCAGGACGAGGTGAAGAAGATGATGGAAAAAGGAGCTGTGCAAACAAGTATGCAGTCCGACAAAAGGCTTCTACAGCAGGATTTTCCTGGTACCCAAAGCCAACGGGGAGTGGAGGACAGTAATAGGCCTGTCAACGTATGAATCTGTTTATAAGGAAAAACCAGTTTCAAGATGGAAACTCCGAGAACGGTTCTACAAGCAGTCAGAATCGGAGACTTTATGCTGACAGTCGGTCTAAAGGACGCATACTTTCAGATATCAGTCCATCAGTCTTCAAGGAAATTTCTCCGCTTCAGTCTTGCGAGGAAAGCTTTCGAGTTCAAGGTCCTGTGCTTCGGATTGACAACGTCTCCTCAAGTTTTTACAAGAGTGTTCACCCCTCGTGTCGGCATGGGCGCACGCTCAGGGGTGATCAGGCTGATAAGATATCTGGACGGTTGGCTGGTGATAGCAAAGTCCAGGGAGAAATTACTCAGGGACAGGGCGGCCCTCCTGCAGCTTTGTCACAGCCTAGGTATTGTGGTGAATCAGCAGAAGTCGCAGCTGGATCCAAGTCAACGTTTGGAATATCTGGGAATGGTGATAGACACAACACAAGCCAAAGTATTCCCGACAGACCAAAGAGTACAGAAATGCAAACAAGTGGTGAATGCCTTTCTGGGAAAGCAGACACAGCCAGCAAGACAGTGGCAGGTGGTGCTGGGAATCCTAACCTCCCTGGAGAAGCTAGTACCACAAGGAAGGCTACACCTTCGGTCCCTACAATGGAGGATGAAGAGTTTTGGTCACCAACAGTAGATCACCCGTACGAGCAAATTCCCTTGTCGGCAGAAGTGAGGAAAGACTTGCTGTGGTGGGTGGACGACGACAATCTGACAGTGGGTGTCCCCCTTCAACAATCCTCCCCACCCCAGACTCTTGCTGTTCTCGGATGCATCACTAGAAGGCTGGGGAAAAAAAAGCCCCATATGGAGGAGTTGATGGTGTCAGCAAAATGGAGTTGCAAGGACAGAGAACTCCATATAAACGTGCTGGAGTTGAAAGCAGCTTTCCTGGCTCTACAAGAATTCAGGGAGAGAGTAAAGGGACACTCGGTGGTATTGATGTCAGACAACACCACAGTAGTAGCTTATATAAACAAGCAAGGCAGGCCTAGTTCTCGGCAGTTTACATGTGATGACAGTTCAACTTCACCAGTGGGCTATAGAGAACCTGGTAGCCATCAAGGCCAGGTATATTCCGGGAAAAAGAACATAGTGGCCGACAAGTTGAGCCGCAGGATCAGATTCTGGGAACGGAGTGGTCCCTACACCAACAGGTAGTGGACAGGATGCTCATGTTGTGGGAAGGACCGATCATAGACCTATTCGCAACCAGGTACAACAAAAAGTTGGAAGTGTATTGTTCAGTAGTCCCGGACGCAGAGGCAGCAGCAGAAGATGCGCTACAACACCCCTGGGACAATCTGGACGTGTACGCATTTCCTCCATTTTGTCTAATCCGTCAGGTTCTGAACAGGGTAATGCGGTCTCAGAACCTCAAGATGACCCTGGTAGCCCCGTTATGGCCGAAAGCAGAGTGGTTTCCAGACCTACTGGAACTCCTAGTAGATGTGCCAAGAGAGTTACCTCCATGGAGCAACCTTCTGTGTCAGCCTCACGTGGAGATGGTACCACCAGTCGGTGAAGTCCCTATCGCTTCACGGGTGGAGACTGTCAAGTATCTCCCCTCCGAGAAGCGAGGGTTTTCGCAGAAAGCAGCAACTCAGATGGCAGGTAATATCAGAAAATCATCCGCGACAGTATACCAAGGGAAGTGGTCAGCATACTGTGATTGGTGTCGTAGGGGGAACGTGTCTCCACTCGGTACCACTATTCAGCAGTTAGCAGACTTTCTGATACATCTCAGAACAGAAAAACATATGTCTGTATCTGCAGTGAAGGGGTACAGGGCTGCTCTAGCCTCAGTCTTACGAATGAAAGGAGTGGACATATCGTCTTCATGGGAGTTGGCCATGCTGATGAGGAGCTTTGAACAGTCATGCCCACCAAAGGAGCTAAAAACCCCAGATTGGGATCTGACCAAGGTACTGAGTAGTCTGACAAAACCCCTACGAACACTAAGACAGTCCACGGATAGGAGCCTGACCCTGAAAGACAGTCTTCTTATTGGGCCCTGGCTTCAACCAAAAGGGTGGGGGAGCTACATGGCCTCTCATATCTCATAAAGCACTCGAGAGGTTGGAGATCAATGGTGTGTGAGTTTGTCCCAGAATTCGTGGCAAAAGACCAAAATCCAACAATAGTAGACGGCAGATTCGACTCCGTTTACCATACCTTCCTTTGGCAGGCTTTGTAGACAACGACAAAGCTGAAATGCTCCTGTGCCCCGTCAGGGCACTAAGGGAGTACTTAAAGAGAACAAGGCACCTCAGGCCGGGGTGCCAGAGGTTGTTCGTAAGTACAGGACGGAACAAGAAGGAAGTGTCCAAGAATACAATATCATTTTGGCTAAGGAGACAATCAGAAATGCTTATACTACAGAAGACAGAGGGTCAGATAGCCAGGTGGGAGCTAGAGCTCATGTCATCAGGGGCGTGTGAGTGCTTCCCTAGCATTTAAGAAGAACATGTCTGTGGATAAAAATTCTGAAAGCTGGCGTGTGGAAGCGCCAAACAACTTTCACCTCATTTTATTTGAAAGATGTTGCCCATAGATCCTTGGACACCTTTTCCTTGGGTCCAGTGGTGGCGGCCCAACAAGTGATATAGTTCATCCAGTGCCCCTGGCGGGTCAGTTTGCGTCTAGTCTAAGATGAAGGTATGAAAGTAGAATGAATGGGATGACTGGTCTTTTTCTTACTACTTTCTTCCTACTCCTTTAACTACGGGCAATATGAAGGAGAGTACCGTCATGTGCTGGAACGGACTAGATGCAGGTGAGATGGTCAGCCATACTGTGAAGCTATCTTAGCTGATGATATACTTTTCAGTAGCAACACACCCCTCTGGATAATAAGGAAAGAGGGGTGAAGGTGGATCCAGTCGCAAGGGACAAGAGTAAACAGTAGAATGGTATCTACACCCAGTGGGGAGGAAACCAATAGATCCGCTTATTATCTTTGGTCCTAGGTTCATTGTCCATTCTCTAGAATTTACCTATATATTCGGAAATGGAGAAGGTGGCAAACTTCCAGTCAGTTGTAGAGACTTACCTCCTCCAATAGTAAGTCTAATCCTAATGTTAAGACCGTAAGGTTGTTTCGTGTATGAACAAATAACCAAATTTGGTAACTAATTTGTATTTTCATAACTAACAAACCTGAGGTCTTTAACAGTTAAAGGCCCCACCTCGAACCACCCCTCTAGCAGTCTAAACCTTGGGTTAGTAATATAAAACTGATGGGTCACAGGTAGCCGTGGGCATTCTGGGTATACATGCCCCGTGACCTGGTATAGATGCCATTAGTCCCTGGATCTCACCAATGTAATTTTAATTCTACCGTTTCCAGCTTGGCGCTAGTAAATCCTAATGTTAAGACCTCAGGTTTGTTAGTTATGAAAAATACAAATTAGTTACAAATTTGGTATTTTTGGTGTGTGTAAATTCTTCGATTATCTCTATTGTTATTGCTGTTGTTTCACACTGTTTCAGTTCCACCCCCCAATAAGTTTTGCAAAAGAGGGAACCTTGGATGTTTCCTCAAGAGAGGTGTAATCAAGTCCCCCTCTCTCTTATGGATGACTCTAGAGATTGCTCTACCGTGTATTAGGGTATCATGAAATATTGGGTTTGTACATGAAAAAATTAATTTTATTTTTAGAGAGTAATGTATGTTAGCATGATTTAGAATTGTCATATTGTAGGTAGGGTTTAATTTAAAGCATACTTTACAGTAGTGCATATTGTGGTGGATAATCTGCTGATATTAATTTATAGATTCAGAAGTTGTCTTTTGCTATCCAGAACTTGTAACTCTGTTTACTGAGAGATGAGGGTCAGTTTAGATATTAATGGGTTTCATTTCATATATTAACCTGTTAAGCGTCACCCACGTAGTAATACGTTTACAGCGATCTACTCGTTAGCACCTTCAGCGGTATATTACGTTCAAGACTTTAACTGTGCTTGCCAAGCCGTCAGTCCCGTAATAATATGTTTACTCGTATAGAAAATGTAGAAACATCATTTGGTAACACACTCAGCACACGGGAAACTTATTTCCAGCCTGGCAACTCTTTCCTGGTGGTCGCTTATGCTAGAAAACTGCCTGGTCCTGCTGGTTTTCTTTCAGTACGCTTCGGGCGTTTATCAACACACATAGATTTTCGCGTCTTTCACAATGAATGTCCCAAAGAGGAGACATATTTGCTCATCCAGGGGGAACGCTTAACAGGTTAAGTAAAAGAAAGATGCTTTGAACTGTATTTACCTGGGAAGGTTGAGTATTCTTGAAAAGCGTTGAACCCACTGCCTTGTCTCTGTGAATTAATGCTTGTTTTATTTTATGGGTTAGTTCTCCTTGAGTACAAGTGTAACTAAGTATATGATGTAATATAACTCTTGAATAAATAAACAAATAACCTCTACTACATAATGTCAGGGTTCGATTATACTGCAGACCTAAAGCCCCATATGAAGGTCAGGCTGGAAAAAAATAGAAATTAAGGGCAGGAAATGAAGAGTGGGGCTTAATTCTATAGGGAGTGGTAAACCTGTCTTTAAAATGATAGAAGGTTGTATGTGCTAGGGAAAACTGACCTTGGAAATAAGAGTCAAAGAATGAAAAGTTTATTCTCATGGTTATAGATGGTGACATCTTTTGACTTCACAGTGTAATAAACTGAAGTGGAGCATTATAAGAAATAGGAAAATGTGAGTCATGTAATGTTGTTTTTTGTATCCAGAGGTTGGGATGGTTTATAGGTAATAGTACATATAATGGGTCATGCTTAAGAGAAGTAACATTTTAGAAACCAACTTACATTGCAGGTGACAGAGATGCTGAATGCACAAAAACAAGCTGAGCGTGAACGTTTAGAAATGTTGCAAAACTACATGATCCAGAAACAAGTTTATCAGCATCAAATGGCTGTCAGGTTGGTTTTTTGGTGTTTGCTTCTGAGTTATGAACTTTATGAAACTAACTAGATGAAGTAACTTCAGAGAAATTCATGATTTGTAAAATTAGTGACTCAATCCCAGAATACAGAACAAAACTTTCGGTCAAAAACTCTCGTGTGACAGTCCAATGTTTAAACAGCATTGAATATCAAGTTTAAAAGTCCTTGAAAAGGGAATTTGGTCCGACTACAATCACAGAGTTTGAAGCAATCTTGGAAAAGGGAATATGGTCTCTTAATTTATAGAATTATATATTAAATAAGTTCTTCTATATTTGGTAAGAGCAAATTTTTTGGTTAGCAATATGATAATTGAGAAAGTTAACTCTTGTATGCTTAAGTTATTCATTTATTTAAAATATTAGTAATCATGGAACTAGATTTGAGTTCTTGTGAATTTTACAGATTTACTTGGTAGATTTAAATGTGAGTGTATAATCTTTTAATTCAGTTCAATAGCAGTGGAAGATGCCAATGATTCTGTCCTCTGGCATGGTTGACAATCTGCCCTCTTGTGTTATTGCAGTCGGCAGCAGGTGTTACAAAAGCTGCAGAGCATGGACGAGTGGAATGGCCTTAATCCTTTGCAGCAACAACAGCTTTTCATGCAACACATGATGAGTATTATTCCTCATCCCCCTGTTGTGCCCAGTGTGCCTCTGTCAACCACTCCTCCAGCTGTCATTCCTTCCACAACCCCGGTATCTGCACCAACTCCAGACCCTAGAGTTGTACCTGGGCCCGATATGAGAGTCATGCCGGGACCTGTTCCTCCTTCTTCTAAGCCGCAGGGACCCCATACAAGCCCTTGTTGCACAAATGGTGAGAGAAAATATCTTTAGGCATTGTTTCAGATGCATAGTCAAACATGAGAAGCTCTATTATACCTTCGTACTCAATAGTTTTCTATTATAATCGTTGCATAAATCCCTCCAGCAGGCCCATGAAAGATGGAAATGTGGCTCAATGTTCATATTGAAATAATTTAAAAATAATCAGTTAGAAAAATCATGCCATTCAGTGGCACCTCGTCGTATAGTCAAACTACATTTAACCATAATACGTACCATTATTCTGTTTATGATTTATCAGCAAACGTCATCAGCAGCAAGTAGTACGCCCCTAGTGAATTCGTCAGAAGGAGCGTTGTCGCAGTTGGCGGCAACGTCTATGGCTGCTGAAAATCCTTTGCAGAAGTTGATACTTCAGCTACAGCGTGGTCAGCAGCCAGTCATGGGATCTGTAGGCAATCAGTCTGGTGCTTTAGGTGGAGGAGTTTCGGTGTCGGGGCCACCAGCTTCTGCTGCTCCAGCTGGAGGTCCCCTTGATAGTTCTCCACAGGATCAACAATTTGATGCCATCCAGTCTCTTATGCAACAGCTCAATAAAATGCAGTCTGCAACACCAGATCCCTTGCAGGTATGAGTTTATGTTAAGTTACAGTTCCATGAAGTTTTGGCTTCGGTCTTAATAAGAATAATGATCCTTTTCTTGTCTCATCTTAAAATTGGGTAATTACACTGTTTTCTTGGGTTGTTATGTGAAGTTTAATACATGAGATGCTCACAATTGAGAGTTATAAATGGGGTAGAAGAAACAAACAGAAAAGTAGAAGGATCACATTGCGGTAGGAGGACAGTTAAAACTTCACTAAGGAAACGAAAATGTGTGGTGAATGATTAAGGCCTGTACTATTCCATATAGTGCAGAGATTGGGCACTCCAGTAAATTGAAGAGGTTTTGAGCAATTGTGACTACAAAAGGTTAATATTGTTGGTACAAAAGGTTAATATTGTTGGAAGTAGTAAATTAGGAATACGCTCCATATGACTTGCAAAAGGGTCAGGTTTTGAGAGGAGAAAGTTTACTGGGATTTCAAGTAATTCTTCAGCTTGTCAGATGCTTTTGAAAAGTAGCAAATTATTCTAAGTAGTAAAGATTCTATTGTAAAACCAACAATTTAACATTTGAGATGTACCACTGCTAGCTCTAATTCATTATAATTTCCAGTCTAAGCCATATTAAGTCTGGAGACTTATCTTATCTGCAAATAATCTTACCAATTCCAGAAATGTCAACAGCAAAAATTGGTAATCGCCTTCCTAGCTTAAACCCATTTTTATATGGGGTCGCCGTTGTGAATGAGTCGTCTCCATTGATTTCTGACCTGTGCCTCGTTCTTATTTATACCAATGCCATATCTTCCCCTACACACTCACACCATCTCTTTCTTGGTCTACCCTTCTTCCTTCTACCTTGCATTATTTCCATTTCTATCATATGTCTTCCAACATGACGTTCCTCCCTTCGTAACAGGTGTCCATACCATCAAAGCCTTCCATCCTGTATTTTCTTCGATATTTCAGCTACCTTTGTCGATCCTCTTATATACTAATTTCTAATCCTATCTTCCCTTGTTACTCCCGACATCCATCTTAACATTCTCATTTCTGCTACATCCATCTTCTCCTCTGTTTTTCTCATACTTGCTGTTTCTGTTCCATATAACATTGCTGGTCTGACCACCGTCTTATGAAACTTTCCCTTCAATTTCAGAGGGACCTCCTTGTCACAGAGGACCCCTGATGCAGACCTCCAGTTATTCCATCCTGCCTGAATTCAATGTCTCACCTCTTGGTCCATGCTTCCACTATGCTCTAACACTGATCCTAAGTACTTGAACTTCTGTACTTACTTTATTTCTTCCCCATCCAATCTTATGCTACTTCCACCATCCTCAGTAATACTGGAACATATTCAGGTTTTGATCTGCTTATTCTCATTCCTCTCTCCTCAAGTGCTGCTCTCCACCTCTCCAACCTCCCCTCCAACTCCTCCCTCCCCTCTGAACACACAATGTCATCCCCCGTTTATGTAATATGCACCATGGCACTGCTTCTCTAACATCCCTGGTCATTACATCCATCACAATGTTGAAGATGAATGGGCAAGTGCTGACCCCTGATGTAATCCAACTCCTATCTCAAATCCATCCGTCTCTCCAACACTGCTGCTCACTCTAGTATACACATTCCTGTACATCTCCTGAATAATTCTGACATCCTTTCCCTCACCATTTTCTCCCTCAAACATCTCCATATTTCTTGCCTTGGCACTCTTGTCACAGGCCTTTTCAAGGTCTATGAATACTAGATGCAGGCCTCGTTGTTTTTCTCTGAATTTCTCCATCAGCTGCCTTATGCAAAATATTCCATCCGATGGGCCGCTTCCCTTCATAAATCCTAACTGTTCCTTCCCTATTCTTACTTCCTCTCTCAGCCTGCCATCTATTCTTTCCAAAATCTTCGTGTGAGACATTAGTTTGATACCTCTATAATTACTGGATTCCTTGAAATCACCTTTACCTTTAATATAGGTATCAAAAATGCTTTCCCGCCATTCTTCTGGTATCTTTTCTCTTCAAATATTTTTACCATCAAAGATCATACAAGATGCCTACCCTTCCTCTCTAAGGCTTCCAAACCTTCGAATGGGATTCCAAGGGCAGGTCCTGTTGCCTTCCCATTCCTCATTCTTTTTAAGGCTCGTATCACTTCATCCCTAGATATCCCCATTGCCATTCCCATGTTTACTTGTCCATCCTCTCTTACAAGTCTTTCATTTTCTTCATTTAGCAGTTGTTCAAAATACTCTTTCCATCTTTTCAGGATGTCTTCTTCCTTTTTTATGACTACCATTCCTATCTTTCATTTGCTTATTATGGGTGATGTCCCCTGTTCTTTTATTTCTTACTTTTGACAGTTTGAGCATCTTACTCAACCCTTCCTTGGTTTCCAGTTCATTATAAACCTCTTCATATGCCCTTGCCTTAGCTTGAGCTACCACCCTTTTTACTTCTTTGTTTCTTTCTCTTAATCTTTCTCTGTCCTCCTCCAAATCTCTTCTTTGCCTCCCTTTTACCCTTCACCACTTCCCCTACCACCAACTCTTCTTTTCCTCCCATACTATTCCAGATGTTTCCCCCTAGTATCTCCTTTCCATGTCTTCTAATCACTGATGCATTATGCCTCCACCATTCTCCCACATCTTCAATTCCCAGATCAACCTCTCCCAGCAGTTTCTCCTGAACTTTTTCTTCCTATCATTATCCCTCCCTAACAATTTATACCACTTACTATTCTTTACCCCATTCGTTTTCGTTTTCTTTTCTCTTTTCATCTTTAAATCCATACAAAGGACCCTATGTTGGGGGCCCCAAGTGGTCACCTGGGATAACTTTACAATTCCTAACTTCCACCAGCCTTGATCTCTTAATGCGGTCATTCTTTCTACTCACTTCTGTCACTGGATTCTTCATTTCCTCCGACAACACTACACCAGCGCCTTCTGTCACTGCATTCTTCATTTCCTCCGACAACACTACAGCGCCATTTCTACCCCGCTCGTTGAGGCTGGCTTGCCCCCACAGGTGGCTAGATTAACAGCAAAAATTAGTAATGGAGAACACAAATTTTGGTATTTCCCAATGATGAAGATGGATATGGCTTGGACATGTCATTAATGGCAGAATTTCACAATGATGCTTTGTATTGTCTGTCTTTGGAGGCAGTAGAAAACTATTAACTAAAAGCCTTGATTGTAGGAAAATGTTAGTGGTAGTATATAATATTGTAAAATTTTACCAATTACATTTCATGTTTCGTTCTTGGGAGTGAAAATAAAAAGAGGGGTTGTTCATAGATGTTGTAATACATTATGTTTTCATACATTCAACTTCCCTGTCAGATATATACTTAGCTATAGACTCCGTCGTCCCCGATAGAAATTCGAATTTCGCGGCACACGCTACAGGTAGGTAGGTCAGGTGATCTACCGCCCCGCCGCTGGGTGGCAGGAATAGGAACCATACCTTCTAGAACCAGATTTTCTCTATCGTTTGAAATGTAAACATACGTTTACGGTTCCTCCTGATTTGATTTTTCGTGTTTCATCGCCATCGATCTTCGGTTGTCTTTTTTGCAGGGAAAGTACTGGGTCTTTGGTTCGGCATACGCTTTTATTAACTTTTTAATGATTTTCGCTTCAAAATTTCGAAGAAAATACTAAGTGAAACTACCGAAATTATCGGTAGACACTCACATAGTTTGCAATAAAGGGAATTATTAATATTTATTCATTATTACATGTAATAAAGGTTACAACTTTATTGAGGAAATATTAAACTCTAATTTCCTACTGTAGGAAGTCAGAAAGCATATAACTAGATACGCTTACTTATAAGATTTAATAGCGATTGTGCTAACGAGCAGTTAGAGTATTAGCAGTACTAGTAGTTGTTGAATCACTCATCACCTTCTTACTCCACAGAAACTACAAATTTATATATGCAAATTTGAAGA
>NC_061105.1:6722015-6824638 GCF_015104395.2 Macrobrachium nipponense | reverse complement strand
AACAGAGAGAGAGCGCTCTCTGTTCCAAGTGCACACCTCGTCATTCTTTATTTACATTCTTCAGTAGGTATGTTTTGAGATGAGGCTGGCTGAAGATGTAGGTATAGGCACATGATGGTTAATATTTCAAAATACAATCGACCCCGCTTATTTGTGGTTCAACATTAGCGATTACTGTATTTTCATATTTTCACGACTAAATGTTTTAGGATGATAGTTTATAGTATATTTGATGTTTGAACTATTAAAATAAGAGGTTATTAGCATTTTAGAGGGTATTTTTGGTGTTTGAATGATTAAAATAGGTAGATATAAGCATTTTTAGAGGGGGTTTTTGGTATGTATTCGTAGATTTTCTGTATTTCTGTGTGGGTTTGGTACGTATCCCCTGCGAATACGTGGGGGGATGACTATAAGTATTAGGTTTAATGTTTGGTCTGGCACTTCCTCAGGGACACGTGGTTGGCGTGAACGGGAAAATGGCCCTGACAGCGAGTGGGAAGAGGTGTCGGGGCGGGGAGCTGGCCGGGGGGTCCCTGTCTCGTCCCGAACTTCCCGCCCACCCTGGGACGAAAAAGATGGCCGCCTTCGGAAGTCTTGGGATGAAGATAATTTGCCAGAGTGGTAAGTATTTCCTTTGGATTTGTCTTCATGTAATTTTCTCCTAATAACTTGGAAATACACCTTGTGTGCAGGGAAATTTTTTGCAGATGTTCATATTTTCATACAATGAACTTGCCTGTCAGATATATACTTAGCTAAGACTCCGTCGTCCCCGACAGAAATTCAAATTTCGCGCCACTCGCTACCGGTAGGTCAGGTGATCTACCTGCCTGCCCTGGGCGGCAGGACTAGGAACCATTCCCGTTTTCTATCATATTTTCTCTGTCGCTGGTGGTATCAACTGGAATTCGCTTTTCAAGACTTTTTTGATCATCTATATTGGATTTCTTGGTGACGTACTGGATCGTTGTTTTGGCATTCGCTACTGTGGACTGGATTTGGACTTGCTTTTGATTTTTCTGATAGAATGTCTGATTCAAGTGTTAGTGTGAGAGTGTGTGTGAATTTAGGCTGCAAGGTGAGGATACTGAAGGCTTCGGTTGATCCTCACACTGTATGTCGTAAATTTAGGGGGTTTGACTGTTCTTTGAATAACACCTGTATTGAGTGTGAAAAGTTGAATGCTAATGAATGGAAGACTCTAACTTCTTACTTGAAGAAGTTAGAGAGGGATAGAATTAGACGGGCTGCACAAAAGTGTGAGTACAAGGCCTATTGAGCCTTTTTCTGAGTCTCTCTCCTATTATTAATGAATTTGGATTCTCCCTAGGTATCTGAACCCTCACAGGCTTTGCATTCGGATTCGGCTTCGGAAATCGCCAATATGAAGGCTACTCTTCGTAAAATGAAGACACAGATGGCGGCCATGCAAGGTAAGGGAAGTGATAGTGAATTACTTAGTGAAGTGAGTGTTCCCAGTGTTGTGGAGGGGGCGTCTGACCGTCCCTGCGATGCTCCCAGGCCTAGACCTCTTCCAAACTCACATACCCAGAGGAGAAGGAAGTCGAAAGTCGTACGGAGGTTGTGGGGAACTCCCCAACGGTCAGGCGTCCCTTCAGCAGGTTTCTGTTTCGCTACAGTCTGCTCAGGACCGCTTTAATAGAAGCGTCCTACGAGATTGTTTCTCGTCGTCCGGCTTCTCCTTCACCTAAACGAGGGTGGAAGGACTCGGATCTTTCTAGGCCACTGAACCCCCTGATCCCAACTCCTTGACGAGGTGGGGGGCGGGGGGGGGCTTAGGGATCCACTGCAGAGAGAGTATGCCCCTTTACGCCTACACTCTCTGCTGTGGATCCAACTGAACATTGGGACCTTTACTCCTTTACTCCTCCTCCTTATAAATTTTCCCCTTTCCCTTCTTCTTCTTTTGTTGACGACCCTGGCATGGTTTTGGAATATTGAATTGACTGCTCTTTTAACCTGATGGAGGGTGGAGTTGGACGGCATGCCACTCACCCGTAAAACTAGAGTACCTGACGTGGTCGAGCGAGGGAAATTTTTTTTTTTTTTATGTTAAGCCATGCCCACAGTGCTGGGTCCGATCTCTTTGTGTGACTGACGGGACCCTTAAGGCACTGTGGGTATGACGTATATCCAGGTGAGTGTCCCAGGGCAGTTACCATAGCGTAACAGTATTGCTCCTCCCCCAGTTGGGCCTCCTTGGTGAGAGGGATCTCATCCTGGACGAAATATGTAAACTTATATATATGGAAACTAAAACAAAAACCCCTACGACTTCTGGCATGGCAATGGACTGTTCTAAGGAAAACCCAGGTAATGAAGAACAGGCTGGTATTAAAACTTTAATACCATACAAGCCACAAAGAAAAAGCAAATTTAGAATTGACCCAACCTTGACTCACTTCGACTCCCTCTTTGGGAGTGGAAGTTGGTCAAGGTTCTTGACCTTGGAAACCGACAGAAAAATATCAGCATTAAGATTGGAAAATTATTTGTTAAGTAGGCACCCAACCTCAGAAATGTCATTTAGACAAATAAAAGAACAGGAGTGGTTAATAGAAACCACTACAAAAAATCAATCTGAAAATTATTTAACCATAAAGAACATAGACAATATAAAAGTAACGATAAGAAAGCACGACAATATGAACAGTGTACAGGGTACTGTAGTACTTCCTAAAAGTGAAGAGCCAATAGAGAAAAATATTTTGCTGGATTCCTTAAAAAAAGGTACAACAATGTACAAGATTGTGAAGTATACAGTATAACCAGTAGACCAAAAGTAATGAAAAGACATTGAAAATAGCCAAACAAAAATAAAATTTGAAGGCCAAGAATTGCCTTTCAAAATTAAAATCATGGGCCAAAATAGAGAACTGAGACCTATGTTCAAAACTCTACAGTGCCAAAACTGCAGTAAATATGGGCATACATGGAAAAATTGCAGAAATATATCGATCTGTGCGTATTGTGGGATCTGACAAACATACCACGCAGTGGAAGTGTGGTGAACCAAAATGTGTAAACTGTGGCCAAAACCACCATGCTAGGTCTAAGGAGTGTATGTACTATATATACAATACAGAACTGAAATTACTTCAAGAGAGATCAGGAATGCAATAAGAGAAGCCAAACTAGAGTTGAGAGTTAGAGGTAATGCATGATCCCGCTAGGAAGCAAATGTTCTCTGCTGCAACGAGCTCAAAGAATGAAACAAAAATGGAAGCAAATAACAAACCCCTAATAGATAAATCAGAAGAAAAAAATAACTTTACAAGAAAACTAATATAGCAAGAAATCAAGATATTGTGCAACTGTGTGTTCAAATTCATTTGAGATATTGGAGGAAATGGAATCACAAGAGAATAATACATGTATAACTGAAATATTCAAGATATAATGAGCTGGAAGCTAAAGATAAAAAGAGGCCTTTAGAGAAGAACTCCACCCAAAACCAAAAAAGCCAACAATTATTAGAGAGGTATCAGTTAAAGCAAAGACCAAAAGATCCACAAAAAGTGCACAGACAAGAAAATAAAAACATACCCTTGTCTCCTAAAGTAATAATAAAAGAAATGGATGGAAATACCCAGAACAATAAAGAAATAATAGAGGAGAACACCATAGACAAAAATGAGTATGTGAGGGAGAAGAGATTACTCCCTCACCAGTAATTGGTGCACTAAAAGTGAATGAAAAAAGGACACATAAGAACACATGTGGATGTAATGAATGTTTCATCGAATTATGCAACAAAAACAAAAATATAACAAAAGACAGTTTAACAAACACTATACGAAATTTTATAAAATATAGAAGTAAAGAAACCACTAGTCTAGAGGACTCACAAAAAAGGCTGTATGTGCATTGGACACCTAATTTCCTATAAGGAAAAGCAAATAAATGTCGTAACTAAAAATTTTAGAAAAAATGCAACTAGATAAACCACAACAAGAAAGTAATGCTTGAACACACTTAACATAGTATTTTCAAATAATTAATATAATACAATGGAACATAAATGGTCTTCAGACCAGATTACATTTGGAGAAATTACAACCGCTTACTGAAAAGAAATAGAACCAATGATGATATGTTACAACATGTCAATAAAACAGTATCAACAATTGGTAAATATACCTTAGTAATCTACATCTAGAGAAGAAGAAGGAAATTTAGGTACTGCTATATATGTACATAACAAAGTATGTTATGACAAGGTACCTGTAACTTGCTGACTTGCAAATAGCGAGCATCAAAATACGAATAAAAAACTATAATTATGTAATTTATAACATATACAACCAACCTAACAAAAATTACGACATAGAAAAACTTAAGGATTTGTTTGGCAATGCCAGAGCAATTTTCCTACATTGATAGTAGGGATTTTAATGTCACAACCCGATATGGGACTGTAATTGTACAATCTCAAATAGAGCAGGGAGTAAAATTGAAGAGTTCATGGAGTCAAACGACATGTGCTGTATAAATGATGACGAAATTAGTACATATT
The DNA here is from genome assembly GCF_015104395.2 of Macrobrachium nipponense. Lineage (NCBI taxonomy): Eukaryota > Metazoa > Arthropoda > Malacostraca > Decapoda > Palaemonidae > Macrobrachium > Macrobrachium nipponense. The sequence goes on along the minus strand of NC_061105.1, from coordinate 6,820,098 downwards.
TTTCAAAAACACCATGGAACATTTTTCTTCAGTAGACCTAACTCTTTGTACAACAAATATAATTGACAAGAATAGATTGGAATATAGTTGATGATTTGCACACCAGTGATCATTTCCCAATATTAATAATATCATTATTACAATATGATTCCTGCAAACATGTCCTCACTATAACATTAATAAAGCAGATTGGGAAAATATGAAATGCACACAAGAAATATCCAACCATTTGAATATTTAAAAGACCATAATGAAACTAACAAAATTCTTGCTTTTGACTTCATTAAAAGGCTGCTGATCAAGCAATACCAAAGTCAAAGCCATCCAACAAAGCACAAAGTCCATGGTGGTCCGATAAACTGACAGACTTAATTAAGTAAACAACTCAATAGGAGACGACTAGATAATTTAAATAGAACGTTCAGTAAAAATAAATAAAAAAATTACCAATATTAGAAGGAAACTTTACAAAAATTACTATATTTATTACTAAGAAATTGATACATTAAAGCCTATATATATAACAAAATATGTGCAAAAATTTAAAAAGGAAGTAATTCAAGGAAGAATAATTTCATGGAGGAAATATGTTTCAGATCTCTCAAATAATACTCCCATACAAAAAATATGGGAAAAATTCAGAAAAATAAATGGTACCCAAGTTAAACCACCTAGACATGCCATATTGAAAGATGGAAAAAGAATACTTGATCCAAAGAAATAAGTAATATAATAGGAGAAAACTTAGCGAATGTAAGTAGCGATAAAAATTTAGATGAACACTTCCGCACAAAGAAAAATAATGAAGAACTAATAACAATAAATTTCGAAACACAAGATATATATTATAATAGAAAATTTAATATGGAAGAGTTGGAATATGCTCTCTTGAATAGCAATAAATCTGCTCCTGGAGGTGGACAATATTTGCTTTGAGATGGAGCGACCACTTAGCACCTCGCAAAGTCATACTTATTACAATTTTATAATCATTTATGGCTTCAGAATCTATTTCCTGATGAATGGCGTAAAGCTATAATAATTCCTATCCCCAAACCTGGAAAGGATCAAGCAATGTTAATAATTACAGACCATATCTCTAACAAGTTGCTTATGCAAAATTACTTGAAAAAATGGTAAATAAAAGCTAGACTAACATGGCACATTCGGAGAAAACAAAAATTTTAACTTCCACTCAATTTGGGTCACAGTGTACAGGTCTACATTAGATTCTCTCTCTATCCTAGAAGACCATATACGCAGAGGATTTGAACGAAAACAGATAACTGTAGCAGTCTTTTTGACATAGAAAAGGCTTATGACACCCTACATGGAGGTATCCTATATTGAAGACATTACAAAACCATAACGTACCGTGGACATTTACCCATGTTCATCCAAAGTTTTCTAACAAATCGAAGTTTTCAGGTGAAAATTGATGATGCGTTGTCCAGAACATTCCCACTTGAAAATGGTGTTCCACACAAGTGTCCTTAGTGGCACACTATTTACCCTAGCAATTAATGAAATTAGTAAAAATCTACCCACCGGAATTAAAAGCAACCTTTATATGGATGATTTTGCCAAATATTATTCAGCATCTCGCATTAAACATGCAGAGCGCATCATTAACAAATCTATAGTAAAAATAGATGAATGGACCTCCATCTGTAGGATTTAGATTGTCCATTAATAAGACTCAGGCATTTTATTTTATAAAAGATAAAAGATGGAAGAAAGGTGAAGAAATAGATTTGAAAATCAGAAATCAAAGTATACAAATTGGCCAAACTGCAAAATTTTTAGGATTAGTATTTGATACTCACTTGAACTGGAACGCCCACATAACATATGTGAAATCAAAATGTAAAAGAGCATTGAATCTAATTAGAAAATTATCAAACACTAATTGGGGAGCTGATAGACAAACCCTTACATTACTATATAAAGCAACAGTGCTGTCTATCATTGACTACGGAAGTGAAATATACGGCTCGGCTTCGAACGCAGTACTGAAAATGTTGGACCCAGTTCATAATGAAGGACTCAGATATGTACAGGAGCTTTAAATCGTCACCACCTCTTCTTTACAGGTTGAATGTGGTGAACTACCTCTCTCTCTCCATAGAGAGTTAGTAACAATGAAAAGTGCCCTAAGAATTCAGTCAAGTGATTCACCAACCAAAAAATATTTGAACTAAGGGATGATTTATTAACAATCATTCACCACCTTTTCCAATTAGATCAAGAAGATTGTTTGAGTCACTGAAATATAAATATCCAACTACCTCCAATAGTAAAATTACCTCCTCCTTGGATTATGAATAAAATAAAAGTTTGCACAAAATTAAAATGTCTATCAAAAAAGCATTCCTATTACCCCAGAACATCAGAGACAACATACAATAGAGCACATAAGCGAAAAGGTCCACATTATGCAATATATACAGATGGATCCAAATCAAAATATGGAGTGGGATATGCTGCAGTGTCCAAGATAAAATATGCCAGTTCTCGCTTCCCAATAATGCCTCAGTATTTACAGCAGAGTTATGTGCAATAACATTGGCCATAAAAATAATCAAAGAACACTACTTTAATAATTTCGTGATTTATAGCGACTCTAGAAGTGCTATAGAAGCCATTAATAGTTATAATCCCAAAAATAATATTGTGCAGCAGATAAAGTTTTTACTCTATAAACTTATATAAAAAGGAAAACAAAAAAAAATATTGAAATATGTTGGATCCCTGCCCATGCGGAATAAAAGGAAATGAAGAAGCTGATAAAGCAGCCAAGGAAGCAATCCAGGTGAGGGAACAAATGTAAACATCCCTATTAGTGACACTGGAGCTTATATAAAAACAATAATTGTAAATAAATGGCAAAATATATGGAACGAAGAACCTGAAAGTAATAAACTAAAACAAATAAAACCTGACGTTACAAAATGGAGCTCCATATACCAGAGAGAAAGACATGCGCAAGTAATCCTGACACGTCTACGTATAGGCCACACTCGTCTAACACATGGCACTTAATGAGCAGCCCACATGACCCTGCTCCGGAGTGCTCAGAGTGCAAGGTATTGATAACTGTTAGACATGTATTGTGTGACTGTCCAAAAGTTTGACCAGCAGAGAATGTCAACTTTTGGAAGTAAACCAATAAAAGAAATTTTGTCAGAATCTTTCACATTTTCAGTCGTTCCGATTATGACGTTTCTAAGAAACTCTGATTTTAATAATAAAATATAAAAATAACTATATTTACAAAAAAATCTCAGAGCAATTAATGAATTTTAGATAAAATTTTAATTTTCTTGACTATTGTTAATTTTATAACCTTTTAGTATGTATGGAAACCGTGAGTAAATGTATTTATTGCCTGTTTGTGTTTCTAGTATGAAAGTCTAAGCCTCTGTGCAGGTTTTTTTACCTTGAGTAGGTATATTATATGACTTATTTGGTCCCAGTTCCTGGCCTGGCCTGGCCTAGACCTGGCATTTTAATCAAATCCTTCGGGCCAGCCCTATGAGAGCTGAAAATCAGCTCAGTGGTCTGGTTAAACTATTCTTATAATAATATAATAGGCCACTGAAAAGGCACTGGAAGAGCGCGCGTTTGACTCGAGCCCGGAGCGCTTCTCGGAGGAAGCCCCTTCTTCTATCAAGAAGGCCAAGCTGGTTTCGACGCCTCCTCGAACGGTATTTGAGGATCGCACTCCTTCGAGTTCTCCTGCTTCTTCTATTGAAGAGGACGCTGGTGGCTTCCAAGAGGATATTGCTTGCAGTACAAGAGCAGATAGCCTCTTTGGTTGGAGTTCTTTCGAGGGATCCTCCTCGCAAGAAGGACGCTAGACTTCCTATTAAGAAGTCTCGTCTTCTTTCACCGGCCAGACGTGAATGAAGCGTCCTCCAGACATGAAGAGCCTTACAAGCGTGGGACGTCTTCCAGGCGCAAAGAGTCTTGCAAGCGTCAGGAGCTATCCGAGCGAGTTTGCTCTGGATAAGGATACGCTCAGGCGCGAGGCGCCTGTTAGGCGCGAGGAATCAGCCAAGCGCGAGGCGCCAGCCAGGCGCGAGGATTCAGCCAAGCGCGAGACGCCATCCCAGGCGTGAGGAGTCAGCTTTGCGTGAGGCGCCAGACAAGCGCGAGGCGTCAGCCAGGCAGCGAGATGCCAGCCAGGCAACAAGCTCCAGCCAAACGAGAAGCGCCAGCCAAGCGCGAGCGCCAGACAAGCGCGAGGTGCCAGCAAGCGCGAGGAGCTTTCCAGGCGTGAGAAGTCAAGCAGACGCGAGACTTCTTTTAGACTTGAGAGAGATTCTGTTCACTCTATGAGTCCCTCTCCTAGTAGGAGTTTGTCACCAGTAGCGAGAGAACGGGATGAAGATCCTCTCGTTTTTTCGGGCCGATCTCCGCACGGTGTAGAAGGAGATTCGGAAGAGAGGGTAACGGTAGAGAAGGAGTCTCTAACTATAGAGTTCTGACAAACCTTCTTGCAGGAGTACGGAGATTCTTTGATCCTTGCGGCTCCTCCTTCGCCTCGATCACTGTTTTCGAGTGCGGTTGTACCAAAGTCTTCGTCGGTCTTGAAGATGAGACCTACGATCTCTATGAATGAAAGCGCTACAGTCTCTAGACAAATGGATGTTGTCTAAAGAAGGATCTGGGCAGAACCACCTTCTGTATGCCTCCAGCCATACTTCTGGCAAGAGAGGTTTCTGGTACCGAACTGGGGAGAACATGGGCCTTTCTCTCCCAGCGGCAGCCGAAGCGGACTTTTCAACCTTGGTTGATTCATCGAGGAGACACGCTTTGAATGGAGCTCGTGTGTCTTGGGCGATTTCTGAGACGGATCATCTCCTCAAGGGCCTCTTCCATATTTTGGAAGTGTTTTAATTTCCTAGACTGGTCCCTTGGGGGTGTTGTCTAAGAAGGCTCATGACTCTGAAGGTCTAGACCCCGAAGTCATTCTGAGTATTCTTTCTTGTTGACAGCCAGTACAAGAACGGATCGGGAGAATCTCCTCCTCTTTTTGGACCGGTACTCCTTAAGAAGAGGAGTATTTTAGTGCTTCTTAACCAAGGCGGTTTCTCCTCACAGAGAGCACCTGGTTTTCGCTCCCACGTCGGACTTCTTGTTTCCTTCTCAGTTAGTGAAGGACATTTCTCGCTCACTGACTGAGAAGGCGACACAGGATCTTCTCCTGCAAACTGCAAGGAAGAAGAGACCCCTAGTTTCGGTGGACAAGAAAGGACGACTTCTACGTTCAGCCCTTTCGAGGAGGCCCTCCCTCCAGAGCTCCCTCTAAGAGAAGAGGTCCTGAGAGGAGAGGTAAAGCTTCTTCCCGTCCCTTTAAGAAGGGAAGTGAGACAGACAACATCCAAACACCAGTGGGTTGCCATGGCTTCTCGAATTTGCAGACCGCCTGGTCACTCATAAAACTCGGACGCCTCTTCGATGTCCATAATCAGGAAGGGATATCTTATCCCCTTCCAGGACAGTCCTCCCCTAACGACCATTCCGCGGGAACTGTTCAGCCAGATACAGGGACCTGTACTGAGGATACTCTTCGTCTGATGGTGAATCAAATGTGGGACAAAAGAGCTATAGAATTAGTTCTAGAGCAAAACTCTCCGGGGTTTACAATCGGCTTTTCCTGGTTGCGAAAGCCTCGGGGGGCTGGAGACCAGTACTAGATGTCAGCGCTCTGAACAAGTTCGTTCTAAAGGAGAAGTTCTCTATGGAGACTTCGGCCTCAGTCCTTGCGGCTTACGTCAAGGAGATTGGATGGTGTCGCTGTATCTCCAGGAACGCCTATTTCTCATTGTCCCGATTCACCCTTCTCGAAGAAGTACCTCCGTTTCATGACGGGGGGAAGGATCATTTCAGTTCAGGGCCTTGTGTTTCGGCCTGTCCACAGCTCCTCAGGTCTTCCACAAACCTGATGAAGAATGTGTGAGGTTTCTTCACCTCAAAGGCGTCCATCTCTCTATATCTGGACGATTGGCTCATCAGGTCCAGAACAGAGAGACAGTGTTTGGAGGACTTTCTTTGACCCTAGACCTGATAAAGGAAAGTTGGGACTACTCGTGAACCTCGAGAAGTCACAACTGATTCCCAGACAGAACTTGGTCTATCTGGGGATTCGGATGGATCTCAGGGTTTTTCGAGTATTTTCCTTCGCAAGAGAGAATTGTGAGAGGCTTGGAAAAAGTCTCCTCTCTTCTTGGGAAAGAACGGACTTCGGCGAGGGAATGGTTAAGCCTTCTAGGCACCCTTTCCTCGCTCGAACAGTTCTTTCCTCTAGGAAGACTGCATCTTCGTCCTCTTCAGTTTTTTCCTAATGAGATCATGGAACTGGAAGACGGGACTTCTCTCCGACAGTTTTCTCCTTCCAATGGAGATGAAACCACACCTGAAATGGTGGTTGTCCCCTCTAAAAGATAACAGGGAATTTCTCTTGGAAGTTCTGAACCCAAGCCGAGTGTTGTATTCAGACGCATCGGAGAAGGGTTGGGGAGCAACACTAGGACCGAGAGAAGTGTCAGGCACCTGGAAGGCAGCACAGGTGTCCTGGCACATAAATTGCAAAGAACTTCTAGCAGTTCACTTGGCGCTAAAGTTCTTCGAAACCCTTCGTGTCCAAACAGTGGGTGGCCAAGTGAATGTGGACAACACTACCGCCCTGTCCTACATTCGGAAGCAAGGAGGAACGCACTCCGTGTCTCTATACGAGATAGCAAGAGATCTGCTACTTTGGACCTCACAGAGGAACATCTCCCTCCTGACAAGATTTGTTCAGGGTAACGAGAAACGTCAGGGCGGACAGACTGAGGCAGGAGAAGCCAGGTCCTTCACACAGAATGGACCCTTCATTCTTCAGAGGGTGTCAGAGTCTTGGGATCTTTGGGGCACTCTCACGTAGATCTGTTTCGCCACATTCCTTTCCAAACGGCTGGAAGTCTTTTGTTCAGTGGTGGAAGACACAAGAGCTCTCGTGGTCGTGCCTTCCTGCTAGACTGGTCTCATGTGGACGTGGTACGCTTTCCCCCCCCTTTCAAAATCCTGGGGCAAGTGTTGAGAAAGTTTGTAGCGTCCAACGGGACAAGGATGACCTGATAGCCCCGTTTTGGCCAGCACAAGATTGGTTTGCAGAGGTGCTGGAGTGGACAGTAGACTTCCCAAGATCCCTTCCAAGAAGGATGGATCTTCTCAGACAGCCACACTTCGAGAGGTTTCATCAAAACCTCCCCGCTCTTGCGCTGACTGCCTTTTCGACTATCGAAAGACTTGTCAGAGCGAGGGGTTTTTTTCCGCGCGAAGCTGCAAGCGCTATCGCTAGAGCCCGCAGAGCTTCCACTAGACGAGTCTATCAGTCGAAGTGGGAGGTATTTCAGAAGGTGGTGTAAGTCTAAGAAGTTGTCCTCCTCCTCCCAGTACCTCTATAACCGAAATCGCTGATTTCTTTTTGTTCTTGAGAGAGGTCTCTCACTTATTCTGTATCGACGATCAAAGGATACAGGAGCATGCTTTCGGCAGTCTTCAGAAACATTGCCTATGAGATTGCTGAAAATAAGATCTGCACGACTTGATTAGATCGTTTGAAACGACAAAATCTAAGGAACTAACTCCTCCAGCTGGAACCTGGATGTAGTTCTCAAGTTCCTTTCGTCTGACAGATTTGAGCCTCCTCATTTAGCGTCGTTCAGGGATATAACAAGGAAAAATGCTTGTTTCTCCTATCTTTGGCGACAGCCAAAAGAGTTGGGGAACTTCATGCCCTGGAAGATGAAGGTCGCTTAACAGAGAACTCGGCCTTCTGCTCGTTTAGAACTTTTTCTAGCAGAAAAATGAGAACCCATCGAATCCCTGGCCCAAGAGATTCGAGATTAAAGGCTTATCGAGTCTAGTAGGTAGAGAAACAGAAAGGTCTCTTTGCCCTGTAAGAGCCTTGAAGTTCTACTTACAAAGGAAAAGGAAGAAAACAAATGGGAGCTCTAGACAAAGTCTTTGGTGTTCGATTAAGGACCCCACAAGAATCTTGTCTAAGAACGCATTAGCTTTCTTCATTAGGAGCGTCATTACAGATGCTCTCAAGTTCTGTCCTGACGACTCTTTCCGCTTTTAAGAGTAAAAGCTCATGAAGTTAGAGCAGTGGCGACGTCTCTCTCTTTTCAGAAGAATATGTCGCTAAAGAAAATCATTGATATGACATATTGGAGGTGCAATTCGGATTTGCATCTCACTATCTTAAAGACGTTCGCGTGACCTACGAGAAATGTTTTTCTCTGGGGCCTTTTGTATCGGCGGATACGATACTGGGTACGGGAGCAAACACCAATCCTTAACTTTGTACATAACCTTCTACTAGATATGTTCTAGATTTCTGCTGACAAAGAGGGCTCGGTGCTGCACTGGCGGCCAGTCACTGTTGTTCAGTAAGGAACTCTTGTGATATCTTTTAGAGGAGTATTAAAATTTTTTTTTTTAGAATTTTTGTATGAATGCGTTTTAGTTTCGAGTTATGGGTTGTTTTTAATGAGTTCGGGGATAACTCAGAACAATTTTTATATACTAACATGGTGGTTAGGATCAGGTGGTCGGATTGGTTATGCTCCTTCATAAGGTGTGTTGTCATAGAAGTGGTCCAGTACCCATTGACAAAGTCCTTTCAGGCTCTGCCGAGTAAGCGGTTTTTTTCATTACCCATCGACAGACCCACAAGAATCTAGCCATAGATCTAATATCTCGCTAAAGTCTTGAGGTGATGCAGACTACCGGGCTACAGCCACGAAGTCTACCACCTATCAGGTAGGAACCAAGGTTTTTCTTTATACCTACAACATATGTTTACCTGTCTATTTCCATATTAGCTGGTCTCTTACCCTCCACCAAAGGGTGCCAATCAGCTAAGTATATATCTGACAGGTAAGTTCATTGTATGAAAATGATATTGTTATTATACAATAAAGTTTCAATACATACTTACCTGGCAGATATATACGATTAATGGCCCCACCCAGCCTCCCCGCAGGAGACAGGTGGAAGAGAGAAAATATGATAGAAAACGGGAATGGTTCCTAGTCCTGCCGCCCAGGGCAGTAGGTAGATCACCTGACCTACCGGTAGCGAGTGGCGCGAAATTTGAATTTCTGTCGGGGACGACGGAGTCTTAGCTAAGTATATATCTGCCAGGTAAGTATGTATGAAACTTTGTATTATAACAATATCATTTTTATTGCTGTATTTATTTAGGAAAGATACTTGGTTTGTTTATACTTTTCACTTCATTCAGAGAATATAACCAGAAGTTTTGATTTTTCTAGCAAAGATAACTTTCCTCAGGGTAAGACTATGCCATCAAAAATGTAACCTTTACTCTCTAGGATGCTTGGTAAATTTATGAGACTTATTTCAACTTATCAAGTGATTACCATAGCGATTAGTTCATTACACCTTGGAACTATAGCTGCGAATCACTAGGTAAGTGTACATAAAATTTCATTTGATCATAAAAATATTATTTGTTATTTTACCAATCACACTAAACAGCTGAAATGATGGTGTTATAAATTAACCTCCTTTTATTTTCATTTATGGTTTGTGGTTTACCTTATTTCCTTTCAAAATTATATGATAATTGTTTCACAGGGCCACGAAAATGCTGACGAAAAAGGTGTAGTTTTGATGCATCAGGAGCGTTTCATGGCCCTGGTTGGTCAGATGAGAAGATCCAACAGCTGAAGGTCGAGGTGTTTTGGTGGTGGTGGCGGAAGAGTCGGCAGAAGGTTTAGTCCTGACAAGACTGCCGCCAGGACCGAAGCTCCTGTTGGCTAATAAACACGAGTCAAGTTGGCCAGAGAGAGTGAAGTTGAATCCCAGGAAGAGATCAAGAATGGTTTAGACGAAATAAGGCATACACCCCTGTCAATGATTTAGACAAGAACCATGACAGTCACAAGCCCCCAAACATTGCTGAATCACAGGTATGCTCATTTGATGTTGTTTACTATCGAGGGATGTCAAACATTGATAACCCTCATGGGTTGACTTTGGTGTGTTTGATCATTCCTACGAGAACTAACTACTACATTATCGTGGTGACAAGGCAAACTTATTAAAAAGAAAAACTTGTTTAAAAATGCAGTAATTTAAAACTGGAAATTTATTTGAATGTGGCAGATTCTCATTATGTTGTTTTTTTCTTTTTAGCCTAATTCGTGGATGCTAGTAAACAGATTGTTGAAGAGCCTCCTAGTTGCCCTGAACCACAGCCAGCCACAAACAACAACAGCAACAACAACAACAGCAACAGCAACACAACAACAACAACAGCAACAGCAACAGCAACAACAACAACAACAACAACAACAGCAACAACGGCAACAGCAACATCATCAACTTCAGCAACAACTTCAACAACATCAACAACAACAACAACAACAGCAAACAGCAACAGCAGCAACTTCATCAGCAACATAAACAACAGGCAACAAGCACGCAACACAGCAGCACAGGTCAGCTGCAGCCCATACCCATTTACCAACCCCTCTACCAAACGGTATCGTCAGTGATGAAGAAGAACCACACGAAGTACAGATGCCACCAGAGTTCCAGGTCGTTCCGAGTCCCGTCCAACCCCCCCAGCCAAACATTCAGGTGGAACCTGGTCCTTTCCACCTAGAGAGTACCAAGCTGAAGAAGAGAAGTTGGAACACATGCGCAGTGTTGCAGACGATTTGGTTGCCAAGTTGGTGGAAGAGGATGACCTTAGACCACAGACGGGTTCTCCCAATCAGGTTGTAGTGACCCCTGTGTCTATGGTCCCATTCCTGATCCTACGCCGCAAGGAAACCATACGTCTCATATCCCTGGGGATGATAAGTGGTACTACATGGACCCTCAGGTAATTGCATTATTGGAGAAGTAGCAGCAGTAGCATTTTCATGCGCTGATGCTACCGTTAGGCTAATTATCATATTTAAACATTCACTTTTAAAAATAACTGAAACTATTGTGTAATTTTTCTAAGATTTAAGGAGTTTTGCATGATTTACGTACTTTTGGTCATTATGTTTGCACTACCACCTTCAAGGGGAATAATTGGAACCAGTATTTGAGATTTGTAAACTTCTAGTCTTGAGTTGGACGTTAGGTCTGACTAGCAGTAGGTACTGTACTTGAAAAGTGCTTCAAGGGAAGAAAAATTGTAAAAAACATTTATCTGTAAACTACAAAGTTTTCTCTCTGTGTAAAGCAGTACAATAGTGACATGAATGTTGTCTGTATTTCAGGGTGAAGTGCAAGGGCCTTTTACGTCAGGCGATATGTCAGAGTGGTATCGAGCTGGGTATTTCACGCCATCCTTATTATTAAAGAGAGATTGTGATGATCAGTTTGCTCAGCTTGGGGAACTAACTAGGATATTTGGAAGGGTGCCTTTTGTACCAGGACCACCAGTGTCACCGTTAAAGGTATGTTAAATTTGGATACTTTAGCAATATTATTTTGAATGTTATTTAATGATCAAATGTTTAGGAACCCAATCTCAGTGCATGCAGAACAATCTCCAGGCACATCCCCAAAGAAGAGTGGTGGCTACTACTTGTCTCAAAGAGCATCCCTGTCATTCAGCAGTTCTACTTGTGGAACTGGTCATGATTTGCTTTTCTGTTGTGCGTTTAACATTTGCAGTCCTACTCCCCAGAATTTCTTGTGTATCTAGTTTTGGTGTGTGTAAATTCTGATTATCTCTATTGTTATTGCTGTTGTTTCACACTGTCAGTTCCACCAATAGAGTTGCAAGAGGACTTGGATGTTTCCTCAAGAGAGGTGTAATCAAGTCCCCCTCTCTCTTATGGATGACTCTAGAGATTGCTCTACCGTGTATTAGGGTATCATGAAATATTGGGTTTGTACATGAAAAAATTAATTTTATTTTTAGAGAGTAATGTATGTTAGCATGATTTAGAATTGTCATATTGTAGGTAGGGTTTAATTTAAAGCATACTTTACAGTAGTGCATATTGTGGTGGATAATCTGCTGATATTAATTTATAGATTCAGAAGTTGTCTTTTGCTATCCAGAACTTGTAACTCTGTTTACTGAGAGATGAGGGTCAGTTTAGATATTAATGGGTTTCATTTCATATATTAACCTGTTAAGCGTCACCCACGTAGTAATACGTTTACAGCGATCTACTCGTTAGCACCTTCAGCGGTATATTACGTTCAAGACTTTAACTGTGCTTGCCAAGCCGTCAGTCCCGTAATAATATGTTTACTCGTATAGAAAATGTAGAAACATCATTTGGTAACACTCTCAGCACACGGGAAACTTATTTCCAGCCTGGCAACTCTTTCCTGGTGGTCGCTTATGCTAGAAAACTGCCTGGTCCTGCTGGTTTTCTTTCAGTACGCTTCGGGCGTTTATCAACACAAATAGATTTTCGCGTCTTTCACAATGAATGTCCCAAAGAGGAGACATATTTGCTCATCCAGGGGGAACGCTTAACAGGTTAAGTAAAAGAAAGATGCTTTGAACTGTATTTACCTGGGAAGGTTGAGTATTCTTGAAAAGCGTTGAACCCACTGCTTGTCTCTGTGAATTATGCTTGTTTTATTTTATGGGTTAGTTCTCCTTGAGTACAAGTGTAACTAAGTATATGATGTAATATAACTCTTGAATAAATAAACAAATAACCTCTACTACATTATGTCAGGGTTCGATTATACTGCAGACCTAAAGCCCCATATGAAGGTCAGGCTGGAAAAAAATAGAAATTAAGGGCAGGAAATGAAGAGTGGGGCTTAATTCTATAGGGAGTGGTAAACCTGTCTTTAAAATGATAGAAGGTTTGTATGTGCTAGGGAAAACTGACCTTGGAATAAGAGTCAAAGAATGAAAAGTTTATTCTCATGGTTATAGATGGTGACATCTTTTGACTTCACAGTGTAATAAACTGAAGTGGAGCATTATAAGAAATAGGAAAATGTGAGTCATGTAATGTTGTTTTTGTATCCAGAGGTTGGGATGGTTTATAGGTAATAGTACATATAATAAAATGGGTCATGCTTAAGAGAAGTAACATTTTAGAAACCAACTTACATTGCAGGTGACAGAGATGCTGAATGCACAAAAACAAGCTGAGCGTGAACGTTTAGAAATGTTGCAAAACTACATGATCCAGAAACAAGTTTATCAGCATCAAATGGCTGTCAGGTTGGTTTTTTGGTGTTTGCTTCTGAGTTATGAACTTTATGAAACTAACTAGATGAAGTAACTTCAGAGAAATTCATGATTTGTAAAATTAGTGACTCAATCCCAGAATACAGAACAAAACTTTCGGTCAAAAACTCTCGTGTGACAGTCCAATGTTTAAACAGCATTGAATATCAAGTTGTTCCGATACGTAATACAAACCCTCGGTCCTTACAATAGAAGGTAACTAGCGGCAGCTGGGACGGTCGTAAGCTTCGAACAAGGGGAGAACGTAGTTAACTGCTTGTCCGATCGTGCGCTGCGCCCGCGCGCCCGCCCAGAGGTGAAGAATCACTTTTGCTTTCGGCCGCGGGTGTGTGAAGGACGTGTTCGTCATCGCTCTCTGCCGCTTCATCGTCGTATGCTTTGTTTATATTGTGTTTTCTACTAATGGTTTGGTTTGACTTGAAATGAAACTGTAAGTACACTGTTTTTCATTTTCATTACTTAATTATGAATCAACATGGAGCTATCGCCGTAGAGACGGCGATTTCCGCTCTTTCATGATTGAACCCTTGATTATGGTCTCGGTGCCGAGGGCGGGCGCACTCACGCCGAGTCATGTATTTTGGGCGAAAGTGTGTAATTGAAAGATGTAAGTACTCTTTTTCATTATATTTTTTGGCCCTGTGCGTTCGTTGCCGAGAGCTTGATTGCGCTCGGCAAGAGCCTCTTATTTTGTATGAATAGAATGCAATGAAAGTGGATTCGCAATGCAGTTTTCTTTTCATTTTCATTTATTAATTGCATCAAATTTAATTTTGGATCAAATTCCGCTCTTACCCGGGAATTAATCCTTACGATTTAGTTGCTGTGAAAGTGAAAAATAGCAAGTGCAGTATTGTTCATTTTCATATATATTTATGATAGCATCATATTATTATGGATCAAGTTTCCGCTCTTACCGGGAATTGATTTTCCCTCTTTAAGTCTATGAGTGAATCGCAAGTGCAGTATTCTGTTTCATTTTCATATTACTTTTCACTGCTGTGCGGGGTAGGGGAAGCGAAGGTCTGCCAGGAAGTCGTCGGAAAGCTCTCCCGACGACTCCTTGGTATCCGATTCTTCGTCTTCTTTCCTGCCCCCCCGCTCAGCTTCCTCGTATTTTGTTTTTGGGGTCTTCCTTCCGTTCGGGGGTGGGGGCATGTCTCCCCCCCCCGTGCGTGAGGGAAGGGAACCCCTCTTACTAATCTGTCTGTGCTACCGCAGGTGCTACAGCCGTGGGAGGACGACCTTGGACAGTATGGACCACTGCGGCTGCAGGGCGTGCCTAGCATCCACGATCTGCTGCGAGGTCTAGCGAGGTCTGGGGCGGTGACCTTGGAGTGGTCTCCACTACAACCTTCACGGCCGCTTATGCTGCTTCCCCCCGCTGGTCTACACCCCATGCTGTGTCGGTGACGGCGTCTGCCGCTTCTAGGGCCGGTCGCGCCGTACCGAGGAGGGGTTGCCGCCGCTGCCTGTGTTTTCTTCGTGTTGCCTGCCCCAGACTTCCGCTGTTCCAGCAGCTCGCCCCTGGACCGGCCGCCAGTACCACGCTGGCTGCCGATGATTCTACGAGGCGATGGCTGGGCCTGCCGTACCTGTCGCTGATGTGTTTCTCCCGCTACTGGCTTGGCTGTCCCTTCTGTGTTTACCGCTGCCGCTGTTCCGGCCGCTCCTGAGCTGGTTGCTGTTCCTGTCGCTCCTGGTTCCTGCGCCCTGTCCATGCTGGTCCTGCCCATGGTGTCTTCCCCAGTCCCTAGTCCTTCCGGACAGGTGCAGTCGGGCCGTGTTGCTTCGGCAATAGGCCCGACTCCGGCCTGGATGGAGGACCTGACGACTGTCCTGCGTGAGCTGACGAAGAAGAGGAAGGTGTCATCTTCGTCTGTTGCTGCCTCTTCCCCTTCGACTTCTAAGGCCCATAAGCCGAAGAAGAAGAAGGCTGCCTCCCCCCCCTAAGAAGTCTCCTTCGGAACTTCTAACGGGCCCGTCCCACCTCGGTGGGACGGGGGTCCTTCTGCTGGTCCTCCTGCTCCTTCGGAGCGGGGCCCGTCCTCCCCTTCCGTAAGGAAGAGATAGACGGGGACCAGAGGAGTATCGGTTAGCTCTGGTACTTCCTCGCCTGGTGCTAGCGGCGATGCCGCTACGCCAGGTTCCGGCTCGGTCTCTCATCGTTGCGCGGGAGATCCCGAGTGTACGCTCTCCCTCGGGAGACCGTGCAGCCAAAGTTTCGGCGCCAGAGTTCGCTCGGCGCCAAGACCACGGCACGGAGCAGAAGGCTGGCGAGAACCGCTCAGGTGGGACTCTCGCCAGGCCAGCGGCGCTCTCGCAGCGACCAGCTGGTAACGGGTTTTGTTTCCCCTAAGAAGACTCCTTCGGGAACTTCGAAAGGGCTCGTCACATTCCGGTGTTGACGGGGGGGTTCTTCTCGCTGGTCCTCCTGTTCCTTCGGGAACGGGGCCCGTCTCCCCTTCTGAGAAGAAGAAGAAGACGGGGACCAAGGGTGTGCTGGCTAACCGCTGGTACACCCTCGCCTGGTCTTGGCAGCTCTGCTGCTAAGCCAGGTACCGGCTCGGTTTCTCGTCCGCGAGAAGTTCCGAGTGTAAACGATCTCCTTCGGGTGACCGTGCAGCCAAAGTTAAGACGCCTGAGTTCGCTCAGCGTCATGACCGAGGCACGGAGCAGAAGACTGTCGAGAGCCGCTCAGGTGACTCTCGCCAGTGCCAGCGGCCGCTCTCGCACGACCAGCCGTACCTCTCGGGTGGACGTGACGGTCTCTGACCGGCCACGGGTTGAGGCTGGGAAGAGGTCCCCCGAGGTCCCCTCGACCGACGGTACCAGCCTCGGCTGGTACCAGCGGTTTTGACGTGCCGCGAGGACGCTCACCGGTCTCACGGCGAAAGCGAGCTCTGCAGGTCACCTGGCCACGCCGCTCCACAGGGACCGGGCGGATACGGTGACCAGCAGCAGCTCGTCTGACGCACGGGACCGGGTCGACGTGCTCAGTCGAGCCGCTCGCCACAGGTGAGCGGCACGGCCAGGCCTGCAGATCGATCCCCACCGCGGGTTGGTGATCGGCTGCAGCCCCCCACGTACGCTGGTCCTGCCAGCGAGCGGGGGGGGGGTGGGGGGGGGGGAGCGTCAGGTCTGTCTCTCCACTACCTTCAACTTCCTCGGCTACACCCGGAAGAGCGAGGGTAGCTAGGAGTGATCGTGAGAGGTGCGCCGCTCACGATCCCGTCACGACGCCGCACGTGCCACGTATGGTCTTAGGACACCAGGACGTACGCGCAAGTGATTGGAGGCGACCGTCAGGGGGAGGGGGAGGGGGTAGCGTCAGTTCTGTCTCTCCGATACCTTCAACTTCCTCGGCATACGCCAAGGAGCTAGGTATATAGGAGTGATCGTGAGAGATGCGCCGCTCACGATCCCGTCACGACGCCGCACGTGCCAGGTTGGTCTTAGGACCAACCAGGACGTACGCGCAAGTGATTGGAGGCGGAACCGTCAGGGATCTGTTGCTGGTCCTTCTTCTGAAGGAGGAGGGTCCTGGGAGCTGCTCTTGTTGGAGGGACTGGACGGTCCTACTCCTCAAGACGCTGTAACTTCCGAGATTCAGAGTAACTTTACCCAGGTTTTATTTTGCACTGATTCGTCAGCACAACGACCTGGGGAAGGATCGCCGCTCCCCACCAGCAGAGCCCATGTCTCTGCTCGAGTCGTTTTGGGGCCCGAGAGGGAACCCAAACCGACGGTGGGTATGCCGCGATCGGCAGACTTACCGATTCTGTCTTGAACCAGAGTCTCTCGTCTCCGGACAAGAAGGCTCTCTCAGTTTCTGGCCGGTCGATCAAGCTACTTCCACCTCCTCTACTGCGACAGCGGCGTTTCTACGTGTCTTCGGACACCGTATTTAAATACTCCTTCGGTCCTCCTGAGAGGTTTCGACCTCGACGGCTGGAACTGAGTCGGAGGAACGTATCGGCTCTCTCCTGTCAGGTGTCGATCAGCCCACCCAGACAGACGTTCACAGTGGCCGGCAGACCCTTACCTACAGTGAGAGTTCGTAACCCTCCTCGGGAAAAACGTTTTCTCCTGACGATACGTTTTCCCAGACTCTGAGAGGCCATCGCCGCAAGGCGATGCTGCTACCTACTTCTCCCAACTGCTAGTTCCACTGGGAAGGCGAGCGAGTATCCAATTCCTCCCCATTCCCCTCTCTCCTTACGGCTACGAGGGAAAGGGGGAAGGATCCTACAGAGATTTCTCTGTAGGATCCCACGTTGGGGACTGCGCTACCAGGGGGACCTTCGGGTCCTACCTGACGTAAGCCCCGGTCGTTGAGGAGGGATCCTGCCCCATTCTCGATTTCTACGGAATCGAGAGGACCACCAGCCATATCGTTTGACGAATTCGGTGGGGGTTTCGCAGACTGCTTAGAATTCTACGGAATTTCTAGCGCATTCAGAGTGTTTAGAGTTTCTTACGATCTCCAAACACTTAGGCGAGACCACGGTCCAAAGTGAGCGAGACGAGAATCCCCGATATGTTACACGATAATCGGGAACCTCGCCTATGCTCGAATTACCTGGAATTTCTAGCATTAGAGAAGAAGACTGCTGCTGAAAGAAGACTATCTCACAGTAGGCGACCAACCTGGAATAGAGAAGAACGGACGGGAATATCCAGTTTGGCTGGAACTATCGTCTTAGTATTCTGTTCACCATTGAAGCTTTCCTTCGAGGAAGACTTCTCCTTCACTCTCTTTAATAGAGAACGAAGGTGGTCGATCTCCAATCCTTTTTGTTTTCTTGAAGGAAAGAATTTAGGATGGAGATCGTTGTTCAGAATCCTACAAATATACTACGTATATTAACCTCGCGACATGATTCTGCTAAGCAGTTGAATGGTCCGAGGGGTAGGCGCATATCTGGTTATTCTACGGATTGCGACTTAGACGAAAAGTATTCTAATTGAACTGCAAACCCGGGTTGCCTGCAACCTCCCAGGAGTTTCCAGTTTCAATTTTATATACTTATGGTGTGTCACAACAACACCATTTTAGCTTTTATATTTACCGAAATTCGTTTTCGCTTAAATATAATTGCTCGAGCATATCTTTTTATGCTCGGTGGTTCTAGCCGAACGCATTCCTTCGTGGAGGAGGTTACTTGGCAACTCAGGATGACGAGTCAGCGACAGCTACTGCGTATTGAATTGCCCGAGGCATTTCAGTATCAGCTGCCGCTTTGAGATAGACGGTTGTTTATGTCTTTCTCACCTGCTTTGATTGAATAACAACCGTATCTCTGCCCAACAATCACGGACTTAAGTCTCTGATTAACGGGGGATTCTCGCTACATGAATGACCATCTACTGCTGAGAATCGCTAGTATTCATCGTCTTCGGTATTGCGAGAATTTTAAACAGAGATATCTATTCGACTCTCATCTTTCTGTTTACCGCACGGTAACAGAATTCTGTAATAGTCTCTTGCTGCATCGTATCCCGATAATGCGAATGATTTTTGCGGAATCTGAGTTTGTGTCCTCAAAATATCTTGTATTCGGAGGTGTACAATTGTTCATTGTTCAACCCGGATTAGCAGATGTATTGCAAAGACATCGCCATACTCCCACACCTGCCAGCTCTACTTCCAAACGTTCAGCCCATGAGAAGCAGTTCTTCAAGCGGCTCTCCCGTGTGTTTCATTACTGAAGAACGCCCCGCTTTCATTGCACAACGGACAGCAATGAAATGGCGGTTAGCGTTTTCAGTCATTTGTAAGCACAGTTTAGAATCTTGAGATTCCTTCTCTCGATTCAGCTGGAAGACGTAGGTTGCATTCATTGCCTACCTTCGTCTTCAACGTCACATAGTGTTGTTTCTCCTTAAGCTGAGATTCAACGTCTATGAGATTTTCTTGCCATCAGGGACCTCGGTCTTTTGAAGGCAATTGACTTTCGCCTTTTGAGTTTATGCATTAAGAGAATCATCGCCGCGCCGTCCGGCATCGGTGACTAACAAATATTTTATTTGTTTGTCTCTCAGCATAACTCTTTAAAGGGCGAAGGTCACGTGACTTACCCGGATGCTTGGACAACTTGCCTCTTACTGATTCCGAACCAGTCAGTCGGCAGCTGTCAGAGCGTCGAGTCAGTTACGAACTATGCTGTGGACTTAGTTCGGTTGTTCCAGAGCAATCATTACTTCGTCTTAATAGCTTGTCAGTAATGAGTACTGTACATAACCAAAGTCGAGAAGAGGGATAGGTCATACGACTATTCCCTTCTTTTCGTCTTAGGTAACTGCATGACTTCTCTTGAGAAGTCAAGCACAAAGGGATGGGGATTTGTGACGCTCGATTTCGTACGATCTTCGTAGCGAAGACTCAGAACCCTTCGGTAACTGACGATTGGTTCGAGTCCTTCACAATACCCTCCCTAATGGACGTCACCGCCTCCGATACGAAGGCTATGCTGCTTTGTCCTGTGAAGGTGCGACGGAGCTGTCTGAAGAAACTCGACACCCAGGATGAGTGTGGACGCCTCTTCATCATTCTTCTCTCGCGTTCCGCAAGAACTTCTCCGTGGCGCAGGTAATGAAGGCAGGCGCCTGGTCCAACCGGACCGCATGCACCTCCTTCTACTACCTTCAGGATATTGCCCACAGTTCCTTGGATCTTTTTCCTTGGGAACCGTGGTGGTGCTCACGTTGTGTAGTTAACCCAGACCCTCGCAGGCTGAACAGCATCGAGTCCTGGTGTGACCGTAAGAATGGATGAGGAATGAGAGTGTGACTGGCTCCTCTTCCCATCTTTTTCTTCCCTCTACCTTTGGGTAGAGGGACAACGGTCCCCGTCACCCCTGCTGGGTAAGGACGAGATGCAGGTGAGCTACTCAATAGAGCACCATCCTATCCCTTTCAGTAGGGATAGGAGTAAATACCACCACTTCCTCCAACAAGGGGGAGGAAGTGGATGCCAAATTGAGACAAACCCATCATTTTATGATTGTCTCTTGCAAACAGGAACAAGTTCTTGCTTGCTGGTACGAACCGAGATACGCTTGCCTCCTTCTCTTAGTACTTGGCCCAGAGGTCTGACCATTGATCCTGCGGTGCACACCCGATCAATCGGACAGAGGTTTGGATCACCCTCCCTTGCTCTTACGACCAGGGAGGCACTCCAGGGTTGGACGAACACCAGTCTGTTCACCAAAACAAAAAGACTCAGATTCCTCCCACCAAGAAGTGAGTCCTCTTCCTATTGTTAAAGGACCGAGGGTTTGTATTACGTATCGGAACAAATGACAATTTGTCGAAAATTGCATTTTTCCTAACTATACAAACCTGAGGTCCTTTACATATAGTCCCACCTCATGCCACCCCTCACTCTGCAACTTTTTGCATGGGGCCTAAAGCAAAAGTGATTCTTCACCTCTCGGGCGCGCGCACGATCGACAAGCAGTTAACTACCGTTCTCCCCTTGTTCGAAGCTTACGACCGTCCCAGCTGCCACCGCTAGTGTTACCTCCTATTGTTAAAGGACCTCAGGTTTTGTATAGTTAGGAAAAAATGCAATTTCGACAAATTGTCATTTTAAAAGTCCTTGAAAAGGGAATTGTCCGACTACAATCACAGAGTTTTGAAGCAATCTTGGAAAAGGGAATATGGTCTCTTAATTTATAGAATTATATATTAAATAAGTTCTTCTATATTTGGTAAGAGCAAATTTTTTGGTTAGCAATATGATAATTGAGAAAGTTAACTCTTGTATGCTTAAGTTATTCATTTATTTAAAATATTAGTAATCATGGAACTAGATTTGAGTTCTTGTGAATTTTACAGATTTACTTGGTAGATTTAAATGTGAGTGTATAATCTTTTAATTCAGTTCAATAGCAGTGGAAGATGCCAATGATTCTGTCCTCTGGCATGGTTGACAATCTGCCCTCTTGTGTTATTGCAGTCGGCAGCAGGTGTTACAAAGCTGCAGAGCATGGACGAGTGAATGGCCTAATCCTTTGCAGCAACAACAGCTTTTCATGCAACACATGATGAGTATTATTCCTCATCCCCCTGTTGTGCCCAGTGTGCCTCTGTCAACCACTCCTCCAGCTGTCATTCCTTCCACAACCCCGGTATCTGCACCAACTCCAGACCCTAGAGTTGTACCTGGGCCCGATATGAGAGTCATGCCGGGACCTGTTCCTCCTTCTTCTAAGCCGCAGGACCCCATACAAGCCCTTGTTGCACAAATGGTGAGAGAAAATATCTTTAGGCATTGTTTCAGATGCATAGTCAAACATGAGAAGCTCTATTATACCTTCGTACTCAATAGTTTTCTATTATAATCGTTGCATAAATCCCTCCAGCAGGCCCATGAAAGATGGAAATGTGGCTCAATGTTCATATTGAAATAATTTAAAAATAATCAGTTAGAAAAATCATGCCATTCAGTGGCACCTAGTCGTATAGTCAAACTACATTTAACCATAATACGTACCATTATTCTGTTTATGATTTATCAGCAAAACGTCATCAGCAGCAAGTAGTACGCCCATAGTGAATTCGTCAGAAGGAGCGTTGTCGCAGTTGGCGGCAACGTCTATGGCTGCTGAAAATCCTTTGCAGAAGTTGATACTTCAGCTACAGCGTGGTCAGCAGCCAGTCATGGGATCTGTAGGCAATCAGTCTGGTGCTTTAGGTGGAGGAGTTTCGGTGTCGGGGCCACCAGCTTCTGCTGCTCCAGCTGGAGGTCCCCTTGATAGTTCTCCACAGGATCAACAATTTGATGCCATCCAGTCTCTTATGCAACAGCTCAATAAAATGCAATCTGCAACACCAGATCCCTTGCAGGTATGAGTTTTATCTTAAAGTTACAGTTCCATGAAGTTTTGGCTTCGGTCCTTAATAAGAATAATGATACCTTTTCTTGTCTCATCTTAAAATTGGGTAATTACACTGTTTTCTTGGGTTGTTATGTGAAGTTTAATACATGAGATGCTCACAATTGAGAGTTATAAATGGGGTAGAAGAAACAAACAGAAAAGTAGAAGGATCACATTGCGGTAGGAGGACAGTTAAAACTTCACTAAGGAAACGAAAATGTGTGGTGAATGATTAAGGCCTGTACTATTCCATATAGTGCAGAGATTGGGCACTCCAGTAAATTGAAGAGGTTTTGAGCAATTGTGACTACAAAAGGTTAATATTGTTGGTACAAAAGGTTAATATTGTTGGAAGTAGTAAATTAGGAATACGCTCCATATGACCTTGCAAAAGGGTCAGGTTTGAGAGGAGAAAGTTTATGGGATTTCAAGTAATTCTTCAGCTTGTCAGATGCTTTTGAAAAGTAGCAAATTATTCTAAGTAGTAAGATTCTATTGTAAAACCAACATTTAACATTTGAGATGTACCACTGCTAGCTCTAATTCATTATAATTTCCAGTCTAAGCATATTAAGTCTGGAGACTTATCTGCAAATAATCTTACCAATTCAGAAAATGTCAACAGCAAAAATTGGTAATCGCCTTCCTAGCTTAAACCCATTTTTATATGGGGTCGCCGTTGTGAATGAGTCGTCTCCATTGATTTCTGACCTGTGCCTCGTTCTTATTTATACCAATGCCATATCTTCCCCTACACACTCACACCATCTCTTTCTTGGTCTACCCTTCTTCCTTCTACCTTGCATTATTTCCATTTCTATCATATGTCTTCCAACATGACGTTCCTCCCTTCGTAACAGGTGTCCATACCATCAAAGCCTTCCCTCCTGTATTTTCTTCGATATTTCAGCTACCTTTGTCGATCCTCTTATATACTAATTTCTAATCCTATCTTCCCTTGTTACTCCCGACATCCGTCTTAACATTCTCATTTCTGCTACATCCATCTTCTCCTCTGTTTTTCTCATACTTGCTGTTTCTGTTCCATATAACATTGCTGGTCTGACCACCGTCTTATGAAACTTTCCCTTCAATTTCAGAGGGACCTCCTTGTCACAGAGGACCCCTGATGCAGACCTCCAGTTATTCCATCCTGCCTGAATTCAATGTCTCACCTCTTGGTCCATGCTTCCACTATGCTCTAACACTGATCCTAAGTACTTGAACTTCTGTACTTACTTTATTTCTTCCCCATCCAATCTTATGCTACTTCCACCATCCTCAGTAATACTGGAACATATTCAGGTTTTGATCTGCTTATTCTCATTCCTCTCTCCTCAAGTGCTGCTCTCCACCTCTCCAACCTCCCCTCCAACTCCTCCCTCCCCTCTGAACACACAATGTCATCCGTATGTAATATGCACCATGGCACTGCTTCTCTAACATCCCTGGTCATTACATCCATCACAATGTTGAAGATGAATGGGCAAGTGCTGACCCCTGATGTAATCCAACTCCTATCTCAAATCCATCCGTCTCTCCAACACTGCTGCTCACTCTAGTATACACATTCCTGTACATCTCCTGAATAATTCTGACATCCTTTCCCTCACCATTTTCTCCCTCAAACATCTCCATATTTCTTGCCTTGGCACTCTTGTCACAGGCCTTTTCAAGGTCTATGAATACTAGATGCAGGCCTCGTTGTTTTTCTCTGAATTTCTCCATCAGCTGCCTTATGCAAAATATTCCATCCGATGGGCCGCTTCCCTTCATAAATCCTAACTGTTCCTTCCCTATTCTTACTTCCTCTCTCAGCCTGCCATCTATTCTTTCCAAAATCTTCGTGTGAGACATTAGTTTGATACCTCTATAATTACTGGATTCCTTGACATCACCTTTACCTTTAAATATAGGTATCAAAATGCTTTCCCGCCATTCTTCTGGTATCTTTTCCTCTTCAAATATTTTTACCATCAGATCATACAAGATGCCTACCCCTTCCTCTCCTAAGGCTTTCCAAACTTCGACTGGGATTAAGTCAGGTCCTGTTGCCTTCCCATTCCTCATTCTTTTTAAGGCTCGTATCACTTCATCCCTAGATATCCCCATTGCCATTCCCATGTTTACTTGTCCATCCTCTCTTACAAGTCTTCATTTTCTTCTATTTAGCAGTTGTTCAAAATACTCTTTCCATCTTTTCAGGATGTTTCTTCTCCTTTTTTATGACTACCATTCCTATCTTTCATTTGCTTATATGGGTGATGTCCCTGTTCTTTTTTATTCTTACTTTTGACAGTTTGAGCATCTTACTCAACCCTTCCTGGTTCCAGTTCAATTATAAACCTCTTCAATATGCCCTTGCCTTAGCTTGAGCTACCACCCTTTTTACTTCTTTGTTTCTTTCTCTTAATCTTTCTCTGTCCTCCTCCAAATCTCTTCTTTTTGCCCTCCCTTTTACTTCACCACTTCCCCTACCACCAACTCTTCTTTTCCTCCCATACTATTCCAGATGTTTCCCCCTAGTATCTCCTTTCCATGTCTTCTAATCACTGATGCATTATGCCTCCACCATTCTCCCACATCTTCAATTCCCAGATCAACCTCTCCCAGCAGTTTCTCCTGAACTTTTTCTTCCTATCATTATCCCTCCCTAACAATTTATACCACTTAATATTCTTTACCCCATTCGTTTTTCGTTTTCTTTCTCTTTTCATCTTTTAAAAATCCATACAAAGGACCCCTATGTTGGGGGCCCCAAGGTGGTCACCCTGGGATAACTTTACAATTCCTAACTTCCACCAGCCTTGATCTCTTAATGCGGTCATTCTTTCTACTCACTTCTGTCACTGGATTCTTCATTTCCTCCGACAACACTACACCAGCGCCTTCTGTCACTGCATTCTTCATTTCCTCCGACAACACTACAGCGCCATTTCTACCCCGCTCGTTGAGGCTGGCTTGCCCCCACAGGTGGCTAGATTAACAGCAAAAATTAGTAATGGAGAACACAAATTTTGGTATTTCCCAATGAATGAAGATGGATATGGCTTGGACATGTCATTAATGGCAGAATTTCACAATGATGCTTTGTATTGTCTGTCTTTGGAGGCAGTAGAAAACTATTAACTAAAAGCCTTGATTGTAGGAAAATGTTAGTGGTAGTATATAATATTGTAAAATTTTACCAATTACATTTCATGTTTCGTTCTTGGGAGTGAAAATAAAAAGAGGGTTGTTCATAGATGTTGTAATACATTATGTTTTCATACATTCAACTTCCCTGTCAGATATATACTTAGCTATAGACTCCGTCGTCCCCGATAGAAATTCGAATTTCGCGGCACACGCTACAGGTAGGTAGGTCAGGTGATCTACCGCCCCGCCGCTGGGTGGCAGGAATAGGAACCATACCTTCTAGAACCAGATTTTCTCTATCGTTTGAAATGTAAACATACGTTTACGGTTCCTCCTGATTTGATTTTCGTGTTTCATCGCCATCGATCTTCTGGGTTGTCTTTTGCAGGGAAGTACTGGGTCTTTGGTTCGGCATACGCTTTTATTAACTTTTTAATGATTTTCGCTTCAAAATTTCGAAGAAAATACTAAGTGAAACTACCGAAATTATCGGTAGACACTCACATAGTTTGCAATAAAGGGAATTATTAATATTTATTCATTATTACATGTAATAAAGGTTACAACTTTATTGAGGAAATATTAAACTCTAATTTCCTACTTTAGGAAGTCAGAAAGCATATAACTAGATACGCTTACTTTATAAGATTTAATAGCGATTGTGCTAACGAGCAGTTAGAGTATTAGCAGTACTAGTAGTTGTTGAATCCTCATCACCTTCTTACTCCACAGAAACTACAAATTTATATATGCAAATTTGAAGATAATGGATGTAGCTCAAAAGCGAGCTCTTAAAAGGTAAGAAGTGAATATAGTGTTCCCCATTGAAGTGGAGGGTGCGTCTGATCGGCTCTGTCTCGCTCCCAGGTCTAGACCTCTTCCAAACTCACAAGCCCAGAGGAGAAGGAATGTCGAAAGCTGCACGGAGGTTTCAGAGAATCCCCACCGATCAGGCGTCCCCTCGGCAGACTCTGTAGAACGTCCAAGACTGCCAAGTTCGCCATTGGAAAGGAGTCCTAAAATAGTGGAGGGTGCGTTCCGATCGGCTCTGTCTCGCTCTCAGGCCTAGACCTCTTCCAAGCTCACAAGCCCAGAGGAGAAGGAATGTCAAAAGCCTTAAGGAGGTTTCAGAGAATCCCCAACGGTTGGGTGTCCCCTCGGCAGGATCTGTAGTAGCGTCCCAGACTGCCAAGGATAGCCGTTGAAAAGGCATCCTAAAACAGTGTTTTTTCGTCATCCGAGTCTTCATCGAAAGGAAAATAGGGTGGAGTTCTCACAAGCTGTCGAGACCTTCTAAAAGATCGTGGAAATCGCCAGCTTGGGATTCTATCCCGGAAAGTTTTCCGGAAGGCTATCCACCTGAGAAGAAGAAAGATATTTATTCATTAAATCCTCCTTCCCCTAGATCGGATACGGAGAAAGAATACGACTCTACGAAGATCCTAGGAGAAAGGCAACAGTAGATATCTTCGTTAATAGAAGTTTTGAAGAAGGATCCTCCCAGGAGAAAGGATCTCTTCCTTCCCGTTAAGAAATCCTGTCCGATAGAAGTCTTTGACAGCTCGGACGAGGCGGCCAGGCGCAAATCGCCGACAAGGCGAGAGGATTCTAAGAGGCGCCTGAAGCGGCTGAAATGAGGCACAAAGCGCCTGAAACGAGACGCAAAGAGCTTGAGGCGCCTGAAATGAGGCACAAAGCTCCTGAAGCGCCTGAACTGAGGCGCAAAGCGCCTTAAGCGCCTGTTTTGAATTTTTGTGGCCTAACCTCCCCAACCCTTTCTTTCTCTATAAAAATGAATAATCTACCCACCTGTACGCTTTCTCTGACTCCAGTACACTCCAGAAATCACCTTAAAACACCAGCACCACAAGACTTACGACCCAAAAAACAACTCCTACCAGACAGAGAGCTCTCCCATACCACCACACACCAACACGTGCTTTCTACTGCTCCCTGTTATTGTTTACATCCTGCCGACGCCGCCGCCATCTTGTCTATGAACGTCAACAGCCTATGACGTCACAACACAACTTAAATACATCAACAGACACCTTCTAGAATCTACCACATGCTGTCCATATATAGGACACACCATATTTCAACAATGCATAAAATACCCATAACAATTATACAATATATAATCACACTTATCTATACCCATAACAATTATACAATATATAATCACACTTATCTCTTTCTCCCTCCCCTCCGACTGTTTCCTAACCTAGTATTCCCCTCTTAATTTCCTTCGTCCTCCAACTCTTTACCCTCTACATAATTTCTAATACATTCCCCTGAAAAAACTCCTGCTTTAGTTATACATCAGCCACTTGCTCCTTTCCTTTTATCCATCTCACCTCCTTTATTTCCACGGATTCAATGGTTTCCCTTATTGACAGCAATATCTATTTTAATCTCTTGCTACTTACACCAGTGCTCGATTTGATGGCGGTCATTAGTGTTTTACTATCAGTGTTTTAACCAAGGCTTCTAAATTTCTCCCTCCTACTACCTCTTCCCACAAATGCTTGAAATATAATCAATCCTTCTACATCTTCCCCAACACTCAGGGCTTCAGCCTCAATGTGGATTTTGCCACTCTCCTGGATTTCCTAGACTTCCACCATATGGGACTTCTCCTCTTCCCATCTGTCAAAGAAATAATATAACCCAGTTGAGTATGGCCATCTTCTATGTTTCCAATGAAGCGTCTGCATATGCTTCCCAATAAACCCTTTCTTCTTCCATCTCACTTATTGTAACTTCGCCCATCATGCTCTAGTTTTTCTCACAATTTTAATAAGTTTCTTCATATCCTGAGTTTTGTTCCTTCTTTAAATGCTTTACTTAATTCGCTAATATCATATGATATTTCTGGCATCGTGTGTAGTGATACCCAATTCAGCTGTCCTACCACTGATCTGTACTCTGTTAACTCCTTTTGTTCTAGCACTCTATTACCCGTATATCTTCTAGCCTCTGGTTCTCTTATGGAATTTATATACTGCCACTGATTAAGGGAAAATCTATTCTCCTTCTGCTCTATTATACTCCTATACTTGAACCTTTTACTCTCTTGTTCTCCTACTTGCAATTTCCCTTTCAATCTCCCAATCGTTTCCTTTAAGAATCCTTCAGTTCCTCCGTAGCAAAAATCATCTACGTGTGTACACAAAATGCCTTCCAATTTATTGTCCTTTTTCCAAAAGAATATATTAGGTTCTAGTCTACTTCTCTCACCTTGAAGCTCCTTCACTACTTTCACCACTTTACAATACCATGCTTTTGCTGCATCCTTGAGCCCATAGACTGTTTTCTTCAACTTCCATAATCCCCTCCAACCATCTTCCCTTGGTGGCTTCAAGTACACTTCTCTTTGTATCTCGTCACCTTGTAAACTAGCAGTTTTGACATCCAATGTATAACAATTCCAATTTTTCAACCCTTTATTATGGTTAGACAGAATTTTAAAATTCAGCATTGCATGTGGGAGCATCCTTTTCCACTCAGCCATTTCTTCTTCAAACCCTCTAGCTACCAATCTGCTTTACATATCCTTTCCCCCCTTTTATCTTTTCAGTTACTATCCATCTTGTAGATATAGCTTTTTTGTCCAACATCATTTACCTCCTCATATACCTGGTTATCTCTCCAACTTAGAAGTTCTTTTTTCTTTAGCTTCCATTATGCTTCTATTTTCAAATCCAGCAACATCCTCTTCAATCTTCAATTTTTTCTACCTGACTATAATCCCTCAAGTTAACCCACCCTTTGTCACCTGACTGTGAGTCTCGTATATTGTACGAATCAGCCCATGCTTGGCTTGATCTTTTTTTCCTGCAAGACCTAAAATAGTCCATTCTTCTACTTGTCCTGTATCATTGTTTATAGCTCTAACTCTATTTCCCTTTTGAATTTTGGTATCTCTTCCATTAACTCGCTTTCTATTGACCCACTTTGCCCGTTATCTTCCACTGTTTCCTCTATCAACCTCTCTTTCTATAGTCTCTTCTGTGTCTGCATTCTTCTCTCCTATTATCTCCTCTCCTTCCAGCCAATCTACTTTCCCTTCATTTGGGCCATCTGACCTACCTTTCACCCCATGGGATTTTATCTATTCTAGCCGATATCTCTTCTGTATCTGGTGATCGTCGTTGAATCCTTGTCACATGTATCCTAGCTACTTCTCTTAAAGAATCCCCATGTTTACTATTATTGTTTTCCCGATACTCCCACTACTGAGCAGGTCCTCCATCCATCATTTTCATTTTCCCTCTTATAGAATACCTCATCTCCTACCACTGCTTCTTCAAATTTATGTTCTCTGATGTTTTTGTTTAGCGCTATTCTTATTTTATTACAGGACTCATTTTTTATAAATGCTTCTCTGGCCTTGTGCATTGCATTCAGTGTGTCCTTACCATACCCTCTTCCATCCCTTTTTCTCTGCTTGCAGGACTTGAACTTCTTCTCCTATTAGGTTAGGCAGTGAAGGGTTTTTTCCAAATACTAATTGGTTGGGAGAGAAACCTCCATTATTCATTAAACAGTTCTAGCACTCACTACCCATTTCAAAGCTATGGACCAATCTACTTCCTCTTCTCCATCATCTTCCTTACGCTTCCCTTGATCATGCCTACGGTCTTTTACAATAATCCGTTGCTCCACGGAGATTCTGATGCTGTGGCTTATACTTTAATATTCCATTTTTCTGCCATCCTCCTTACTTTTTCATTTTGAAATTCTCCCCCATTATCTGACAATATTTTGGAGGGTGCTCCAAATATAGCAAACCAGCACTCAAAAAGTATCTTTATTATAGTTTCTGGTTTCTTATCTTTTATCCAACAGGCCTGACATATCTCGTTGCCATATCCACTATTACCAAGAACTTTCTCTCTTCTATCTCTCCCACTCCATCGCTACGACTTCATTGAACGTTTTACTCCAGAAAAGCCTACTACCGGTTTGGCGGGGTTTCTTTTGTATTTTTTACAAACCTCACAATTTTTAATCAGTTCCGTTAGTAACTTTCTTATTTCCTCTTTTTTCTTTTTCGATTAACCCATTACTCCATTGTGCTTCCTCTGTTAGCTTCCATATTTTATCTCCACTTCCATGACCAAACTGTAAATGTAATTTCTTCATTGTGTTCTTAATTTCCCTCGGATTCTTTCCTTCCAACCCTCCAGTAATAATTCTTCTACCTTCCTCCTCCTTATAGGTACTCTTAAATGACCCTGTTCGTTCTCTTAACTCTACTTTCATTCCCCTAATACTTCTACTATGACACAATTTTCTTTTAAATTTAGGGTCATACCCATTTTACTCATGGTTTGCTTACCTATCAGCCAGGGTATATCACCTTGCAGAATTTCCGTCTTCAAATAAAACTTTCTGGTTTTTTAGTATCACAGGTATTTCTATTATTCCTCTGGACTTATAAGATGTCTCACCAAAATTAAACACTTTATTAGACTCTGTCCTAGTGTCCACTCATTCTCCTCAACTCTTCCTGACTCAAATCCATGACAATACGTGCTAGTCACAATTCCCCGCAAACTGTTGATTTACACCCTGTGTCCAAAATTGCATCAACCACCTCCCACGATGCTATTCCACTATTTTTATTAACTTCTCCTACATAAACCTCTTCTTCTTCTGTCCCATTTTCTGTTTTCAGCTTATTTTCTTCTAGTCTTGTTTCAGTTTTCTTCCTATTATGAAAATTCTGAGGACAATCCCTAGCCAATGCCATTCTGAGCTGCATATTGCACATACTGTTACCTTCCCTTCTTTGTTTATAGGATTTTTACCACCCCTTCCTCGGTTCCATCTTCCCGATATCTTTGGTTTTCCCTCCCTCTCCCAGAACTGGTATTGCCTTCTGACGAACCCCACCATTCCCGTTCCTCTTTAGTCCCTAATCCCTCAAATAGTCTTTTCATTGTTTGCGACACTGTCCGTACTCTAGCTTTTTCTTGCCCACAAGCCGATAATACCATTTGTTTTGATTTTCCGTGAGATTTGCTTGCTCTATTACATGATACCCCTTGACTTCGCCTTCAAGCGCGCCTTTCCCCATTGCTCTTTCACACTCAGATGCTGCCTTCTCGTATCTAATTAAATAGTCCGCCATATTTTTCACTAGATTCTCTTCTTATTAGAAGGTATCTTTTTATTCTACCGTAATTCTCCATTACCGAGTCTTTTAGATAGGCTTTATCTAGTTTCTCTAGGATTAACTTTGGACCCTCTGTACCAGTAAGTTTATCTTTATCTAATGCTTCCACTAGCTCTCCGGGCTTTCCCTTTAAGCTCATTCTCATTTCTATCGCCGGGTATTTTGTATCTTCTCCATACAACAATAGCCAATCTTCGGCTTGACCTTTCCATTCTTTGTATTCTTCTTGTATCCCGCTAAACCTAGGACATTCCCTTCTCCATCTAGTAGTCTCCCTTTGTTCACTGTCGGATCCAGGCATCTTTGATAACACGCTCTGCTACCAGTTTGAATTTTGGCCTAACCTAACCCTTTCTTTCTCTATAAAAATGAATAATCTACCCACCTGTACGCTTTCTCTGACTCCAGTACACTCCAGAAATCACCTTAAAACACCAGCACCACAAGACTTACGACCCAAAAAACAACTCCTACCAGACAGAGAGCTCTCCCATACCCACCACACACCACCACGTGCTTTCTACTGCTCCCTGTTATTGTTTACATCCTGCCGACGCCGCCGCCATCTTGTCTATGACGTCACAGCCTATGACGTCACAACACAACTTAAATACATCAACAGACACCTTCTAGAATCTACCACATGCTGTCCATATAGGACACCCACCATATTTCAACAATGCATAAAATACCCATAACAATTATACAATATATAATCACACTTATCTATACCCATAACCAATTATACAATATATAATCACCTGTAGCGCCTGAAACGAGGTGCAAAGCGCCTGAAGCGCCTGAAACCTCTGAAGCGCCTGAAATGAGGTGCAAAGCGCCTGAAATGAGGTACAAAGCGCCTGAAATGAGGCGCAAAGCGCCTGAAACTATAAACCAGGATCTTCATCGGAGATGGAGTCAGAGCCTGATTCTGCGAAAGGTGAAAGACATTCGAGGCCTTCTGATAAGGACGGGAGTTGTCGCACAGGCGGCCGTCACCCTTCTCAGGATAGTCTTAATGCAAGTAAAGGCAAGAGCAAGATCGGCTTTTTTCCTGGCGGGGACTCGAGATGTCGCACAGGCGGCCGTAGCCCTTGTCAGGTTAGAATCGGTACTGCTAAAAGCTCTTCACCTTACGAAAGCAGGCGCTCTCCTCCGGTTGCTCATTCTTCTCCCAACTTGATGGACAGGAAATGGAAGATAGATCGGAATTGGAAACCTTTTTTATTGGAAAAAATTAGTTCATTAATAATAAGACGATATTAAAATCTTCCCCCTTCTAAAATAATGCAACCAACCATTTACAGAAAGAGTGGCAATCGTTTGCAAATTAAACAAGATTCGTACGAGCGCTCATTCATTGATTAGAGGCTCTTCCAAATAATAGAGGCGTAGAATACGGCCTTATATCCAAGAGAATAAAAATTTGAGGGATTCTCTTCGATCCTAGAGTTTTCATTGCGATCTCTTTCAACTAATACTTATTCGTGTTTATTGACGAAAAGAACGAAGAGGGCAAGATTTCCATTCTCTCTCTGAATCGGAGAGGAAAGAATGTAGTAGCAAGAGTATACGACTACTGAATGACAAGTCATATACGGATACCATAGTTGCCTTTGTGGTTCGCTACGGAATTATCTATCCTTACAGGATTTTCCTGGTAAGGACTTCGCTTAAAAGGTTTGTTACGACAATACCTACTCAGCTTCGGTATTTAACAAAGGTTGTTTGGCTTAAATTTGCATTATTAAGAGCTTCCTTAGGCTCGAGATTAATTTTATTATATTCCTTCATTGAATGAAGTAACTGGCAACTCATGATGAATACAGTCAGGCAGTGAGCAAGACTGCCGGGCTGTCATTCTAAGGCCAATACAGTACCATCCGGTTCTCGGTCATGAGCAGTCGGTTACATCTCTCTCTCCAACGGGATCGAATGGTTAACCGTATATTCCCCCTACAATCATGGACTTAGTCTCGAATGGAGGGGATAGTTAAGCTAACATAAATAAAATATTGTCTGCCTTTTGCTAAGAAGTTTTCAATAAGGAAGATATTATAACCTTTCAATGCTGTTAACCGTAGGTAACATTATTAAAGGATTCTAACGCAGCAGAACATTATATTATATAATGCTCTCATGCTTACAAAAGCATGGCTTATTAGAATACATGCTTAGTGAGAAGATGGATGTAGTAGAGAATTCACTTTAAGACTACGGTATGGTCAAGTCTTTCGAGAAAAGCACACAACCTTTTTAGACTCGGATATTGCCTAAGAGAAGATGGATGAGTGGGATGGGAAACATTCTCTTTGTGGCAGAAATGGTTTCCCTGAATGGACTATACTACGTATATAAGTGTTTTTTCCTACTAAGAACGGAATTAACATGTGAAAGGATGTCGGGTACCATAAAGGCACAGATGTTCTGGCACATAACATAAAGAGAATTAGAAGAAAGCGCCAACCTGGCGCAATGCGCCAAAAAGCGCCAGCCTGGCGCAAAATTGCGCCAGAAGTGCCAGCCTGGCGCAATGAGCCAAGAGCACCATCCAAGATATTTTCTCGTTTTAGCGAGTTATTAACCTGAGTCCAGTAGCCTCTCAGACACACGCTCGGTAACGGCAAGATTCGTTCCTGATTTCGTTACCCATTTAATCAGTTAGGCCAGTTCCACGACTCTCTCATATCGCAAAGAGCATCGAGAATCTCTCTTTTTCGCTCCTGTTCGCGTTAACTAAGAGAACCTATTTGGAAAACAGACAGGAAATGTAACGATCCTTAAGAGGTTCGATGCAAGATTTTGCATGTCCGTGAGAACCTTCTCGATCGACGATAATAACTGTGAAAGTATGTCTAACATTTA
The DNA here is from genome assembly GCF_015104395.2 of Macrobrachium nipponense. Taxonomy (NCBI): domain Eukaryota; kingdom Metazoa; phylum Arthropoda; class Malacostraca; order Decapoda; family Palaemonidae; genus Macrobrachium; species Macrobrachium nipponense. The sequence goes on along the minus strand of NC_061105.1, from coordinate 6,785,771 downwards.
TTGCAAAGAGTTGTAAGAACCTGCGAAAAGTCTTCTTCATAGATCTCTTAGCAAGGTAGAAGACGAACAGTCTTCCTGTAGACTGCTTCCTTTTCCTCGAACCAAGAGAGGTAGCAATATACGCCATCTTTATTTTATAGAAAGGGGAATAAACTTTAGTCTTTTTTCCCCTAAAATATAAATTCTTGACAGAATTTAAGATAATGGGCGTCAAAGAAAGAGAGGATAATACTTTATGCCTCATTTTGGCCTTAGAGAGGTTGGATTCACAGAGGTCACGTTCTTCTCACAGCATGTTTTGGAAGTCTTTTCCAAGACAGTCTGAATATTCTATCAGCATCTATTATAAAATGGACCTTAACAACCTCTCCACTCTGAGTCTGTCTGCGTGCAGACTGACCAGAAGTGGACATGAATGAGAGGATTTTTCAAGGTAAATGACAATAGTCATGGACAAGATATAGAATTGCTGCAGATCGTGCTAGAGGGAATGAGGAAACTGTCCTCTTCCGATACCTCTGTGAGCCACATAGCGGTTTTTTCTTCCCTTTCAGAGGGAAGAATCACCTTTGTATATATCTGCTATCAAAGAACGCAGTAAAAGGCTATACTCTGTAAAGGGATTGGAGATAGCAGAGGATTAAGATCTTCGGGATCTTATACGATACGTCAATATGACAAGAGTAGGATTTCATGTACTTCTAATGGGATCTTTTTTGTGGCCACAGATTCTATGTTCCGACAAGATGGAACTGCTCCTCATCAAACTTCCTTTGAAAATTTGAAATTTTATGAGGGAATTCTTTGTTTCTCTTGGTCCTAAACGATCAAGAAGACAAGTGAATTTTTTTTGAGCATTGGAATCTCGCATCAGATTCTATGGAGATTAGGCAATGGGTTCTTGCCAGCATAGTATGTCTGGCAAAAGAACTAAAACCCCCTATTCCTGATTCAATGTTTTCAGATAGAGGTTTCGTTGTCCAGGCAGGGTACTCACGTTTTCATCTACAGTAGAATGGTTCAAACGTTTGCCTACAGAGTCTTTGGAATGCGAGGACGGCTCGAAATGCTTCCCAGAAGGTGTTCAGAGGGATACAATAAAGAGCTAGAAATCAGGAGTACTCCCAATTTCAGCTCGGAGTCTCCTTCGACTTCCAGGCTTCTTCCCTTCCTTCGGGCAAGGATAGGGAAGATTCTGCAACGGAGACACTTCAACATGTAAGAAGAGATCTCGTGAGCACGGAAGTATTCAGGAAGGACCCTCCTCGGAGGAAGACTCTTATCTCTCGTACGGTTAGATATCCTATCGTCTACTGAATGTAGCTGATTACAATCACCTCCCCTTGCCGGAGAGGCCAAAGCTCAAAGTGGAAGAACTTCATCCACTCTTCTCCAGTCTCCTGATAAACTATTGTGGATGTTCAGGACTTTTGGACAATGTAGCGCCAACCAGGTGCCATATGCCAAAACAGGCGTAAAAAATGCCAGAGGCAGACAATTTCAAGGAACACTGTCATTGTCTGATGAAGAGAAAGAGGGGGCCTCCAACCTAGCGCAGATGCGCTAGAGGCAAACAAATCGGACAGATAAGAGTGTCCGATGTGGGCATCGCCAGACATCCTCGAGACTCTACCAAGCTCGAAGCTCCAGCAAGTGGAGAGGAGTCAGCCAGGAGCCAGACGCCAAATAGTGCCAGTCTGGAACCAAGCGCGAAGCTACTTCCTAGCGCGAGGCGCCAGCCATGAGTCAGGCGAAAAGCGCCTTCCAGGAGTTAGGCGCCAACCAAGTGTCAGGCAGGCGCGAGGCGCCAGCCAAGCAAGAGGCGCCAGCCAGGCTCGAGGCACCAGCCAGGCTCGAGGTGCCAGCCAGACACGAGGCGCGAGGCTCCACCCAGGCGCAAGCCAGGCTCTAGGCTTCATCCAGAAAAGATCCATTTCAAAGGAAGCCCTGGTCTTCTTTGAAATAAGTGTGATCGCTAAAGCATTTCATGAATAACTTGATGATTCCTTCAAACAGCTGAGAATTAAAAGCGCTTGAAGTGCGAGCTTTTATGAATTCTTGTTCGTTACATAACAATATGTCGTGAAGGACATATTAGCTGTAACTTATGGGAGATGCAACTCTGTGTTGACTTCCCTTTGCACGAAGGAGGTCAAGTTGACCTACGAGAGATCCTTCTCTCTTGGTTTTACGTGTCTACGGATACGTTGCTGGGTTAGGGAGCCGACACTGATCCTTAACTAAGTGAGTTAATTTTTATGTTAACATAGTGTTTTTTTTCTTTGATTTGTTTGAAAGGAGTTTGGGGATAGCTCTTTTCAAACTAAGCACAAACCCTCGTGTCAGGATCAGGTGATCGGGATCGGTGTGGTGCTCCTTAATTATGCCCCTAGGCATAGGTGTATTGTCATGTAAGTGGATAAGACCCCATTGACAAATGACCATTAGATTCTGTCGAGTAAGTGGATAAGACCCCATTGACAGATCTACAAGAACTCTTAGCCGTAGGTCACATCCTCGCTGAGGCTCTTGAGATGAAGCAGACCACTAGCAATAGCTAGGAAGTCGACCCTTCGTCTAAACACATAGGAACCAAGGTTTTATTTATTTATTACCTACAACGTATGCTGTTTACCTGTCTAATCAGTAATTAGCTGTCTCTTGCCCTCCGCCAAAGGTGCCAATCAGCTAAGTATATATCTGACAGGGAAGTTGAATGTATGAAAATATTGTTATTGTACAATAAAGTTTCATACATACTTACCTGGCAGATATATACGATTGAATGGCCCACCCAGCCTCCCCTCAGGAGACAGGTGGAAGAGAAAATCTGGTTCTAGAAGGTATGGTTCCTATTCCTGCCACCCAGCGGCGGGGCGGTAGATCACCTGACCTACCTACCTGTAGTGTGTGCCGCGAAATTCGAATTTCTATCGGGGACGACGGAGTCTATAGCTAAGTATATATCTGCCAGGTAAGTATGTATGAAACTTTATTGTACAATAACAATATCATTTTGAACTTTAGTATGCAGTTGGTAAAGTTTTTCTCTGTATTTCTGAATTTGTATTTTTCTCTTCAGGAAGAGCACCAGAGACGCCAGGAGGAGGACCAAAAGAGATTGGAAGAACGGAGAAGACTGGAGGAGCAGAAAAGGGCGGAGGAGGAAAGAATAAGATTGGAAGAGTTAAGGTAATTTTTTTGATACGCTGTGCATTTTTTGTTTTAACTCTTTAATTGGTGGTAGTGAAAGACTATACATTACCCTTAAGTAGTGGAATTCCGCAGGGGCCAGTTGTGTCGCATGGCGTTTGATGAACCCGCTCCTGGTAAAGGGAAAGAAATGGATTGTTAAATATTGGTGAATGAAAAATGGATTCTTATATATTTTCCATTTCAGAAATAACAAGTGTTTTGGGGAAAACTTATTATGAAGTTTCAATGGTTCTTTCTTCAGTAATTAAAATTTCTGAACATGATATAATTTTTGTTAAAGAGTACAATGGCTCATCTGTAATCTTCTCTTTTTGAAGAATCAAAGAGGAGCTGAAGCGTCAGGAAGAACAGAGACGAAATTTAGAGGCACTTAGACGGCAACATGAGGAAGAAACCCAAAGAATAGAGGAGGAAAAAAGAAAGATGCGAGAGGAGCAGGCTAGAAGAGTGGAAGAAATGCGCAGATTAGAAGAGGAGAAACTGAAGAAGGAAGAGGAGCAGAAAAGAAAGTTGTTGGTAAGTCTTGAAGGGGATTTAGAAGTAAAGCTTTTAAACTTGTCAGTGGGGAGACCAAGTCTCATTTCTTGAGCATGCCGTTGTTGAAGTTGAACTGCATTTTGGAACAGACACATTGTGAAAGGCAGAAAGCAGTGGAGTTGGGTTTAGAGGGTCATTGCAAAGAACTTAGTCTTCTTTTTTGTGCCATGCCAGGCACACTGTAAATGGTGCCTTCTCCTTCAGCAGGGTATGTAAGGCTGAATAGTTTATAGTTTACATTGCCAATCCTCTCAACTCCCAACTTTTTTTTTTTTTTTTTTGGGGGGGGGGGCTATCTTATTCTGTTTTCTTTCCATCCAAATTTCTTGCTTTAATTTCTGTCCTTCATATAAGAATAGCTATTCCTATAAGAAGGGAGAAATATGAGTAATTTCATGTTAATCTGTAAAGGACTGAATATCTTTCAAATACTGCTTAATTCTAAAATGCTTGAGGTGCAATATATAGGCAATTGTAGCAAAACGAAATATAGATAAGTGGAGTAGAGACAAAAATGAAATTTAAAAAAAAAGGAGTATGAAAAATATATAAACATTACATTAAACACATGAGATCAGTAGAGCTTTTACCAACTATCAAAAGGAACATCTTAAATTGAGCTGGAATCTTGACTTAAAGGACCAGCAGAGAGTTGAAGCAAAAAGGAGACAAGAAGAATTAAGGCGCCAACAACAACAGCAGAAACATGAAGAGGCAAAGAGAAAAGAAGAAGCCAGAAGACAAGAGGAGGCACGTCGTCAAGAAGAGGAAAGGAAGAGGAAAGAGGAGGAAGAGAGGAGAAGGTATGTACATGAATAACTTTCTCCCTGAGATAAAAAATATTTTGTTCATATACGAAACAAACCTTCGGTCTTGACATTAGGATAAATACTCAGCGCCAGCTGGAAACCGGTAAAATTTAAAATAATTGTGTACGCAAGGGACTATTGGCATCTGTGCTTGGTCACGAGACATGTGGAGCCACCCACATACCCCTCTTTAACTCATGACCCCATTAGTTATTTTCTTACCGCCTTTAAGAGAGGACGTGCTTTGCTTCTGTCCTTTCAAAGCCGGTTTAGTTTGCCCCCTGTTGTTTTGATCTGTTGTTTGGAATTCCCTGGCACGTGAACATGAAGCCTTCACATGCTTCGAGACTTCCTGGATATCACAAGAAGCAGATAAACGCCCGGATATTTTCTTCGACGATTATTATGTCGAAGTACTCATCGTGTAGTAAGTCATAGGTGCAGAAACTCTTAAGGTACGGTTAATTCGTTGCCTGTGCTTTGGATTTTCACATATTCATATCGATGGCCTGTAAATCCAAAGCTTGGATGCATTAGGATGTGCTTTGGGAGTAATTATGATTAATTGTGCTCCTTTCCCTGCGGGGAGAGGTGTGCATCGCCATCTTGTTTTCGTTCCAGATACGGGGGCGGAGATGATGCAGGTGTGTGGTCGGCATTAGGCCTATCAGGAGTACCAACCCAAGAAGGACAGTTGGTTTGCTATATGACGTAGTGCTGCCATCAGTATGGTGTGAGTTTGAGTAAGAGACCTTCAGAAGGGCCGGCTTTGACTTGTCAAGGTACTCTGTGGTTATAGAAAGAACTACGTTACCTAGAACATATAAAGGTGGTAGACGTAAAGGAACAATCCAAATAGAGGCGATCGGTCAAGCCCACTCCTTGTTGTCAAGTTGTACCAATGGAGTCATATAGAAAAGAAGGTCATCAGAGGAATATGTGCCTTCTGTCAATTAAGAACATATCTGTTAAAATGATCATGACTTGGTTTGTGACTGTATCGAAGCGCAATTTGAGTAATGTTTAGGTGTCTGTTTGTTCATTGAAATTTGAGAGTTGGTTTATTGTTATGACAAACCAATTTCAATTTCCTGCATATAAATAAGGTTGCCCAGAGGTCCTTGGACACAATTTCCTTGGGTCCTTTGGTGGCTGCTCAACAAATTGTGTAACTCATCCAGCACCCCTGGTGGGTCAGTTGGTATCTTGTCTAAGATGATGGTAAGAATGTGAAATGGAGGAGGTAACTGGCCTCTTTCCTTTTCAGCCTCTTTCCTTTTCAAATTTCTTTACTTTGGGCAGTAAGAAGAGAGCACCATCGTAAACTAGAACGGATAAGATACAGGTGAGTGAAGTAGCCATACTGTCAGGGTTAGTATCAGTAAGATACCTATCAATAGCAGGACGTTCCTCTCTTTAGCAAGGGGGAGAGGAATGATAACAAACCTACATGAGTGGATGAATTGGTTTGTTAGAAGAATTGGTTTGTTAGAAGAACAGATCTTCTTATCTTCCTCGGACGCAATGAACTATGACATTGTGAAGAACCCAGAAGTCTGACTATGATATTCATATATATCTTAGATTCAGAAATACAGTAGAGCCCCGGATCTCGATGCTAATTCATTCCAGAAGGAGCATCGAAATTCGATAATTTCGAGATCTGAATCAAGTTTTCCCATAAGAAATAGCTGAAAATGGATTAATCCATTCCTGACCACCAGTTATTACCCTAACCTTGCCTTTTTATACAATACATTACATGTAAATTACAACTAAATAAGTTAAGAGTTAAATAAATATCATATTAAACATATATTTATAATTGCTTACATTAAGTTGGCAGGCTGTGGCATGAAATGAGGTAAACAAACCATAGTGCAGCCCTGGTGGCTTATAGCGGGACTATGGTAGTAAACGAACTACATCATTGCTATAAGGCTAGAAACATTTCCATTCGGTATTACTTTATGGTAAATCTTATACGGAGTTGAATGTAATACTGTATACAAAATCACTTTAAAATTATCTTTCAGTAAATGTTATGATACTAACGGTTTTGTGTTGATAAATATCCTTATAAAAAGGTGTGTCTTCTACGACGGCAAATTTTTGTCAAATATCAGGGCTGGTTTCAAGCTTATTGGACTTTGAAAATAAATATGGTACATGGTACTAATATATACATACGTATAAGTAAAAGAATCATTTTAATTTTATAATTACTGTACCATTACGTACCAGTATCTCTTTTGAGTTTAATATCAGGCTAATCTCTTCTTTACAAGGACGCTTACAAACCAAGCATACAGATTGCGTTCGTTACCGCGCACACGTTACATATGCAAACTGGTGTCACTACCAAATCTCATACGTAAATATTGACGTAATTTTACAGTAGACAAGACATAAAAGAATCGTCTTAATTTCTATAACGCTACGTATACCATAGTGGCTTCTCTGATTTAAGCTAGGCTAACCTACCTACCTCTTTACCAGCAAGCTTAACAAAGCTTAAAGATTGCGTTTGCTACTGAACCATACACGTCATTTACATAACACTGGTTTCACTACCAAATCTCATATATAAACATTGACGTATTTTTACTGTAGACATAAAAGAACCGTCTTAATTTTTATAACTACTACGTATACCATAGCGGCTTCTCTGATTTAAGCTAAGGCTAACCTCTCCTGTACCAGCAAGCTTAACAAAGCTTAAAGATTGCGCTCGCTACTGAACCACACACGTTACATATGTAACTAGTTTCACTACCAAATCGCATACGTAAACATTGACGTATTTTTACAGTAGTCATAAAAGAATCTTCTTAATTTCTATAACTACTATGTATACCATAGCGGCTTCTCTGATTTTAAGCTAAGGCTAACCTCCTCTTTACCAGCAAGCTTAACAAAGCTTAATAATTGCGTTGCTACCGACCCGCATACGTTACGTATGTAACAGTGGTTTTACTACCAAATCACACACGTAAACACTGACGTATTTTTACGGTAGGCATAAAAGAATCTACTTAATTTCTATAATTACTATGTATACCATAGCGGCTTCTGAGTTAAGCTAAGGCTAACCTCCTCTTTACCGGCAAGCTTAAAAAGCTTAGATTGCGTTGCTAGCGACCCGCACATGTTATGCATGTAACAGTGGTTTCACTACCAAATCTCACATGTAAACATTGACGTATTACAGTAGACATAAAAGAATCGTCTTAATTTCTTAATTGTTACGCACATATATACCATATTGGCTTCTCTGATTTGCTGTGGCTACCCTCTTCTTTACCAGCAAGCTTTACAAAGCTTAAAGATTGCATTCGCTACCAAACCGCACATGTAACCTACTTACGTAACATTGGCTTCACTCCAAACCTAACACTTAAATTCGTATTGCATTTGCTACTGAAACGCGTGCCTCATGTGTGAGCATTGTTTTATACTAGATCTACGCCTAAAAAAGCAAGCAAGTGTGCTTCATTAAATATTTTTTTCGCTCATCACTTTCATATAGAGGAGAGGATAGACGAAACTTAAGGTTTATTTCGGAGTTGGGAATGGTGGAAACATTTTGAAGAAGGAAAATGTGAGATGCCATGTAAACACTTTTCCATTATTTCAGGGATTAACAATATCCAAATGTTTGAACATAGATAGCTAGCAGTAGTGTTTTAAGTCTCATACACCTGGCAGCAATGAACAACCTCCACTACGGTTTGTTTTGCTCTAAATCCTTCAAAGCGCATTCTTAGAAGTCTTTTGTGTACTGTACCTTGTACTTTGCATTTAAGAAGGGGTAAAGAAGTGTAGGAGTTTTGAGGGAGAGAGGAAGCTTGAATTGGGCACTCGGTTCCTAGCACCGGCCCTGGACAACATTAACAGGATTACTGTTGTAGCCTACATACACAATTAATAAATACTTGAAAAATGTGTGAGAATGACTTCAAATATAACATCCTGATATCTACTGAAAAATTTAAAACTAAAAAAAAAGGAAAGCAAACAAACCAGTCTCTACTTAAGAAAAAAAACATACATAGTTATTACTGATCATTATCATCCCACTGAAACACCATTTTTCTTTAACAGATCACATACACAATGAATAAATACTTTAAAATTGTGTGAAAATCACTTCAGACATAATGAAAATTTTGATAACTACTGAAAAAAATAAAGCTTAAAAAAGGAAGAAGATCAGACTACTCATGAAGAAAAAATCATTATTCACACTTTACTGACCGTTTGTCATGCCACTGTGGGTATTTATATTCACAAAATTTAACATTCCTTAGTTGTGTTCAAACTTAGCAATCAACTGATTTGTTAGTGCTGCTTTTGAGGCAATTTCACTATGAAGATACATATATTCACTATAGCTGTGTATGAGATTGGGGAATTTTCTGCATTTTATTTAAAATTTTAGTGAAGATACATTCTAAAATTGTACAAGAACCCTAAGTATGATAAAATTTATGCTAATCTCTAATTCTTGGGTTAAATTATGCTAAAAAAACACGAAATTATGCTACATTTGGTAACACTGGATGACACTAACTACCGGCGGCTGGCGGAAACAGTTTTGTTTACAAACATCATATGGTCTGGGGGTCGGAATCTGGTTTTTTTGGTTGAACGCAGATACAAAGTTTATTGGAAATTTAGTGGTGAAATCCAATTATGTCGAGTTCTAATACGGCCGTGAGCCGAGGCTCTACTGTACTGGTCAGTTGTTTCGTAGAATGCTGGTATTCAGAAAACTGATCAAAGGTGTCAAACTCCCAGTTGGTTAATAGTACTTACCTCCCACCAAAAGTAAGTCTATCCTAATGTTAAGATCGAAGGTTTGTTTGTATATGAACAAATGACAAATTTTTAACCAATTTTTTTATTTCATAACTTACAAACCTGAGGTCTTAACATACAAAGGCCCACCTCTAACCACCCCTCTATCAACTAACCTGGGTTGGAAGAATAACTAACGGGGTCACGAGTTAAAGGGGTATGTGGGTGGCTCCACATGTCTCGTGACCAAGCACAGATGCCAATAGTCCCTTCCGAACACAATCATCTTTAACTTGACTGGTTTCCAGCTGGCGCTGAGTATTTATCCTAATGTTAAGACCTCAGGTTTGTAAGTTATGAAAAATACAAATTTCTTATATTTAATTTTTAAATGTCACCATTGTAAATTTTTGAATATATAAAAAGTTGCTCTTCAGTTTTCTTATGAATTATGAAAAAGATTATTTACTGGGGTGGGTGGACTTTCCTTTAGGCTGTGATTTTACGTAACAATTCATCTCTTATTGTTAATTTACTCTCTTACATAAGGAATTTCATCTAAGAATGGTTATCTTATTACCTTTTTTCCATAACTTCCAATTGGAAAGTTAAGCGCTGTAGTGACTTCGTTCAGTGTGATGAGTACTGGCATTGTGGTAAATCATTAGCAGTCTTAAGCATATAAGTTTGCTCATGTATGATCGGTTGAATTTGGACTAATGAGATTATTTCATGGTTTAAAATTTATTTTGTAATACTGTAATTCGTTCCAGTTTGGCCAGCAGATGTTCTAATCTGAAATATTTGTATTGTATAACCCCTCCAGCTGCCTTGGAGCATTTTTAAAGGGAATGTTCACGTCCTCCAAATTTGTTTTAATCTTGTCCCGTTCAGTTTGACCTGTGCCTTTTACGCCATCTAACACAAAAATGCTGACTATCTTCCAATTCATCTTTTAATTTTCAGACGAGAAGAGGAAGAAGAAGAAGCTCGACATCAAGCGCAAATAAAGGAGGAAATGAGGAGGATAGCACTAGAAGAAGAGAGGAGACATATGCAACAGGTGTGTTATTGTTTGTATTCTCAACTTTTTATTAAGATTATATATATTTTTCTCATTGATAGGCTGGAACAATTTATTTGTTCATGAAACTTACCTGTCAGATATATATATAGCTGTATTTTCTGAAGTCCGACAGAATTTTAAAAACTTCCGACACACGCAGTGGTCGGCCAGGTGGTTAGTACCCATTCCCGCCGCTGGGAGGCGGGTATCAGGAACCATTCCCATTTTCTATCCATAATTTTTCTGTCGCCGGTGCTGAAAACACCTGTTTTCAGTACCTCCGTCTTAGGATTTTGGAAACTTCATTGCCGCTAAGTATCCTAATTGTCTTTTGATTTATTTACTTGGATTTGTGGGATTTGTGGCTAGGCATACGCTATCTTAAATTGATTTGAATTTGATTCATTTTTGCATAAAATATCTGAATCTAGTTAGGCTAGTTTCAGACGGGGTTGTCTGCAAAGATAGGGTGTGGCTACCGAAAGCTTCGGTAGATCCGCACTTGGTATGTACGAGGGGTATGGGTCTTGCTTCTTTGTTGAGATTTGTCATGTAAGGAGTGTGAGACTTTGTCTATTCCGTAAGGAAGACGTATGATTCGTATGTACGCAATTAATCAGTAAACATGTCTAATTCCGTAAGGAAGACGTATGATTCGTATGTACGAAATTAATCAGTAACAAAATGCAAGGTAGTGAACCTGCTAACCTTCCTGTAGACTTTATTTTGCCTAACCCTGTAGTATGGCCTACGGGCTATGAATATGTCTACGAGAGGTGATCGCTCTCCTTCATTGCTGTGAAGTGCTACTTCTGTAATTGTTACTCCTAACCCTGCAGTGTTGCCTTCGGGCCCTAAGCAGTGTCTGTAGAGGAATTGCCCTTTCTCTGATACTCTTTCGATTCGTAACTTAGAATCGAAAGTGCTTGCTTTAGAGAGTAAAAGTGAAGTGCAGTGATACCCCTTGTGTAGTGGAGGGTGCGTCAGATCGGCCTCGTTTCGCCTCTAGGCCGGGACCTCTGCTTGACTCCCAGGACCCGGGGAGGGAGCATGTCGAAAGCCTAAGGAGGGTTACAAGGAACCCCCACCGATCTGGCGTGCCTTCGGCAGTTTCTGATGAAAATCCCCAGACTGCCAAAGTGCGTGCGCGTGCACGAATCCTGAAAGATTGCTTCTCGTCCTCCGAAGCGTCCTCCCCGTGCAGGGGTTGGAGCTTTCGGAAGGACTCGCGCCCTCTAAATAGAAGTTTTATACATTCAACTTACCTGTCAGATATATACATAGCTATTACTCCGTCGTCCGACAGAAATTCGAATTTCGCGGCACACGCGGCAGGTAGGTCAGGTGATCTACCCCCCCGCCGCTGGGTGGCGGGAATAGGAACCATACCCGTTTTCTAATTCATAATTTTTCTGTCGCTGGAATGTAAACAACGTTTGCAGTTCCTCCTGACTTGATTTTTGGATTTCATCGCCATCGATCTACTGGGCTATCTTTTGCAGGGAAGTACTGGATCTTTGGTTCGGCATACGCATATTAATTTGTTTTTATAACTTTGGCTTCGAAAATTTCGAAGAATTGTTTACGTGTAACTACCGAACTTTTCGGTAGACACTCACATAGTTTGCAAGAAGGAAAATTTTAATATTTATTCATAATAACGTGTAGTAAATGTTAGAATTGATTGAGCTAACTTCCTTCTTGAGGATGTAAGGAAAGAATAGTTACGCTTCCTTTAGAAGTTTATATAGCTCTCGTACTAACGAGCAGTTAGAGCATTAACAATACTAGTAGTGTGGTATCCTCATCTCCTTCTTACTTCACAGAATCTTCAAATTCATATTGCAAATTGAAGACAAAGGAATGTAGCTCAAAATACGAGCTATTGAAAGGTAAGAAGTGATTTTAGTGTTAGTGCTGTGGAGGGTGCGTTCTGATCGGCTGGCTCTGTTTCGCTCCCAGGCCTAGACCTCTTTCAAGCTCACATACCCAGAGGAGAAGGAAAGTCGAAAGCCTTACGGAGGTTATGGAGAAAATCCCCTTCGATCAGGCGGGGTCCCTCGGCAGGATCTGTAGAACGTCCCAGACTGCCAAGTCGCCATTGGAAAGGCGTCCTAATTAGTAGAGGGTGCGGTTCGATCGGCTCTGTCTCGCTCTCAGGCCTAGACCTCCCTTCCAAACTCACAAGCTCAGAGGAGAAGGAAAGTCGAAAGCCTTTACGGATGTTATTGGAGAATACCCCACCGATCGGGCGTTCCCTCGGCAGGATCTGTAAAACTCCCAGTACTGCCAGGATAGCCATTGGAAAGGCATCCTTTAAAAAGTGCGTCTGTTCTTCAGTTTCTTCATCTTACATCCGAAAAGACGAAGAATGTACATGTTTGGAGTTCGGACGATCTGGCTCGTTCTCTGAATAAGAGAACACTGACTCACTGAGCGAGAGGCTGAAGAGCCAGCCAGCAAGCTAGCGCGAGCCTACGTTCCAACAGACCTGAGCGCGATCCGTCCGTTCCAACAGACTAAGCGCGAGCCGCGTTTCCAACAGACTAGCGCGAGCCTCGTTCATACAGTTAAACAAACGCGAGCCGCGTTCCAGCAACTGAGTGCGAGTCGCGTTCCAGAATTTTTTTCTTTTTTTCTTGGCGCAAGGCGCCTTCAAAGAGAAAACAGATGGCTTAATTAAGGAGCCTTATAATAGAGTGGCAATCAGAAGGATGCTTCCATTGAACGTTTTACTGGCAAGAGGCTCGTATAACAAGACTAGAGGCGCTCGGATCTATTAGGGCGCACGGGACCTTCCACGCAAGCGGAACGTTCCAGGAGGCGAGTCTCCGTTCTAGCGTGCGGAACATTCAGGAGCGAGTTCTCCTTTCTAGCGTGCGGAACATTCCAGGCGCGCGGAACTATCCAAACGCCAGGCAGCTAGGCGCAAGGATCCAGACGTCCAGGCGTCAGAAGATTCCAAAAATCTTCATTTGAGAGAGAGGTCAGTCGCGAGACTCCTCTTTGAGTTTTTAACTTGAGCAACTTTCCCTGGCAAATGTGCAAGATGTCGCACAGGCGGCCGTTGCTTTTGTCAGAAGATTCTGATACTAAGAGAAGCCCCTTTTCATTATTCAGAAGACTCCTGTGTTAGGCAGTTCCTCTCAATGCGGACTCTTTCCTTCATCCATGCTCTTCCCTCGTTTTTGAGGAGGCAAGAACTTTGGGAGTTTTCTTAATAAGAATCTCATCGACGTTTGGGTATGATGGCGGATAGGAAATATCTACTTCCTTCCGTAAAACCCTAGTGATGAACAGGAATTCTGTCTCTTCTGCGATTTATGAGGAAATCACGAAGATTTAAAGAGTTCCTGGATTAACTTCGTTCCTTAAGGATATATATACTCTTCTTTCTTTGTTCTATTAACGAAAGAACGAAGATAGTAGAAGGTAGTAGAGTTTCTACTGTATGAGAATACGATACGGTCAAATCATAAGCACATACCGTAGTTACTTCTTTTTCTGTGCAACTCAATTCACCAGTATCCTTCTACGACTTTCCTAGGAAGGACTACGCTTAAAGGGATTGTTAAGACAACACCTACTTAGCTTCTAGATTTATCGAAGTCTTGTTTCGCTTAAATATGCTTTAATAAGAACTTCCTGAAGTTTGATAATAATTTTATAAATTCCTTTATTAAATTGAGTAGCGTGGCAACTCTGAAGAGTAAGCGGGGACTGCTTTCGCTGAGAGCCTGAGACCAACGCAGTACGCCTACGCCTGTGACTGTCAGTACCATGTAGGTGTCCAGTCATGAGCGGTCGGGTGTATCCTCTCCCTCGCCTGCGGGATGGAATAACTTCCGTATCTCTCCCGTATCTCTCCCCTACAATCGCGGTCTTAACCTCGGATTGAGGGATAGTTAAGCTAACATAACTAATATTGTATGGCCTTTTTGCTAAGAAGCTTTCAATAAGAGAGATAGTACAACCTTTCAATGCTGTTTACCGTAGGTAACATTATTAAAGGATTCTATCGCAGCAGAACATTATATTATGTAATGCTCTCAGGCTTACGAAAGCATAGTTTATTAGGGTACCTGCTCAGAAGATGGATGAGTCGGATGGGAAACATTCTCTTTGGGGCAGAACTTGTTTCCCTGAATGGACTATACTACGTATATAAAGCTTTTTCCTACTAAGAACGGAATTAACATGTGAAAGGATGTCGGGTACCATAAAGGCACAAGTGTTCTGGCACATAACATAAAAAGAATTAGAAGAAAGCGCCAGTCTGGCGCAATGCTCCAGAAGCGCCAGCCTGGCGCAAATTTGCGCCAGAAGCGCCAGCCTGGCGCAGTGAGCCAAGAGCACCATCCAGATTGTCCGTTTTAGGAGTTATTTAACCTAGATCAGTCAGCCTCTCGGACACCAGCTCGGTAACGGCAAAATTCGTTCCTGATTTCGTTACCCATTTAATCACTTAGGTCAATTCCACGACACTCATATCGCAAAGAGCATCGAGAATCTCTTTTTTCGCTCCTATTCGCGTTAACAAAGAGATCCTTCTCGATCGACGATAATAACTGTTAACATGTTTAACATTATTGGAAAGAGTTGTGAGAACCTGCGGAAAGTCTTCTTCATAGATCTCTCAGTAAGGTAGAAGACGAACAGGCTTCCTATAGACTGCTTCCTTTTCCTACTTCTCCCCCGATTGAAGATGACGGGGGAAAAGCTTCAAGGAAGATTATCTTGGCAGTACAAGAGCAACTGGCCTCTTTGGTGGGAGTGTTAGCGCCTCGTAGGAAGGACGTTGCGCTTCCAATCAAGAAGTCTCGTCCTCTCTCCCCTGCGAAGCGAGAGGCGTCATGCAGACGTGAACTTCCAAAACCATATCGCAGAGGCTTCGGGGTTTTCGAGAGCTAGAGATCGGGAGAATCTTACGGAAGACACGTAACGCGGAGAGAGACGTGAGACGTCGTCAAGACATGAAGCGTCATTTAAAGCTGTTTTTAGACGTCAGCAGCCACACAAGCGGGAGGCGTCAGCCAGGACGCTTGGCGGACTAGAAGCGTCATCCAAAGAGGGAAGTCGTCATCCATTTATGGAGAGAAGGCCTGGGCTGTTGGCGCCTTCCAGGAACTATTAAAGCGGGAAGAGGAAGGAATATCATTCCCTTAGCCCCTCTCCTATTAGGAGTTTGTCTCCTCCAGAGGAAAGACGTACTGAATTAGCAGCGGAGACTCATCTAGACCGAGAATTACAAATGAAGCCAGCCATTTCGATGAAGAGGGCTCTTCAGTCTTTAGACTCTTGGATGAAGTCGAAGAAGGAGTTAGTTAGAACGGTCTTCTGCATGCCTCCAGCGAGACTAGCTGGTAAAAGGAGGCATTTGGTGTCAGACAGGAGAGAATATGGGTATTTCTCTTCCGTCTACGTCAGAAGCGGACTTTTTGACCTTAGTTGACGCTTCACGTAGACAAGGTTTGAACTCTGCCCGTATAACTTGGGCATTTCAGAACTGGACCATCTCCTCAAGGGACTCTTTCATGTATTGGAAGTTTTCAACTTCTTAGATTGGTCCCTTGGGGTGATGTTCCAAGAAAAGCCCATGATTCTAAGAAGGACCCTCGAACCAGAAGTCCTTCTGTGTAGTCTTTGTATAGACAAAGCGGTTCAGGATGGCTCGGTTGAGATCTCCTCTTTATTTGGAGCAGGTCTTCTTAAAAGAGGACAGTAATATAGTGCCTTTTTAACCAAAGCGGTCTCCCACGCTCAGAGGGCAGCGCTTCTGTACTCGCCTTTGTCTGACTTTTGTTCCTTCTCAGTTAGTGAAGGACATTTCTCGTTCATTAACTGAGAAGGCGACTCAAGACCTTCTGTCGCAGTCAGCAAGGAAGAAGAAACCTGCAGACAGTCTAAAGAACACTGTCATTGTCTGATGAGGAGAAAGACCGGGCCTACAACCTGACACAGATGCGCTAGATGCGAACATATAGGACAGATAAGAGTGTCCGATGTGGACATTGCCAGACATCCTCGAGACTCTACCAAGCTCGAAGCTCCGGCAAGTGGGGAGGAGCCAAACCAGGCGCGAGGCGCCAGGCAGGAGCGAGGTGCCAGCCAGCGCGAAGCTCAGGCAGGCGCAAGGCGCCACTCCAAAGGGCGCTAGACGCCAGCCAGGCGCAAGGCGCCAGCCAGGCGCGAAGCTCCAGGCAGGCACGAGGCGCCAGGCAGGCACAAAGCGCCAACCTGGCGCGAGACGCCAGCCAGGCGCGAGCAGCCAGCCAGGCGCAAGCCAAGCTATAGGCGCGAATCTCCAGCTAAGACGCCCAGGCGCGAGTGAGGCGCCAGCCAGGCGCGAGACGCCAGCCAGGCGCGAAGCACCAGGCAAGGGGCGAGCCAGCAGGGGCCAGGCGCCAGCCAGGGGCCAGGCGCCAGCCAGGGGCCAGGCGCAGCCAGGCGCCAGCAGGCTCTGGGCTTCATCCAGAAGAGATCTGTTGCAAAGAAAGCCCTGGTCTTCTTTGGAAGAGTGGAATCTCTAAAGCACTTCTTGAGTAACTTGATGTTTCCTTCAAACAGCTAAGAAGGAATTAAAAGCGCTTGAAGTGCGAGCTTTTAACAATTCTTGTTCTTTCCATAACAATATGTCGTGAGAGTCATATTAGCTGTAATAACGGGAGATGCAACTCTGTGTTGACTTCTCTTTGCACGAAGGAGATCAAGCTGGCGCCTACTGAGAGATTCCTTCTCTCTATTGTTAAACGTGTCACGGAATGCCAGTTGCGGGATAGGGAGACCGACACTGATCCTTAACTAGTAAATTAAAAAAATTTTTTAATTTTAACATAAGTGTATTAATTTTCTGAGGTTATTGAAAATGAGTTGGGGATACTCTTTCAGATTAAGCACAAACGTGTTAGGATCAGGTGATCGGGATCGGTGTTGTGCTCCTAAATTATGCCAATAGGCATTGGTGTATTGTCATGTAAGTGGATAAGACCCATTGACAAATGACCACTAGATTCTGTCAAGTAAGTGGATAAGACCCCATGACAGATCTACAAGAACTCTTAGCCATAGGTTCACATCCTCGCTGAGGCTCTTGAGA
Source organism: Macrobrachium nipponense (assembly GCF_015104395.2). Taxonomy (NCBI): domain Eukaryota; kingdom Metazoa; phylum Arthropoda; class Malacostraca; order Decapoda; family Palaemonidae; genus Macrobrachium; species Macrobrachium nipponense. Next base: position 6,768,247 of record NC_061105.1, on the reverse strand, counting down.
CGAAGCAGACTACTAGCAATAGCTAGGAAGCGACCCTTCGTCTAAACACATAGGAACCAAGGTTTTATTTATTTATTACCTACAACATATGTTGTTTACCTGTCTATTCAGTAATAGCTGTCTTTTACCCTCCACCAATGGTGTGAATCAGCTATGTATATATCTGACAGGTAAGTTGAATGTATAAAAATGATATTGTTATGATACAATAAAGTTTTATACATACTTACCTGGCAGATATATACAAATTAAATGGCACTCCCAGCCTCCCCTCAGGAGACAGCTGGAAGAAAAATTATGAATTAGAAAACGGGTATGGTTCCTATTCCCGCCACCCAGCGGCGGGGGGGTAGATCACCTGACCTACCTGCCGCGTGTGCCGCGAAATTCGAATTTCTGTCGGACGACGGAGTAATAGCTATGTATATATCTGCCAGGTAAGTATGTATAAAACTTTATTGTATCATAACAATATCATCTTTATAGGAAAGGACGCTTCACGTCCTCTCTCTCTCGTTATGCGTTTCAGTGAGAAGTAAGAAGGCGAACGTCGCCTGAACTCGTGTCGTCTTTCCACGAGAAATACGTAAAAGAAGTCATAGTAGCAGGAAGCTTTTGAGAGTGGACGCCCGGGACGCTCGGATGGACTCCAGGCGCGCGGGGGTGCACGCCAAGCGCGCGCCAGTGGATGCCGAGCGCGCGCGCCAGTGGACGCCGAGCGCGCGCCAGCGCACGCCAGGTGTGTCGCCTGGCTGAACGTTTCTGTTGAACTCTTCAAGCTCTTGTTTCAGATTTGGGCCTAAAGAATTTTTACCTCTACCTTCACCTGCAAAGAATGTGAAGTAGGCAGTGCCCCAGTGCTTCGGAGGAAGCTTAAAGTGAACAGACAACTTCTTCTCGAAACCCAGCAAGACATCGGGTTTCGTGAATTCAAGAGGTCTCTGTCAATTAATATTGCTTTTCACATAGGTGGATGGAGTTAAGGAAGGCTCAAGGGAAGATCTCGTTTGCTCTACTCCGCAACCTTTGCCTTTCTGCCAATAATTTAAGTAGCCACTACCGCCCCCCCCCAGTCAAGACTTTGCGATAAGGCAGTTACGGGTTATGTAAGGCTCGATGTCCTGCACGTCAGGACTCTCGGCAACGTTCAGTAGGATTCTTGCAAAGGCACTCATCAAAAGGACGCTCTTCAGGAAAGCGTAAGACAGGACTTCCTTTGCCATACTGCCAATTAAATTTTAAGCTTTAGCAGGCATAGTTGTGATACGGGAGAGCAGGCATTAGTTGTGATACGGGAGAGGAAGCTGGTTGGAGAGTTTCTTCCTCTTCCCAGGATAATTTTGCAAGCTTTTTAGCCCATCTGAAAGGGTTTTTCAGATGATAGATTTGTTAGTTTCTAGTCGGATACGCTGCCGAATTGAACATCGTCGTTCACCTGCCGTAAGCCCAGTCTCTTAACAGGATTCTTGCCCCTTCCTCGTTTGAGACGGGAATCGGAAAAATTAAATGCTCGACTTCCTGGATTACGTTTTGTCAATTCATTTCCCCCGTATCAGTGGGACTCCCCCATTGACAATATACTTTCGTTTTGTCAAGTAAGTGGGTAATCCCCTCATTGACAAAAATCTCTTTGTCCCGTAAATGGGTTAGTCTCATTGACAAACATCTCATTAACTTGATATTGCGTAAGCGAATAACGCTCTTATTGACCAGAAAGTTCAGAAGAGCTCTCATTCGTCATTCGCAGACTCGTACAAGAAATAGACTTGTAGACTACGTCAATGAACGCTTATGTCCAATAACATAAGAAACTTGAGCTGACTGCTTCGATCTCTTAAGTTTTGTTCATGAAACTTGCCTGTCAGATATGTATGTAGCTGTATTTCCGAATTCAGCTATATATATGTCTGCCAGGTAAGTATGAACAAACTTTAATGTGTATAAATTTCCATATTTTGCCTTGCGGTATTTTACTTCTGGTTGGTTCAAGTCATATACGCTTGCTGTAGTTACCTCTTCGGATGGCAACCGAGAGGTCTATTGTCTATTTTAAGGACATTTAATCGTTACTCCCTGCAGCCTTCCAGGAGTTTCCGATGTTTATCTTTAGCCGTTGTATGGTAGTGTTCTGACGACACAAACGCATCTTTTATATATTTAGCGTTTTCTGTTTCGCTTAAATATACCAGCTTGAGAGTCTTTGCTCTCAAAAAAATAACGGACCTATTTCTTCGTAGAATAGGGTAGCTGGCAACCCAGACATAAAGTTAAGAGACGACGTTCGTAAGCTGCTGCTGCTGCTGTCACGCTGTGTCTGTCCTCCAGTCCAACCGAGCCAGTAACAGATCGTGCGCTGTCATGCGCGGTAGGTTACGTCTCTCTCTCCTGCGGGATTGACTGACTAACCGTATCTCTGTGCTGACGGTTACGTCTCTTCCGCGGGATTGACTGACTAACTGTATCTCTGTCCTACAATCACGGACTTTAGCCTAAGATTGAGGGGATTTCTTACGTGAATGAATAACGTTGCATTAGTTTTGCCTTACTATGTTCAACAGAGTTATCTCTTAATCCTTTCGGTGCTCGTTACCGCACGGTAGGAACTACGAGTCTACCGCAACATTGCACTTTTATTTGCTCTCCTGCTTAGGCAAAGCGCAGCCTTATTAGGGAAGTAAGCATACTCGGGAGGGAATGGATGAGCTTGCTGGGGACCATTTCCTTCCTGAAGAAGTTTGTTTCCCCGAATAGACTGCAATTCAGACCACAGTTTTTTTTCCTACCGGGAAACTGAAATATTATTCTAGATCCAGGAATGATTCTGAACATCTCTCAGTGCGTCTATCACCTGAGGTGATAGAAAGAAGGTGCCGGACATCTGGATAGGGTTTCAGATGTCCTGGATCTTAATCTGAAAGAAGTAAAAGCGATTCGGTAGTCCCTCCAGTTCTCGAAACGAGTTTTTGGGAACCAGTGGTCCAGATCAACTCTGATATTCCACAGCTCTCTCATATCTTAAGAAGTATCTTCTCTCGGTCCTTGTTCGAGTTTACGAGAAAGAGCCTATTATAACAACAGGCGTAGAATGTAACGATCCTCTACAGGTTCGTTACAGGATTGCAAAAGTCCGTACGAATCGTTTCGATCGACGGCAGCAACTATTCACTTCCGAGTGGAATCTTTCTTTAGAAGTAAGTTGAGAGTTGTGTAGACTTTAGGGACGCCCTTTCATTCTTCTCTTCGATATGTTGAGGACGAGGAGCTTCTTCTCTGCTCCCTTATTCTCGATCCGGGATCGGTACCATTAAAACGCCACTATGATTATTGAACGGGGATGGATGTTTAGTCTCTTTTCCCCTTTTTAATCGCTTAGGAAATGTAATAAGAGGATTGATGAGTCAAAGGGAGCGACAATGACGATGATAGCCCCATGTTGGCTCGGATCTGGATTCAATAGGTCACATACTTCCTAGTTCACTTTCCAAGGACCTTTTCCGAGAGAGTCGGTCTACTCTAACTCGAAAGGTACCTATAACCTCTCCGCTCTGAGTCTGAACGTTCAGACTATCGAGATGTTGACAGGAATAAGATTACCGTCTTCCATTTCCGTCTGAAGAATGGGATAAGCTGGCAGTCACAAACTATTAAAGAATATGCAAATATGTTGTTGACGGCCTTTGGGCTCAGAGATTTGCGTCTGTCAAACAACAAAGCCCTTCACGATCTTTGAGTGTTGTGGAATCTCGAAATTCGCTCACCATCTACGTTTTGTCTCACCTGTTTCTCGGAGTCAGACACTCGTGCGAGATCAGGCGACATATAGTAGCCCTGAGTTTCTTGTTGACGAAGTCGGTTGCGTTTATACACCCCCGATGATCGTGTAACATGAGACCAGGTTGGACTGTCAGGCAATCTTCCTTCGGGACTGAATCGCCTTTTTGACTCCTCGCTCCTTTCTCCTGGCACCAGAAGCTCGAGTCAGGAGTTGATTCGCTGACGACGTTGGGTTGCGTTGATAACCACCCCCAAGGTTTGCTTAGATTGAATCGCCCAGGCAGTCCAGAAAACTCATCCTTCAGCGAAGAATAGTGCCTTATGGGTCTTCAGGGTACAGCCTTGCTGTCCTTGATTCGTCTGACTGGTCAACTGGTCGGTCACCTGACTTTAGTAACAGACGGACTGACTGTGCATGTCCAGATCGAAGCTTTCAATATGGAACTTAGACGTAAGTCCTGAAGTTCTTGATGTCAAAGCATTCGAACCTCTCCTACCTGTTAACTTCTTGCATGTGATCAGGAAGGCCTTCTTCTAACCACCCTAGATACGACAAAGAGGGTTAGTGAAATTTAAGCCATCGTCACAAGTTTTGGCTTTAGAGAACACAAGGCGGTGTGCTCTCTAAGCCTTCCGTTGTGGCCTAAGAATGGAAACCCGTTTTGTCCTTGGGCCAGGAGCTTGGAAGCAAGGATGGCACAAGTTAGTGGGCAGGAGCCAGAGAGAGTCCTGTGCCCTGTCGGGTCTCTCAAGTTTTATCTATATAAAACTCAAGAAAGTCGAAGTCATTCGGGCAATCTGCAGTGTTCCGAAAAAGACCAGACTTGCCCATATCGAAGAACACCCTGGCTTAGTGTTAAGGAGTTCTTTCAAAAATGCTCCTTCATTGTGTTTGCACAAAGATTTGAAATCTTTTTATCTGAATGCTCACGAGGTGAGGGCGTGGCCTCGGAAGCATTTCAACAGAGCATGGCACTCAGCAACATCCTGAGTACCATGCTTTAGCGAAGCAAACTCTGTGTTCACTTCACACTCCCTGCGAGATGTGAAGATGGCATATGAGATCTGCTGCTCGCTAGGGCCATACGTGTCTGCAGACACAATCTTGGGGGCAAGAAGTACCACTCATCCTATCCTGTAGAAAATGGTTAGGAAGAGTTCTTAATTTAGTTGTTGAGTCGCCGACAACGGCGACTTCTTAACTCTTATGCCTTAGTTAAAACACCTTAACTTTGGCTAGGTTGGTCAGGTGGTGATAATATATATATATATATATTATATATTATATATATATATATATATATATATATATATATATATATATATATATAGACTATATATATATATATACTATATATATATATATATATATATATATATATATATATATATATATATATATATATAATAATAATTAAATATATATATATATATATATATATATATATATATATTATACTATATATATATATATATATATATGATTATATATATATATATATCATATATAATATATATATATATTTATTTTACTTCTTAGCCCTCATGGTATGGTCAATATGGTCTAGTCACGTCGTGGTCTTGCCCCTGTTGACAGATCATCTGGAGTGCACCAGCTATATAGGTCTCTACCTCGCTGGCAACTCTAGTAGCACAAGCAGACTTACGTGGCAGTAACCACGAAGCCAGCTATGCTAACAGGTGGAACCAAGATGTAAATCATCTGCATGCATTTGTTTCCCAAAATCCTTCTATTCTGTCCCTTCCCACCTCCAAAGGTGGGATTCAGCTATATTATAATCTGACAGGTAAGTTCATGAACAAAATGATATTGTTATGATACAATAAAGTTTGTTCATACTTACCTGGCAGATATATATAATCAAGTACCCACCCACCTCCCCTCAGGGGACAGTGGAAATAAAAATTATGAATAGAAAATGGGAATGGTTCCTGATACCCGCCTCCCAGCGGCGGGAATGGGTACTAACCACCTGGCCGACCACTGCGTGTGTCGGAAGTTTTTAAAATTCTGTCGGACTTCAGAAAATACAGCTATATATATATCTCCCAGGTAAGTATGAACAAACTTTATTGTATCATAACAATATCATTTTTTCTTTGAATTGATTTGTCTTATGTTCAGTTCTTAGCCTCTTACAGCATTAGTATTACCATTTGTCAGATTTGCCTTTTATGGGGTTACAAATGAAAATACTTCTGTGCAGTCTTGTCATTTGCCCTCTTCACTTGAATATCTATTTGGTATAGGATGTCATCTAAGCCATTTCTGTGATTTCTCCTCATGCTGTCCAACTGGTTTTTGCCATCCTTCCATAGTTACTGATCCCTATCTCTTCTTGTCACATATCCAAACCATTAGTTTTTGAGATCTCATCTCTTTTTCCAAGTACATCTTGGCAACTTTCCCAACAATAATATGACACTACTATACTCATGCCATGAATTTTAGATTTGTATGTTCACCCCTTTCCAAATTCTGTTTTCTGTCTTATTACCCATATGTCTGTTGCTGAAGGTAATACAGGATTTAAGTATCCACAATATTTTGCGGATTACTAATGAGGTACTTATATTTTACAATAGTTCTACATCATCTACACATTTGTTTTCTTATTGCCTTCTCAAGTACTTGCTTATAGTCCAGTGTGTCTCATGGGTAAGAGAAATGTTTTATGGATTTATATGTTTATTTAATACAAATATTTGGTGCTGGTGGGCTTTCCTGACAACATTGCGTTCTGGTTAAGGTGAAGCTGGAATATTGAAGGACTATTGTAATTTAAAAATAACAGTAAATTTTTTTTATACTTATAAAATATACAATTTTTTTACTCTACCGATACTTTTTTCCCACTTTCATTGGACATCATTCTTCAAGATCTCGTGCTTTTATTTTCAGATTGAGGAAGAGGAGAGACAGCGGCAAGCCAAAGAGGAGGAGCGGCGTCAGCACCTTTTGCAAGAGCACATAAAAAATATGCTACCTGCTTGGAACACACCACCCCCGGTGCAGGCACCGGAGGAGACACCAGCACCTTCCTTAGTAGATATTCAGCGGGCACAGGAAGAGAAAGAGAGAAAGGTTTGTTTTCCTTATGAAATTCATTGGGAAGTGATGGGTGCGGGGGAGTGATTTCATAAGTATTTAGCATGTAATAGTAAAATATTTTGGATTTTGTGCAAAACTCCAAGTAAATTAGCTTTATAATTGATTATTACTTTAGTCCAAGTCAATGTGGGATTTTGCATGTGCTGTTTCCCAAGCAGTGTTGTTTTGTGTGATTTAATGTACAAGTACCTTTGTTATTTTATTTGCACAGTATTATTATCTATTAGTTGACTGAATTTGCAACCATTTGATTCAGGAAAGGGAAGTTGAACAGCAGTTGCAGCAGCAGAGACAAAAAGAGGCTCAGAGACAGGCTGCAGAAGAAGCACGACAGAAAAGTTCAGGCCTCAAGTGGGCAGCGATGGCTCAAGCCAATCCTGCGACTGTTCAACCTGTGAAATCGCTTTTAGAAATTCAGGCAGAGGAAGAAAAAGAGCTTAAAAAGGTACTTGTTTATATGGTGTGCTTCCTTGCAGAATGTTTATAATTTGGCTTTGATTTCTTGTTCACTTTCTTAGAACAGATTTTGTACTTAAAGAGTAATTTTCCCGTTTTGATAATATTTGGGAAGAAAGAAACCAGACTTTACATATTTAACTTCCATATCCTGTTTATTACAAAAGTGTACTTAAGAAATCAGGCATCCAATTCTCCGGGGGTGCATTGATGGCAGGATTTTGAAAAATTATCAGAAATTGGTTGTTGATAGTTTTGGATAGCGTATTAACAGAATATACACATGTTGAAGTGTTATTACTAAAAAAAAAAATACTAAAAAAAAAATATGTCAGTTTTAATAATAAGATTGTTCACTGTTTTCTTAGACAGTACATTTTCATAGTTATCAAAAGTAACATTTTCGTATAAATATAAAAAAATATTACTCCAGAGAAGTTTATGTACATTTTTATACCACTTTCATTAAGTGGTAAATTATCCCAGGGCTTAATGTGATCCCCTAATCTCATTTATGGACATTTGTAATTTTAAAAACAATTCATTTTGTAGTTATATGTCTGAAATAAAGCAGCAAATACTGTATTTCCTGATGTCAGACGCTGTTTTTCCCTAAAATAAGTCTTGATTTGTTCCGACACGGCATACAAACCTTCGGTCCTTTTACAATAGGAAGGTACTAGCGGCAGCTGGATAGGTCGTAAGCTTTCGAACAAGGGGTTTGGTAGTTAACTGCTTGTCCGACAGGCGCGCGCGCGCGACTGGGAGGTAAACAAATCACTTTTGCTTTCGGCCTCACAGGCGAGTAGACGTCTGTGTTGTTTCGACGCTCTCTGCCCGCTTCTCCGTTCATTGCTTTCCCTGAGTATATGGTTGTGTTTGTGTATGATTTATCATTGTAAGTACAATCATTCCTCTTTAGTAATTCAATGGGAAATTACTTGATCAATTATGGAATCTCCACGCCCGCTACCCTCCGGAGATTGCCCGGGTACCGAAGGGCATAAATGCAGTAAGTTCCGCTCGTTTCCTGAAATTGATCCACATATTTTGTGCGCTCGGTGTCGGGGCCGCGAATGTACCCGAGCCGAGCCCTGTGAAGTGTGTATGTCTTGGTCGGAGGCGCAGTGGGGCTTGTACGAAGGTAGGAAGAAGCGAAGGCCTGCAAAGGAGTCGTCGGAAAGCTCTCCCGCGACTCCTTTGGTTACGGACACTTCGTCTTCTTTCCTGCCGCCCGCTCAGCTCCCACGTTTGGCGTCTTCCCCTTCGGGGGGGGTTTCTAGGTCCTTCTCCTCACCCGATCTGTCGAGTGTGGAGGAGGGCGCGAGATACCCCGATGTTGAGTTTGTACTCTGGGTTCCTCTATCCGTTCGTCTACATCGCACGGACGGGTAGATCCTGCTAATCACCCGACCTTTGCTTCCTCAGGTGCTGTTGCCGCGAAGGACGACCTCGGACAGGTGTGGGCATCGTTGGGTCTGCAGGGCGTGCCGAGTGTCTAGGGGCTGCTTCTACCATCTCGCTGGCTCTGTGGCGGTCACGCATGCTACGGTGACGACCACCACCACGACCCTTTCAACTCCTGGCTATGCTTCACCTCCTCACCTGGTGTACACCCCGCACGCGGTCTCTGTTACACCAACTACATCGGTGCAGGGGCCAGTCGCCTTACCACGGGGGAGTGTGATGCCGCCGCCTGGGTTTGCCGTGCTGCCTCGACCGGACTTCGTGTGCCCGAAGAGCTCCGCCCCTGGGACCTCCCACCAGTACCTAGGATGTCTGTGCCGCTGGTCCATCCACCTGGGCCGCCTGTACAGCCTGCCGTACCTGCCGTACCTGTCCAGCCGCTGTTCACGGACGTGATGTTGCCGACCAATGCTGCCGTTCCTGTACTGTTCCTGCCGTCTCCACTGCTGTTCCTGTGATGCCTGCACCTGCTGACGTTGTTCCTGTTCGTGGCGCCGCTGCTCCCGATGCCGATCTGTTCGGACAGGTGCGTCCGGGCCCTGTTGCTTCGGCAACAGCAGCCCCGGTCCCGCCTGGATGACAGATCTGACATCGGTCCTGAGGAAGCTGACGAAGACGAAGAAGAAGAGGAGGAGGAAGGTGTCGTCGTCGTCTTCATCGTCTTCTTCGTCGTCGTCGTCGTCTGCCGCCTCTTCCCCTTCTTCTTCTAAGGCTCCCCCGCCTAAGAAGAAGAAGGTCGCCTCCTCCCCCCCTAAGAAGTCTCCTTCGGGAGCTTCTAAGGGCCCGTCTCACTCCGGTGAGACTGGGGGTTCTTCCGCTGGTCACCCTGCTCCTTCGGGGGCAGGACCCGTCTCTTCTTCCGTAAGGAAGAAGACTACGGGGACCAGAGGAGTGCCGGCTAACACCGGCACTTCCTCGCCTGCTGTTAGTGGTTCGACCACGGCAGCAGGATCCGTCTCTCTCGTTCGTGAGAGGTACCGAGTGTACGGTCGCCTACCAGCGACCGTGCAGCTAGGAACCAGACCTCTGAGCCAGCTCAGCGTCAGGTTCACGGCACGGAGCGGAAGACCTGGTGACAGCGCTCAAGCGACTCTCACCAGACCAGCTCTCGCTCTCGCGGCGAGCAGCTGGCTACCCGGGCTGACGTGACGGTCCACAGACCGGCCACGGGGACTGAGGCCAGGGGGGAAGAGGTCCCCCGTCGCGCGCACCAGCCACGGCTGGTACCAGCGACGTGACGCGCCGTGAGGATAGCACGGCTCACCGTGACAGTCGCCGGTCTGACCGTCACTCTCGAGAGGCTACGGCCGCACCAGCTCTGACACGACCGGGGCCGTGTTCTCAGTCCACCGTCTCCACAGTGACAGTGGAGCTCGCCGGTCGCCTGACCGTCACTCTCGCAGAGAGCGATCGGGTACAGGCGACCAGCACCAGCTCTTCTGACACACGAGACCGGGCCGCTGTTCTCAGTCCAGCCGTTCTCCACAGCGAGACGGCTTGACCAGGCTGCAGCTCGATCGCCACCGCGGGTTGACGATCGCCTGCAGTCCTCCAAGCCCACCCACTGGTTCTGCCAGCGAGCGAGGAGGGGGGAGCGTTAGGTCCTGGGCCTCCTCCCAATACCTTTCAACCTCCTCTGGGGTTACACCGGGAGGGGCGAGGTATTGAGGAGTGATCGTGAGGGGTGCGCCCCTCAGGATCCCACCACGTCGTCCTACGTACCAGGCACGGTTCTCGGACCGGCCAGGTCGTATGCACAAGTGAGGCTGGAGGAGACCGAGAGGGGTCTGTCGCTGTTCCCCTCGAGGGGGGAGGGTCTCGGGAGCTGCTCCTGTTCGAGGGACTGGACGGTCCTACTCCGCAGGATGCAATCACTCCTGAGATTCAGAGGAACTTTGCCGAGGTAATTGCGCTGATCCGTCAGCACAATGACCTCGGGGAAGGATCGCCGCTCCCACCATCCGAGCCCACGTCCCGGCTCGAGTCGTTCTGGGGCCCGAAGAGGGAACCCAGACCGACGGTGGGTTTGCCGCGTTCTGAGCTCGCCGACTCAGTGCTGGACCAGGTAGAATCTCTTGTCTCCGGGCAAGAGGATTCTCTCAAGTCTGGCAGGTCGAGCAAGCTGCTTCCACCTACCTCTGCTGCGACAGCGGCGTTTTACGTGCCATCTGAGGACCCGATGCCGCCCAAACAGGTGAACCCGGAGTTAGCCAGGCTAACGCCGGGTGTGTCTCTGCAGCAGCTCCTGTCCGAGAACCTATGGTTCTCGCAGCAAGAGGCACTCGGCCTGGAATCCACTGCCATGGCAGCTTTCCAGGCCGTCTCCTGGATAGATCTGTGGTCCCTCACAGTATCTAAGGTTGCAGCCAACTCCGGGGGAATTTCTCCCGAAGATGACTCGGCCTTTAGGAGACTTTGCCAGTCTGGGGGAAGAGCCATCTCCTTCCTTGCCACCAGACGGTGAACCTGTGGGCCAACTTGGTTCTCCGACGTAGGGACGCTGTCCTTACTATCGAGTTTCCAGGGCGGCTGGGCGTGAAAGCTGGCATTGGGACTCCGCAACGGACCTTTACGGAGTTCCACGTCTCTCTTCCCAGGAGAGATGGTGGACGCTGCGGTGGTACGACGGCGCACTGACGACAGTGATCGTCTGGTTCACCAGGCAGTCTCGAAGGCTTCTGGGCAGCCTCGGACTGCGGCCAAGCCAAAGAGCTCGGCTAGCGCTTCCCACGGTGGCTAAGACGGTAGGTCGCGTCGAAGCCCCGGGGAAAGACTCTGTCTTCTTCGACTTCTGCAAAGGGGAGCCGTAACCAGCCCTCCTCCCAGCCCTCCTTCTCCCGAGGAGGCTCTGGGAAGAAGTCGAAGAAAGGGGGGAAACGCTAGGGACGGCGTTCCCCCTCACCTGCTGCCGGAAGGGGTGTGCCTGGCCAGCCATTGGGCAAACTTTGGCAGCGCTACGGCACCGAGACCTGGATTGTAGATGTCCTTGGCGAGGGGATATCAATATTACCCTTCGAAACTCGGCCACCCCTCACCTCCAACCCGGTCCAACAGCAGTCGTACGTTCCAGGGTCATCGAAGGACGTAGCATTGAGACAGGAGATCACGACCATGCCTGAAGCAAGAGAGCTGTAGAAATCATCACGGATCAGTCACCGGGCTTTTACAGTCGACTCTTCCTGGTGGAAAAGTCTACGGGAGGCTGGCGCCCGGTGATAGATATCTCTCCCCTGAATCGGTTCGTTCGCCAGACCCGATTCACGATGGAGACGGCACGTTCCGTGCTCGACTCCATCAGGGAGAACGATTTCATGCTTTCAGTGGACTTGAAGGATGCGTATTTCCAAATACCCATTCATCAGTCCTCAAGAAAGTACCTCCGCTTCATCCTCGACGGGACGGTGTACCAGTTCAGGGCACTTTGTTTCGGTCTCTCAACCGCCCCACAGGTGTTCACGCGAGTGTTCACTCTGGTGTCTGCTTGGGCCCATTCGCACGGGATACGTCTGACGAGGTATCTCGACGATTGGTTAGTCCTGGCGAGCTCCCGCTCGCAGTTGCTACAGGACAGGGATCGACTACTCGAGTTCTGTCGCGATCTGGGGATCGTTGTGAACTTCGAGAAGTCCGATCTCGAGCCCAAGCAGAGGATTGAAGTACCTGGGTATGCTGATCGACACGGTAGCAGGGCGAGTCTCCCCGCAGACTCGCGGATCAGCAGATTCAGGGAGGCAGCCAACCAGTTCTGTCTCGGCAGGAACATGATAGCTCCGCGATGGCAAGTCGTGATCGACACCTGTCATCACATCGGAGAAGTTAGTCACCTCACGGGCGTCTTCACCTGCGGTCTCTTCAGTGGAGACTGAAGGAGAGTTGGTCACAGGCGATGGATCCCCCAAGCTTTCCAGTGTCACTGACACCGGAGGTGAGGCAGGACCTAGCCTGGTGGCTGGACGACAGGAACCTCTTAAGAGGAGTGCCTCTGCGCACTCCCCCCCCGGACATGCAGCTGTTCTCAGACGCATCGACGAGGGATGGGCGCACACCTGGAGGAGTTGCACTTCCCGACTTCGGAGTGTGGGACGAGAACGACAAGCACCTTCACATCAATGTACTGGAACTCAAGGCAGCGTTTCTCGCTCTCCAAGAGTTCCAGGACCGATTGATGGGACACTCAGTGGTGTTGATGTGCGACAACACCACGGTAGTGGCCTACGTCAACAACAGGGGGGCCTAGTGTCTCTCCCGTGTACCAGTTGACTCGGCAGGTGCACAAGTGGGCCGAGGCACACTCAATAGAGCTGTCGGCACGCTACATTCCAGGGAAGAGAATGTAGTAGCAGACACGCTCAGCTGTCGGGAATCAGCGGTGATAAGGGGGACCGAGTGGTCTCTACACCAGGACGTGGAGGAAAGGCTCTTCGACCTGTGGGGGCGACCAGTCGTGGATCTGTTTGCCACCCGGCACAACAGAAAGCTTCAGGTTTTCTTCTCAGCCGTGCCGGACCCATGGGCAGTTGCAGAGGACGCTCTTCAACACCCGTGGGACAAACCTCTTCGTCTATGCCTTTCCCCCGTTCAGCCTGATTCGAAAGGTGATCAGTCGAGCACTGGTCACCCGAATCTCAGGATGATCCTGGTGGCTCCCAAATGGCCACAGGCCATTTGGTATCCGGACCTGCTGGCTCTTCTCGCAGGAGAACCGAGAGAGATTCCCCCTTGGCACAACCTTCTCGCCCAGCCACACGTCGAGCGGTACCACCGAGCAGTCCAGTCCCTACGACTTCACGGCTGGCTGTTATCCACCATCTCTTGCGAACGAGAGGCTTTTCTCGTAGCGCAGCAACAAAGATGGCTGGAAAACGTCCGTCAGTCCTCTGCAGCTGTGTACCAGGGGAAGTGGGCCGTCTTCTGTGGTTGGTGTCGTAGACGGGGTCTATATACCTCTCAGGAGCCACTCCCCTTCAGCAGGTAGCGGATTTCCTCGTATTTCATCGCCGAGAGAAGCTCCTCTCAGTCCCCACAGTCAAAGGATACAAGAGCCGCCCTGGCTCTCGTCCTGAAACTGAGGGGATTGGACATCTCGAACTCGTTCGAGATCTCCTGCTTATGAGGAGCTTCGAAAGGTCTTGCCCACCCAGGGAACTCAGGCCCCCCTGCGTGGGATGTGACTCTCGTCCTTAGGAGTTTGACTCGAACACCATTCGAGCCACTCCGAGTCGTCAGACAGGGATCTGACCCTCAAGACCCTCTTCTTTGCTGGCCCTGGCATCGGCGAAGAGAGTAGGGGAACTTCATGGTCTTTCCTATGATGTATGACACTCCGGGATGGGGATCTGTGACGCTCGATTTCGTCCCGAACTTCGTTGCGAACGGACTCAGAAACCGTCGGTCCCTGACGACAGGTTCGAGTCCTTCACGATTCCCTCCCTAATGGACTTCACCGATAATGATGCGGATGAGATGCTGCTTTGTCCTGTGAGGGCGCTACGGCGCTATCTGAAAAAAGAAAACTCGACGCCTCAGGCCTGAGTGTCGACGCTCTTCATTAGCACCTGGGTAACCAAGAAAGAAGTATCCAAGAACACTCTTTCATTCTGGCTGCGTGAGGTCATCAGGAGGGCGTATGAGGCTGATGGTAGTGACGACATCCGTACGTCCGTCCGAGAGCTCACGAAGTCAGAAGTATTGGCCCCTCGTTGGCGTTTCGTAGAACTTCTCCGTGGCGCAGGTCCTGAAGGCAGGGTCTGGTCTAACCAGACTACCTTTTACGTCCTTCTACCTTCGAGATATTGCCCACAGGTCCTTGGATACCTTTTCTTGGGACCAGTGGACCCGGGGGACGCTCAACAAGTTGTGTAGCGAACCCAAGGTACCCTCGCAGGCTGAAAAAACAAAAGCAATCGACGTCCTGGGTTGTGACTGTTGGATGGAGGGATGTACGTGAGTGATGTGAGTGACTGGCTTCCCTCTTTCCCATCTTTTATTTTCCATCCCCTCTACCTGTGGGCAGAGGGCCACGGTCGTCACTACGCTGGATGAGGACGAGATGCAGGTGAGCTATATGACAGAGCCCCATCTATCCCTTTCACCAGGGATAGGAGCAGAATATCCACCACTTCCTCCTACAAGGGGGGGGGAAGTGGATGCCTACAAGAGACAAACCCATGACTTTATATTTGCTCCTGTACAGGAACAAGTTCTTACATTGCTGGTACGAATAGATACGCTTGCCTCTCTCTTAGTACTCGGTCCAGAGGTCTGACCATTGATCCTGCGGTGCACACCCCGATCAATCGGACAGAGGCTTGGATCCCTCCCTCGCTCTTACGACCAGGGAGGCTTCCAAGGTTGGGCGAACACCAGTCTGTTCACAAAAGACTCAGATTCCACCCACCTAGAAGTGAGTCTTCCTATTGTAAAAGGACCGAAGGTTTGTATGCCGTGTCGGAACAAATGACAATTTGTCCAAAATTGCATTTTTATTTTTTCCTAACTATACCACCTGAGGTCCTTTACACATAGCCCCACCTCATGCCACCCCTCACTCTGCAGTTTTTGCTTGGGCCAAAAGCAAAAGTGATTTGTTTACCTCCCAGTCGCGCGCGCGCGCCTGTCGGACAAGCAGTTAACTACCGAACCCCTTGTTCGAAAGCTTACGACCTATCCAGCTGCCGCTAGTACCTTCCTATTGTAAAAGGACCTCAGGTTTGTATAGTTAGGAAAAATGCAATTTTGGACAAATTGTCATATTTTGCATCTTTCTTTGGCCTATTTTAACCCAAGAGAAATGTTGTCTTTCATAGACATCTCGTAAGCTATTCCTAGTTATAATAGTAAATAAACAAAATGTAAGAAAAGAAATTTACGTAGTCATGAGGATTCCCTCCTATGTTTGTAGATTATAGTAGACAAGTTAACTATTAATTCAATTGTTGAATGTCATTACTACCAAGATTTATGTCCTTCTCAACATCCTTGACTTCAGAGATATCATTAACTGACAAAAGTAAAATTGTAGTACTATAATCAAAAGGGTTTACTGGTAAGTTGTACTATAGTAAGAATATAATCAAAGTGGAAATTTTGTTATATTGAATTTTTATTATTCTTCAGAAATTCACTGTAACTTTTAATATGATGTAAAGCATGATGTATTAGTTGTGGAGTATTTGATTTTATCATTTCTTTTGGAAGAACATTTATGGTGTAGGACAAATTTGTGTTTTATATATGCCCATGTTTTTAGTCTTAAAAACCTCTTTATTTTAGCGGCAGGAGAAGGAAGCTGCAGAACGTGCTGCTGCTGTAAGTCACATGAGTATTGGAGCAGCAGGGGTTTGGGGTTCAGCAATCTCCAATCTCTCTTGGGCCAGCCGTGCTTCCAGTGGTAGAACGTCTTCCTCATCCACATCAACCAGTCAGTCAACTAGTCAACAAGTATGTGCTTGGTCATTACAATAATAGTAATATTAAAAATGTTTGTTCATACACGAAACAAACCTTCGGTCTTAACATTAGGATTTACTAGCGCCAAGCTGGAAACCGGTAGAATTAAAATTACACTTGTGAGATCCAGGGACTAATGGCATCTATACCAGGTCACGGGGCATGTATACCCAGAATGCCCACGGCTACCTGTGACCCATCAGTTTATTTTCCTACGCCTTTAAGATAAGACGTGTTACTGTCTATCTCATTTAAAGCCGGTTTTTCAGTTTGCCCGTTCTTTATCCATTTCATTTTTTATTTTTCATTCCTTTTCTTTCTCCAAGTGTGATCAATGTGTGGTAAGAGTGTATACGTGGTATGATGGAGAATTTTGCCTCAACATCGGGATCGTCTACCGCTTCGAAGACGAGACAAAGGAAATGCCCAGGAGTCAGTGGCTTCCCTTGTTCTAGGTTCCTAACCTCGGTGTCGACGGATCCTCATCCAACGTGTAGTAGGTGCAGGGAAAACGTATGTACGGTTTCTAATCCGTGTTCTGTTGTCGCGGTTGGTCGTGGAACAGTGGAAGAAGTTCTATGGGAAAAGCCAATACAAAAGAAAGGGGGTGACGCCATCTTTGGATGACCAAACCTTACCGGCTTCTTTTGTATCGGAATAATAAACCATGGCTGCTCCATATGTTTTCTCCACCTGCTTTTGAATGTCTCATTACCCCTTCGGTTTTCTCCTAGCGGTTCTGTATCGGAAACGTCAGGAGGGGCCTTGGGTAATTTTATGAATAATTTGCACTCTCCTTTGTTCCAGCAAGTAGAGGGGGAGATCCGCCATCTTTGTTCCAGGCTCCTGCTACGCAAGCGCATAGGTTAGATGGTACGTGGTCAGCGCTAGGCCTACCAGGCGTACCAACCTTGGATGGTCTGCTTGCGCATTATATGACGTCACGGTTCCAGCAGGGTCCGGCAGCGCTGAATGTTCCTCATCCCCGGGCTTGCAATTTATGGGAATTATGCCGCTGCTTCTCCATCCCACTCAGTATTTACAGCGATGCAGAACGTGGGAGGTAATTTGGCAGCAAACGTGCGGTTACCAGCAGAAAACCTCTCAGTCTCTCCCTACGAGAGCGATGACGTCACAACATACGTCACACTCTGAGATGGCAGGCGTGATGACGTCACAGACCGATTCTCGGCCTTTTTTTCGCTGCACCCCAGACGCTAATACGCCTTCTGATCCGTCAATGCAAACTGTAATGCAGAAGTTACAGGATATAGAGGAGAGAATGAATAAGAGAGACAAAAAGCAAAAAGTGTGATTCGCCTTCTTCGTCTTCTTCCTCTAGTTCGGCGGTCATCGCTAAGTCCGATAACGTCACGGCAGAGCGCCAGTCAAGCGTTGGAAGGAGGATTCGGGAGTTCCTAGCGGATCCTCGGGCCAAGAGGAGAAGAATCAATTCTTCCTCTCCTTCGGACGGAGACTGTCATTTCCAAGTCAGCAAGAAGGTCGGAAAATCAGTGGCTATTAAGCACAAGGTGCCAGACGAAGCCGTTCGCGAGAGTCCGAACAAGCGAGAGAGGTGACGGCCGGCGAGCTAGCGGCCGAGGGCGGAGTTGCCAGTTTGGATCGCAAAAACTGCGATACCTCTGGTAAAATCGACGTTGGCGGCGAAAGGTGCAGCAGAGGATGGAATGAAGGTCCCAGTTTCGCCCGTAAGGCCGTTCAAAATACGTACGAAGGACGATAAGGCTCCTATTAAAAGTACAAAAAATAGAGAGTTGGCAACCTCGGCGGATACGTTCGTGGAAGGCAGTGTCCGTCTGGATAGAAGGCCGAGGCCGGGCTCGCCGACGCTCGAAAACGTTGCCAATGCTAATAAAGACGAACTTACCTCTGTCTTAAGGGAGCCTTCATCTTGGAGATCTAGACGAGATTCTCGCTCTAGATCCGTGAGCAGAAAGAGTGAGACGTTCTCGTTCCCCTGCTGACATCTGGGATCGAGCCAACAGCGGCAGCAAAGATCAAAGAGGCCGCGGCCGTAGGGGCAGGCGGCCGTGGAATTCGGGCGTCTGTCAGAAGATAGAGGCGAGACAACATCTCTCGTGACGGAGAGTGGTACACTAGAGCCGGAGGAAGGAGAAAAACCAAGAGTTTCTGGCCTCGTATGCAGAGGTTATTGATTTGATTCGTCAATTCAATAGCCTTTCGGAGAAGACAGAAACACCGGCCAGTATGCTTCCTCCTGGAATTGACATGGCGTTTAGACTAAAGAGGGATACCAAGGTGTCGTATGAATTGCCTTGTTCGAGTCATGCGGAATCGGTCTTGCAACACGTAAACGCAAAGATTGCAGGGAGGGATAATTCCTTAAGATCTAATAGATCATTTAAATTTATTCCCCCTCCAATGATAAAGCAAAGGAATATTATACGACACCGAAGGTCCCTTTGCTGTCTAGACAAATGAACCCTAATGTTGTAAGGTTAAGGCCTGGATTAACCTTGGATCAGGTTAAAATGGAGTGCCCTTCGATATTCGTACCAAGAGGCTGCCACGTTAGAAGCAAACAGCTTCTTCTGTCTTTCAGGCTGCGTCCTGGTTAGACCTTTGGTCAACAGCAGTGGCGAAAATTGCATCCTCGGAAGCAACAAGGAAAGTAGTAGATGAACCATTGTTCATTAGATTACTACAGTCAGGGTCCAAGGCGATTGCGTACCTGAACAAACGTAAGTGCCAATGTTTGGGCAAATATCCTGCTAATGAGGAGAGATGCAGCAGGCTAGACTAAGCCGCAATGTGGATTTGGATTCCCTGTTAGCAATGAGGAATGGGGATATCTTGGAATCGCAACTACTGTTGCCAGAGGTCATACTGGAAGAAGCGATAGATAGAAGAAGGATGGACACTAACGATAGGTTGGTGCAACAGGCAGTTAGGAAAACCTCTAACAGTCAAACTATTCCTTTGGAGGGAAGACAACAGCAGATGTCTCGAAAGAAACCAGTGAGACATAGCATCCCTAATAGAGTCACAAGACCCTCTTCCCAAAGAGGATAACTCATCGGCCCTTTCACAATAGAAAACAACAGAGGAAGGGGCAATAAGGGGAGGGGGAGAGGCTCAAGAAGATAGGATGGGCGCCTCCCATCACTCGGCCACACCAGTGGGGGGTTGCTGGCAAATACTGGAAGGTGTTGGCAGGAACTAGGGGCAGAGCAGGGGGTGGTGGATGTTCTCAGGATCGGGTATTTGATTCCGTTCGAGGTAACCCCCGCCCCTGACAGATCAACCATTACCCCACGTCACTTATACCCACAAATTCTCAGAAGGCCACTATTCTGCAGGACGAGGTGAAGAAGATGATGGAAAAAGGAGCTGTGCAACAAGTATGCAGTCCGACAAAAAGGCTTCTACAGCAGGATTTTCCTGGTACCCAAAGCCAACGGGGAGTGGAGGACAGTAATAGACCTGCAACGCTGAATCTGTTTATAAGGAAAACCAGTTCAAGATGGAAACTCCGAAAAACGGTTCTACAAGCAGTCAGAATCGGAGACTTTATGCTGACAGTCGATCTAAAGGACGCATACTTTCAGATACCAGTCCATCAGTCTTCAAGGAAATTTCTCCGCTTCAGTCTTGCAGGGAAAGCTTTCGAGTTCAAGGTCCTGTGCTTCGGATTGACAACGTCTCCTCAAGTTTTTACAAGAGTGTTCACCTCGTGTCGGCATGGGCGCACGCTCAGGGTCAGGCTGATAAGATCTGGACGATTGGCTGGTGATAGCAAAGTCCAGGGAGAAATTACTCAGGGACAGGGCGGCCCTCCTGCAGCTTTGTCACAGCCTAGGTATTGTGGTGAATCAGCAGAAGTCGCAGCTGGATCCAAAGTCAACGTTTGGAATATCTGGGAATGGTGATAGACACAACACAAGCCAAAGTATTCCCGACAGACCAAAGAGTACAGAAATGCAAAACAAGTGGTGAATGCCTTTCTGGGAAAGCAGACACAGCCAGCAAGACAGTGGCAGGTGGTGCTGGGAATCCTAACCTCCTGGAGAAGCTAGTACCACAAGGAAGGCTACACCTTCGGTCCCTACAATGGAGGATGAAGGAGTTTTGGTCACCAACAGTAGATCACCCGTACGAGCAAATTCCCTTGTCGGCAGAAGTGAGGAAAGACTTGCTGTGGTGGGTGGACGACGACAATCTGACAGTGGTGTCCCCCTTCAACAATCCTCCCCAGACCTCTTGCTGTTCTCGGATGCATCACTAGAAGGCTGGGGAGCCCATATGGAGGAGTTGATGGTGTCAGCAAAATGGAGTTGCAAGGACAGAGAACTCCATATACGTGCTGGAGTTGAAAGCAGCTTTCCTGGCTCTACAAGAATTCAGGGAGAGAGTAAAGGGACACTCGGTGGTATTGATGTCAGACAACACCACAGTAGTAGCTTATATAAACAAGCAACGAGGCCTAGTTTCTCGGCAGTTACATGTGATGACAGTTCAACTTCACCAGTGGGCTATAGAGAACCTGGTAGACATCAAGGCCAGGTATATTCCGGGAAAAAGAAACATAGTGGCCGACAAGTTGAGCCGCAGGATCAGATTCTGGGAACGGAGTGGTCCCTACACCAACAGGTAGTGGACAGGATGCTCTATTTGTGGGAAGGACCGAATCATAGACCTATTCGCAACCAGGTACAACAAAAAGTTGGAAGTGTATTGTTCAGTAGTCCCGGACGCAGAGGCAGCAGCAGAAGATGCGCTACAACACCCCTGGGACAATCTGGACGTGTACGCATTTCCTCCATTTTGTCTAATCCGTCAGGTTCTGAACAGGGTAATGCGGTCTCAGAACCTCAAGATGACCCTGGTAGCCCCGTTATGGCCGAAAGCAGAGTGGTTTCCAGACCTACTGGAACTCCTAGTAGATGTGCCAAGAGAGTTACCTCCATGGAGCAACCTTCTGTGTCAGCCTCACGTGGAGAGGTACCACCAGTCGGTGAAGTCCCTATCGCTTCACGGGTGGAGACTGTCAAGTATCTCCTCCGAGAGCGAGGGTTTTCGCAGAAAGCAGCAACTCAGATGGCAGGTAATATCAGAAAAATCATCTGCGACAGTATCCAAGGGAAGTGGTCAGCATACTGTGATTGGTGGCGTAGGGGGAACGTGTCTCCACTCGGTACCACTATTCAGCAGTTAGCAGACTTTCTGATATATCTCAGAACAGAAAAACATATGTCTGTATCTGCAGTGAAGGGGTACAGGGCTGCTCTAGCCTCAGTCTTACGAATGAAAGGAGTGGACATATCGTCTTCATGGGAGAGAGGCCATGGCTGATGAGGAGGCTTTGAACAGTCATGCCCACAAAGGAGCTAAAAACCCCAGATTGGGATCTGACCAAGGTACGAGTAGTCTGACAAAACCCCTTACGAACCACTAAGGCAGTCCACGGATAGGAGCCTGACCCTGAAGACAGCTTCTTATTGGCCCTGGCTTCAACCAAAAGGGTGGGGGAGCTACATGGCCTCTCATATCTCCATAAAGCACTCGAGAGGTTGGAGATCAATGGTGTGTGAGTTTGTCCCAGAATTCGTGGCAAAGACCCAAAATCCAACAATAGTAGACGGCAGATTCGACCTTTACCATACCTTCCTTGGCAGATTTGTAGACAACGACAAAGCTGAAAATGCTCCTGTGCCCCGTCAGGGCACTAAGGGAGACTTAAAGAGAACAAGGCACCTCAGGCCGGGGTGCCAGAGGTTGTTCGTAAGTACAGGACGGAACAAGGAAGTGTCCAAGAATACAATATCATTTTGGCTAAGGGAGACAATCAGAAATGCTTATACTGCAGAAGACAGAGGGTCAGATAGCCAGGTGGGAGCTAGAGCTCATGACATCAGGGGTGTGAGTGCTTCCCTAGCATTTAAGAAGAACATGTCTGTGGATAAAATTCTGAAAGCTGGCGTGTGGAAGCGCCAAACAACTTTCACCTCATTTTATTTGAAAGATGTTGCCCATAGATCCTTGGACACCTTTTCCTTGGGTCCAGTGGTGGCGGCCCAACAAGTGATATAGTTCATCCAGTGCCCCTGGCGGGTCAGTTTGCGTCCTAGTCTAAGATGAAGGTATGAAAGTAGAATGAATGGATGACTGGTCTTTTTTCTTTACTATTTCTTCTTCCTACTCCTTTAACTACGGGCAATATGAAGAGAGTACCGTCATGTGCTGGAACGGACTAGATGCAGTGAGATGGGTCAGCCATACTGTGAAGCTATCTTAGCTGATGATATACTTTTCAGTAGCAACACACCCTCTGGATAATAAGGAAAGAGGGGTGAAGGTGGATCCAGTCGCAAGGGACAAGAGTAAACAGTAGAATGGTATCTACACCCAGTGGGAGGAAACCAATAGATCCGCTTATATCTTTGGTCCTAGGTTCATTGTCCATTCTCTAGAATTTCCCTATATATTCGGAAATGGATAAGGTGGCAAACTTCCAGTCAGTTGTAGAGACTTACCTCCCTCCAATAGTAAGTCTATCCTAATGTTAAGACCGAAGGTTTGTTTCGTGTATGAACAAATACCAAATTTGTAACTAATTTGTATTTTTCATAACTAACAAACCTGAGGTCTTAACAGTTAAAGGCCCACCTCGAACCACCCCTCTAGCAGTCTAAACTTGTAGGATAAAATACTGATGGGTCACAGGTAGCCGTGGGCATTCTGGTATACATGCCCCGTGACCTGGTATAGATGCCATTAGTCCCTGGATCTCACAAGTGTAATTTTAATTCTACCGGTTTCCAGCTTGGCGCTAGTAAATCCTAATGTTAAGACCTCAGGTTTGTTAGTTATGAAAAATACAAATTAGTTACAAATTTGGTATTTTTAAAGCATGAAACTCTACGCACCTTCACATTGAGAGAGCAGTGTACAACAGCATTAAGGTTTTATTTATTTATTTATTATTTTTTTTCTTTCAATCTTTCCCTGGTGGTGGCAAATCGTATAGTATTCCCAAGTTGTAGGATAAAATATAAATGCTTCAACTTGTACTTATTAAAGCAGCACATTTCTATTATGCATCACCATTACCCATGGAATGGTGGTTTACCCATAGTTGGCAGGCAAGCTGAGAACATATACCTTTAAATTCAGTGAGTTTCACTAGTGTTAGTGACAGTATCATTGATTTTTTTAACATTTAAATAATACTTGAGCCAAACTCCACTGGCCCTCAAGGTGATGCCTCTCTGGAGGTGTGAGAGGAAGAGGTGCACCGATCTGCTCTCCAGGGCAGTATTGGCTGTTCCTGGAAGCAGCATCACCCTGCCCTCGAGGCAGGACTTCACTGAAGTCATATAAACTCATACATGCATGAATCCCTCTTTCTGTCTGACTCTCTGTTCATAAGAATAATTTGCTAAGAAAATAGTGACACACACACACACACACACTGTTCATAAAAATAATTTGCTAAGAAAATAGTGACACACACACACACACACACACACACACACACACACACCACAACACACACACACACACACACACACTCTTCATAAGAATAATTTGCTAAGAAAATAGTGACACACACACACACACACACCACACACTGTTCATAAGAATAATTTGCTAAGAAAATAGTGACACACACACACACACACACACACACACACACACACACACACACACACACACACACACAGTACATAAGAATAATTTGCAAAGAAAATATTTCAGTATTTGGTCTGAAAATTTAAAAGAAAATGATCTATTTTGATAAATAAAAGGTTCTTACCGTTTCTGGGGTTAAGGACACAGATAGTTGTACATGTAAGCAAGGAATATTATTTATTCTTGCATTCTTTTATCAGTGGGGTGGATCAAGCAATAGCAGTTCTGGAGGTATATGGAATAATAACAGCCAGCCAGCAACGACCATACCAGCTCATTCTGTTTGGAACAATGATCATTCTACCATATGGAATCAGGCAGAAAACTCTACTTCGGCAGGTAATTTTTTCATTTTATTTTAATCGGTGATCTCAGTTGTACTTAAAAATGTACTTGAGGCTTTTAATCATCAGTTCTTTGATTTTGGTCTTCGCTTGTAATGAGATTGTTTCAGCACACCCCATTAATCATATCAAATGTATCAGAGTCAGAGGATATTTTTGGATCAGTCATTCGTTTATACATATTTTATGTCTTAGAATGTTTCAAAACTCCAGCTCACAGTATTAAATGTAAAAAAATTAATGTTATATTCACATTGTGTGTTTGTGAATCATGTATAAAATTTACACATATCATAGTCAAAGCAAACACGCTAAACGGTTATAAATACCAAAACATCAGTCTATGTTTCCAGGAAAGGCTTGTCTAGCAGTGAATAGCTGGAGGTGTTCCAGATTAGTCTATTATTGCACCAAGCCAAATGACTTGTAATATTTACAAAATTGTTATATTGCAAAGCATGAAACAATTCTTTTGACACTTTCTATAGAACAATCAGCTGATTGGACATTCAAAAAACATGAGTCTAAGCATGTATGCATTTGTTCGGATTGCATAAAAGAATCAGTTTTGTGTTGTGAAAATTGTTTTCATATCACAAAGTTGCTATAATATTTACAGAGGTAAAGCCTTTTTGATTTATGAGTGAGATTGTTTGAAATGTATTTTGTCCGTTTTTGGCTTCCTGAAAATAGAAGGAAGTAAAGTATGTAAAATTATAATATTGTTTGAACAATAGGAAAATAGTTATGATTTCTCCAAGTTTAACCTTTTTTTATATATATAAAGTTCCATTGTTCATTTGTACTGGAGCAGAATCGATTGGGTAAAATAACCAAATTCTTTAAAGTATATTGGTAAATTCTGTCTGAATTTACAGTTTAAAAGAAATGTGGTTGTTCCAGGAGGCTTCTGGGATAATCCTGAACCTGCTAAAAGCAACAAGTCAGCAGCACCGGCATCAGGACGGACTCCAACCAAACCCACCAATGCTGGTAACAAGGGAGGTTCGGGAAACCAGAACAACAACCGTGGCAACAAGAAGAAAGGAAAAGACGAGAGCGATGCCGTCAAGAAACTCTTCGCCGATAATATGTCTCCTGCCGACGATTTTACTCGCTGGTGTAAAGGAGCCCTCAATACTCTAAAAGTTCATGCTTCAATAGACAGTAAGTAAAGGTCCTCCATTTTTGGTGAGGCTCTTCTTATTTTTAATGTGCAATGTCTGTTAATGTTCAAGTATTTCCTGTAGTTTTACTATAGTATTTGGAAGTGGCGATTAACATTTCATCTTAACCTTCCAGTTCCAACCTTTGTGACGTTCCTAGCGGAAGTGGAATCCCCTTACGAGGTGCACGATTACATTCGTTCTTATTTGGGAGATAGCAAGGAGGTCAAAGAATTCGCAAAACAGTACTTGGAAAGACGTAGTAAGGCACGCAATGCCCAGAAAGAGCGTACCGTAGAGGACGATATTTTGGCTCCGGCACCTGCCGTCAATCCTACGTGTACAGAGTTCCAGGAAGTTAAGGTATGGTTGTAAGTTTTGAATACACAGATGAATACATACATACTGCATGGATGCTAGGGAGTTCACTTTCATATATGCTGTTTGTTTCTAGGGTATAAAGAAAAATGTAGCTGTAAAACTAGTTGTTATTTTCAAGTTCAGTAAAATATATTGTATTCACTAAATTAAATCTTAGAAATAACAAGCAAATAGTATCTTTTCATTTACACAGTTATGGAAAGCTTAATGTGTGTGTCTTCTTTTTAAGAAGCAGACTGTCACTAGAATTGTCAGATATCCTTTGATGTTGGTCATATATCAAAATTCCCTAAATTTGGGTGGTTATCTATTTAGTGTTACAAAATTCCTTTAGAAATTAGTTAAATAGTTGGAACTTGAAATGTTTTTATTCTGGTTTTCAACAGAATAGTGTATCGACTTTTATTGTAAAAAGCTAACATTGTCTTACTTCTGTTATTCATTTTTACAGCAAACACGTAACAAGAAAGCAAACAAGAAGAAGATGCAGAAAGTTGACAACAGTATCCTAGGGTTTAGCGTCTCATCTAATGAGCGCATAAACATAGGAGAGCGTGATTATGCCGAGTGAAATTCCCTCACTGTAACCTCAAAACAATAAAGCATAAGAAAAAGTCCATATTATAATGGGAAGTATACTTCCTGCGCCACACCATTAAGTGAATCGTGGCGAATCACTGACTTAAAAAAAAGTTTATAATAAGACTGTGTGCTTAACCTTGTGAGGCAGTTGTGACTCCTTGTGATGTTTTGGGCCCAGTCTTAGGTGGAGAAATGTTGGTAACATGGTTGTATAAGAAACTCAGTTTTCCAAAAAGTAATGCTAAGATGTTTTCATTATCAACATTTCCAACTGTGCTTTCCTGGAAGGAACGGCAAGATTCGACAGTATTTTCTCTGCATATACCACAGCCAAGGAAGCCATTGAACAGGTGAAAAGTGTTCAACTCGAAGTATTCGTTTGTTAAAAATCAGCCGATAGAAAAATTATACAGTATTTCATTAAAGTTTATATACATATAAATATATAAATATATTTTTATCATATATTTGACTCAGGTGAATTGTTGTATTGGAATTTTGAATGAATTCCAGTTTAAATTGGATTTATCTTTGTTTACAACATAGAAAAATATGCATAAGGAGTTAATGGTATATGATTTTTAAGGATAGCATGCTACTGGGGGACAAACATAAGTGCCTGGTTAAACCCATTTCACGTTTATGCAATGGAAGAATGTTGTGTAAATATTTTTGAATCTAACTATGTTGGGTAAAAGAGAGTGTGATATGGCCACTAATTAGATTAGCATAGAATACTGATGATGGTAGTTTAGAGTAGTAGTCAGTTTTTTATATATTTTTTTTTTAGAACCTCTACATTTGATCAGCAGAAATTAGAATAGGTATAAGTAGCAGTAGTCTGATGTCTCAACCTCTTGGCACAGTAAAAAATGTCAGATAACTAGATGGTGAGTGACCCTTTTAATAAATGTGGAAGACATATTCTGGTCTTGAAAGCGAGATGTAATCTTCTCTAAGTCATGCAATACTCCTGAAAGTGATTGATCTCACTTCAGAATAATTTCTCTTTCTCAGTACGTACTACCATGTTGAGGATCAGTTGAAGTATTAGAGCTTATGACAGCTCCAGACGAGGAGGCTATACATTCAGTATTACAAGTTTTTTCTTGTCGTAATCCCAAAGAGTAATTAAACCTACATGAATAATTCAATAAGTATAAGTGAAGTTATTTGTACATTGTAACCTGGGGTAAATTTTAACAAGGGTTTAGGTTTTATTGGGCTTTAGCAAAATTTGTGGTCAGGTTGGAGACACACACACACACACACACACACACACACACACACACACACACACACACACACACACACACACACACACTCTCTCTCTCTCTCTCTCTCTCTCTCTCTCTCTCTCTCTCTCTCTCTCTCTCTCTCTCTCTCTCTCTCTCTCTCTCTCTCTCTCTCTCTAAATGAAGATATATCTGTTCATGTAACATTTGTCTTGAAATCAACCATCTATTCGAAAGATTTTTTTCCTCCATTTTATAATATTTTGTCAGCAAGGGTTCCCTTGTTTACAGATACTGTAGAATTTTGGTATCTGTTGAGTATATGTAAAGTTACTTTACTTTGTGGTCAATCACTACTTAGGGTGCTAAGGACATTTTTTTTTTAGCATCACTTTTTACTTATTCATGTAGGTTTGCAGTCATATTGGTTGAGAAGGAAAATCCATTTTGAGAAATGAAACTCATGGAAATCTCATAACATTTCTGGTCTTTGCCATTTTTACACAGATAAGGTTAAGGGAGAGTACTAGGTCAGTGTTTGATCAAATACCTTCTTGTTGTTTTACAGTGTTTCACAAATTGTATTAAGAGTAAAAAGGGGTAGATTTTATCAATTTGTGAATAACTTCTTGTTAAGGGTTAGTTCCTAAGCTTATTGTAATTCCTCAGATTCATATTTGTGAGCACGATTGATATTAGAGGAGTTGCAATAGGATATTTACTTATGACAATTTCTCGTACTTTTTCTCATTCTCTCTCTTGCTTATCATATAAAGGAATGTATGAGGTACAATGCTAAGGGTTGCTTAGAAGTGAATTGTCCCCTAGTTAGATGCGTCTCTGTAATTACTCATTTCATTAAGGAATAAGATTATTGAAGGCTTCAGGTTTCAGCCATTAGTTCATGGTGGTGGCATAAGATGAACTCGATCCTGTAAAGTATGGTGAATTTCAGTGATGCTGTACCTTTCTGAAATTTTTATTTCTTTTGAGATTAGATTATCTGTGATATAAGACCATTTTGCAAACCACAATCAAACAGGGAAATGATTGTCAAAGTTCTGTTGGCCACTTTTCAGAATAGTTTTAATTGCTTTGAAAGGTTTCATCATTGAGCAGTGTTTATTTTTTATTTTTTACTCCAATTTCACACGTAACCCCGTGGTGGATCTTGGCCTATTAATAAGGATTAGGCAACATCCTGAAACGATCCAGGTAGTGGGATGTTTCTCAAATATTTGCTGAAATATGCAATTTCATCCATGACAGGTTTTTTGTCATCTGGCAGGTGTATGTTTAGGTATAAAAGTATTTTTGTAAAACATTTATAACATACAGCGGAGGGTTTTTGATTGATCTAACAGTGTATGTATGTTTTCATGTTACATGAGAGTTTAAGGTTACAGGTTTTATAAAAGGATAACTGCATTTTTTCTTTTCTAGTCACAAGATCTTTGTACTTTACTTTGTCCAGTGGTGATGGTCTGATTATGAAATAAATGTCTGGATGATAAGTTTTTTTGAGGTGAAATATTACAGTAAAATTTACATCAAAGCATTCACATTCTTTTTTTTTCTGAAAACTTGTCTGTCAAAATAGTAAGGTTAAACTCTGCCAGTAATAAAAAATTCCCTGTCAGTAACAAAAAGTAGTTCAAAATGAAATTCTTTTTACTAAAGATTTGCCTTACAAGACTAGAGTACTTATTGATTTCCTACTTGTCTGAGACTATCTGTATCATTGTAATCTTTTTTCGTTAGGTGTCATGATTACAGTACTATTTGTATGCCCTATATCTGCTTATCATCAATCAGTCTGTATAATATCTCATTTCTCACACACATTGCGTATAGTTTATTTCATAGGTAAGTAGTGTAATTGGATGTTCATTTTTTTAAGCAGTTTATATTTGGCCAATGAACTTGAAGGGTTTTCATTTTATAATTGATTGTAGGAGATTGTTCATTTTTTTTTACTTATTAATTTCTCAGAAGAACAGATCCCTCAACTAGTCTATAGAGAACTTGCCTGGTTTAATTGCTTTTTATAGCTAACATGCTGCTCTTTTCTGTTTAACATCTTGACTTGAATTTTTAACATCATTAGCACTGGAAAGTTGTATTTTTAAACCAGTTTGGATTTTGTCACGATGTCAAACGAGGTGGTTTTTCAAAATTGGAATGATATGCAGTATTCAAACACGGCTTCCAAGCCTTTCCAAAGATAAGGTTAGTGAATTGTTTTAGTCATTGGAAACTTATTATTTTATATTCGTGCATTCATAACTAGTACTTAGATTTTCTGTGGTGTGCTGTATCTGAACAATCCTTGAACATTTATTGGCTCACCAAGTCTTACTTTGTAATTAGGGACCTTTCAGTATACAGAACATTTAACTACCCCACAGTGTTTTGGAGCATATATAGAGTTGTAAAGGGAGCTTCTGGAAAGCAGAATTCACTGAAATTAGGTGGGAAATAGTTGGCTTTCAGCTGCAGAGTGGTATGCTACAAACTAAGTGTAGAAATATTCATGTGGGATAAGCCTATGAGGCCATTAACATTTAAAGCAATTTTTCTCAGAATAGAACATGCATTCTGAATTATGTATGCTGTGTATTATGCTATTAATAATAATGATGTGATAATGAAGTTGTGGTATATTTCAGAAGAGATAGTTCATATAAAGTCATTCAACAAAGGGGACTTTTGTACGGTTTACGTTTTTTATTTGAATGCCGTCAGGATCGGGATGTGGTCATATATATATATATATTTTTTTTTACTTTTATTTATTTAGTGGTGTGGGGTTTGCTATTACGTATTAATCTCTCAATCTTCAAGGACTTTCAATAACCTGGGGCTAACACCTTTTTTTAAGTGCCATATTAGGTACAAGTATGGAAGTGAGTGTATTGAGTTTAAATTAATAAAAATGGTTTTTGCATGTGGCCATGAGTAAACTGGTGCCAAATTATTTATTTATTTTTTTTTTTAAGATAATGAAGTTCTTAGGGAGACCTAGAAGTATGGTGTTGAAAGGTCACCAAATTCAGTGTTAGACAGAGGTGGATGTCACCGTGAGCTTTGGCATCCTGAAGCGTTGGTGTTAAGTCCTCTCCACCTTTTTCATTTTGTTAAGTATGTGAACCTCTGTTGAGTTGTAAGACCCAAATCATGGCAGCATTGGCTTACTAATTCCTTTATCCCTCCATTAGCTTATTTCTGTTCATTAATCATTTGATCATGACTGACAAAGTTTGATGTAAGCTCCTTCCAGTTACAATTTTCTTGGGTATAAGTCTATTTTGTGGATGGTTTTCACTACAGATGTATTATTTATTTGGTTCTTATGCCTGCTTGCTTCTGGATGACTTTAACTTCTGTTATGTTGCCCATTTGTTAGTATTTGTTAAATGGACTTTCCATTGCACTAAATTGGCAACATAAAAATTTGGAGAATAAAAGTTGTTTACTAGTCATTTGCTTGATGTAAATTGCAGGTTTTTCAATGCCTTTATTTAATCATTCTAAATGCAAATCATGTTGAACCCTGAAGACTAATTGTGAAACTAAAATATAGCAGTGAAAGAAATGATACAATACACAGATTGTAGAGCAAGTTAAAAAAGCTGGAATTTTTCTGGTGAGCTGGTTGAAAGGTTCTGAACTTTACCCAATCTATCTGTTTGATTATCGGATAAATTTTTATTTAATATTTGTATCCACATGTCAAGGTTTCATTGGTCATAATCAGTCAGTTTCTGGGTTCAAGGTCATATCCTAGCATATGCAAGTTCTGCTTGGAAAACTACTGTATTTAAGTTCTGTTTGACCAGATAAATTGGCCATCCATTAATCCGATAAGCTTTTGTTCCATTTATTAAACATTGTACATTGCAGAAGTGTTAATATATTTATAGCAATGAACTATATGGATTCAGCTGTGAAGTAACTGAATTGTCTGGTTAAACTGATAATTAATTTAAACTTTATTAATAAAATAATGTGAATCGGTTACTGTTTTCACCAGAAAAAAATTCTTGCTTGGGGAAGGCTTGTCTACCTCCTTTTCATGTAGGAAATTCTGCAATCATTTAATAATTTGTAGTTTCTCTTAATTCTCTTGATGTGAGAATTATTCAAGTCTATTTGTTATTCAAATTGATTAGACTTTCCTTCCGTTATTTGTAGACTGGAAAATACTAGATAAATATGATGAGGGATGTGGAATAATTATATTGTCTATGAACATTTTTGCTATTCTGCTTTTTATATTATAAAAAGCCATATTCACATCGGTTAAGAGGAAATATTTCTTCATTAATGTCTTGTTCTTATACATTGAAACTTTGATAAAAATTTAATGGCTGCCGACATCTAGAAAAAGTGAATTTTAAAGGCTGCCAACATCTAAGAGATCTATGATTGATAGAATTGTGTACACCTTTGTAAAATGTTTTTGCTTACCAATGATGAATTGATGTCACCTTTCTAATCTTTTGTTTAGGAAATGACTGCTAGTCTGTGTTTATCTATCTAATAATATTGTTCCAAAAATTCCTAGCAACTTGTATGCTTTGTGAAGAAAATGCTGAACTATATTTATTCATTAATGGAAAAGTTGTGTACACAGGTTTCTACCAATCTCTGAAAGTACTGATATTCCTTTGAAACTAGAGACATTTTTTTCTATTATTTTTTAGAGCATTCCATTAATGGTATTAAAAGATTTCAAGTTTCAGAAATGTTAAATGAAAGGAAGCACAGTATTTCATACATTGTTGCCTTAAAAGTTTTGTCAGTGATGAATGCTGTATTGAAAACATTGATGCTTATCACTTCCAGTGAGTGTTGCTCTCTTTTGGTGATTTTTTTTTTTCCTACATTCAGTGCAAACAGTATCAACTGTCCAACTGCATCTGCCTATTGTGGAAATCCTGACTGCTGTGTTAGAAGTGAGTGTGCTACACAGGATAAGATTTCTTTCGGGGTAGTCTTGGCTAGAGAAATGTCGACTGGACTCGTAAGACAAGGACCAAGGAGAGAGTGTTTATTTATTTTATTTTCTTTGAGCAGTGATCCATGTCACATGCTGTCTTCCCTTATGTTGTGTGGTGCATGAAGACCGTTGAGAGAAAAGGCCAGAAGGACTGTGCCTACGTTGTTGAAAATAACCGATTTGGTGCTCAAATCCAGAAATTCTGGAATCCTTAATAAAAAAAAATCCAATTTCAAGTGGTTTTATTCCTTTCCAACTCTTTCATAATATAAAAACATTACATTGAAGTTTATTATTATTATATATATACAGAAGGATTTAATACACATCCCACCAACTTGTTGAAAACCCTTTCCAAATCTGTTAGCCTATGACTAAACTAGACGAAATAAGCTTCACTCGCGGTTTGGTTTAGTGTCTTTCCCTCGTACCCTTTCCTCATAGACATAACTTGTTTTATGTCGCCACTGATAGTTATCAATGGGTGCAGAACACTTGCAACAAGCAAGTAAATCTCTTCAGCCTCTGAACGGTTACCCTCCAAAAACCTTACGCCACCATGGTCATGTTCCGAGGTCAACTATGCCAAGCAAAACCTGAGAACCTAGAGAATTCACAAAAATTAATACTACACCAGTGACCAAAGTATAATAGGGCAAATACAATGCTATAATTTACATGAATATTTAGATTATACAATTTCGGCCAAGTACTGAAACAAATTGACAGTGGGAATGCGTAGGTGTAACAGGAGGAAAACCTCGCAGTTGCACTGTGAATCGGTTGTTACAAAAGGTTTACAGTCAAGGAAAGATAGGGGCTGAAGGAACGCTGCAAAGAACCTTAAGTTTACACGAATTACTCTTCAATTATCCCTTCCCATACCCAGCAACATTGTCGTTTATATAGTCTGCTTGGAAATGTGTTTATTTTGTACAACACGCTGTAAACCCAGTGACAAATTTATATATATTTATATATATACATATATATATATATATATATATATATATATATATATATATATATATATATATATATTATATATATATATTAGTAAATCTCTGTTAAAACAGGATACGTCTCGGGTATAAAAGGCCCATTAAACCCTGTTTTGAAGCTAATGACTATTTCTGTGGTCTGACTACCACCATTATCAAGCAGCTTGATAAGGGTGGTAGTCAGTCCACCGAAATATAGTCCTTAGGTTTGTTAAAACAGTGTGATTTAATGGGCTTTTTATACCTGATCATACATATATATATATATATATATATATATATATATATATATATATATATATATATATATATATAATAAAAGTGACAAGACACTTCACACTTAACATAATATTTACAAAAAATATATAAAACATTCACTACTACAAATACCTTTACAATAGAAAATTATTCATTTGGAGGTCATGGCATTGAATAATTACTAAAGCTAAAATGACACGTGATAAAATAAGGACAGGGTACAGAGTAGATATATAAACGTGAGAATTTGCTAGTTTTTAGGGTAAACATTTTTTTTTTTAACTTGTTCATGAGTTGGCAGCAGGTCATTCTAATCATATCTCCCTCCCTCCCCCCTCCCTCCCCTCCCCCTCTCTCTCTCTCTCTCAAGCGCTGGGACCCCAGAGGTCATTCAGCGCTGAAAATAATGTTGAAACTATTGTTAGGAGAGGTTGGGGAGGAAGATGACGAAAGAAAATATGAATGGAGGTACGGTAAAAGGAATGAAAGGGTTATCGGCTACGGGGACGCTGCAAAGAACAATAGTGCCTGCCTACAGTGCACCGTGTGAGCTACACTGAGGCACTAACCCCTTTATGAGGCCTCTCCGTTCTTAAACTCATACTTTAGCATATAATATATAGTCTAAGATGACAAAAGAACAATAAAATACTACCAATTAAAACGAAAATTTAATAACTAGCGCAGGAATGTTATCAAAGCCAGCAATGGGAGACGACACTGTTCAAGGTACGTACCAGAACAAGGCTTGATCCGATCTCCAGCTTACTCGAGGCGCACGCTAAAATCCACAGTCGAATAGTGCGTTGTCTCGCCGACGAAAATTGAAATAAATATGCTGTATTTTTTTAGAAATATTTTTTCTGTACTGTTTAACATGCACGTTATTTATTTTTCTCACGTTCATTCTTACAAATAAATCATAAATATTCTATCCTGAAATTCCTTTATCTTTAACTCAGCGTGAAACACATTTTTCAGACCTCCCTATATCTCCCCCCCGCCGCCCCACACACACATCAACAACAACAGCAAAATAGTTTGTAGGCTTACTTCCCGAGTAAGCGAAAACTGAGTATTTGCATGCACAATCGCCTGATCACACTCGCCTGACAATAGTACCGCGTGGGAAGAGATCCATCTCCACGTGCCGAAGTCAAATCGAGTCACAACATCAGCATGCGACGTGCATAGTAGCTAGGTAAGTAAGGAATCATCTCGTCTCCCGTTTAGCATTGGTGACTCGGTGGGCGATGATGTATCACACAGTAGAATAGAATATAGAATTTAGTCCAAAGTCCAAGGGGCTGGGACCTGTGACGTCATTCATCAACAGTTTGGTTGCTACGATTTATGCTTCTTCTCTACTCGCTAAGAAAAATTCGTAAATCTGAAGAAAAATGACTGCCAATTACTATATACTGTAAATACGACTTTATATCTTGTAGTTTTATCTGAATTGACACCTAAATATGTAGTCAACAGTCAAACAGCGTCTAATTTCGAGTTTGCTATTCAGCAACATAGTACTTGGAAACTTATGACCAACACCCAAACCCCTTTAAAGAGCTAGGCTCCGTCACACGTCGAGTTGGTCTCACGTGTTTATCGAAAGTAACGAGCTGTTTCCCTGCGTAGAGGCCAATGCCGTCCAGTGAGGCATTACTTGAGGGTCTTTGCCGCGTCCCTTCGGCCCCTAAAGCTGCGACTACTTTAATTCCTTTTACTGTACCTCCGTCCATATTCTCTCTCTTCCATCTTACTGTCCACCCTTTCCTATAACAATTGCGGTATGAATCAAATAAAACCAAACAAGCTGTTTGCACAGTCGAACACACTCGAATAACAACAACAGTTCGTAATGATGCCTTACGTCGAGAGGTCACGTGGAATCACCACACCCAAGGTATATAGAATAAGGGAGAGCCTTCCTGGTTTCTTTCTCTCTTGCGGATATGACAGAACTATGGATGGTCATCAACGGCGAGGAATTAGTGTGTATTCAATTCCACGCCGTCGTAGAACTCGCCAACAACCCAAGTCCAGACATGTTGGGATTGGAATATAAAATCTAGGCCAAAGGCCAAATTGCTAGGACTAGCGAGGTCATTCGGCGCTGAGATGGATATTGAGAGCAAAGGTTTGTAACAGGAGCAAAACCTCGAAGCAGTTGCACTACAAAACAACTGTTACAGGAGAGGGTGGAAATCAGATGACTGCTCTCCATTAACTGTATCCAGCAGAAACCAAATTCAAGTACTTAACCCCCAAGATCGATTTCGTGGCCTCGCTGAGCTCTACACCTGATGATAGCATAAATCTTAAAAATGTAAAAGTGTATTTCTTTCCATTTTACATAAACCTAAACAAGTTAAGAGAGAATAAGCTAATGTAACAACCTGACATCAAAACTATAAATGGTTACTAAAAGTTCAGCTCTTTGACCTTACGCTGTGGATAAGAACAACTTCCAAAGATCTATTGTTTTGTATGAGACAGACTTCTAAGAAATTCGCACAAGGACTTTTCCCAAGGGAGCAATAATGTTGGCATGTGACTGCAAACGAAAGTCAGTTCAGGAATACAGATTTATTTTTTCTGGAACTCCCAGGAGAATACAAACCAATAATGACATGAAGTTGTAAAGCTTTATCTGAGTTCGCGAAAGTACAGAAAGACCATTCGTTATAAAGCTAATGAAATGTTGTCAGACTGATAAAAATAAAATTCCTCTTCACTGGCCTAAAAGGTTTATAGAAACTGTCCATTCTGATGATCACTTCCCTTATACCAAACCAAAGTACACAAATATAAAATTGCTAATTCCTGGGGGCGAGAGAGGAGCGCGAGTGAGGTAATGGGGCATGCTGCCGGAAGATGGGGAAGACTAATAAACAGCGACTCCGTTTAAGATTGTGGAAAAGCTTGAAGATATAGAAGAAGAAGAAGAAGATTCCAGAGGGTTTATATAATGTTTCGCCTTGGCTATTCGGAACAATACTGGATTTAAAAAAAAAAAAAAAAAAAAAAAAAAACACTTTTAAATTAGATTGTACGAAACTGCATCGAGGTACTTTCGGCCAGTGGACAGAGGGGGTTGGAGCGGATGAACAGCAAAATACAGCGATCCAGAGGATGAAGACGAAGCAAACAGGAAAGGATATCAAAAGCAAATGCCCTTAAATGATGCCCGTAATGGAATGGAGTATAAAACTTAGGCCAAAGACCAACTGGCGGGAACTGTGAGGTCATTCAGTGTCGAAAGGGAACAGAGACTCAAAAGGGCCTTTTTTTTTTTTTAAAGGAGTAAAACCGAGAGGATGGAAAGTATAAGACGGAAGAAAGAGAATATGAAAGAAGGTGCAGTAAAACAGGAATGAGAGGGCTTGCAGCTCGAGGCAGCAGAAGGGACGCTGCATAGAACCCCGAGTATAATGCCTACAGTCCACCAGGTGAGGTGCGCTGACGGCGCTATACCCCACTACGGGGAGTAGACAATGAATAAAACAATGTCACAAGAGTCTGTTATCTGCAGGAGTCGCCTTCGAACCAAAAGGTGTTAATGCCAGAGCACAGGACTCCAAACAAAATCATCCAAATTCACCACTGAAGGACAAAGGGAAAATATACCAAGAAAAAAATAATGTGAGGGATTCCGTTACTCTGGAGGAAGAGGTGGATCGTAAATGACTTAACATTTGAAACTTTTTATCCTTCTTGACAGCCAAAATTTTTTTAACAAAATGATAAAAAAATATTTTTTTTTACTAGTATAAATCTTTATATATAGGATTATGTATAAATCATTATATATAAATTATTATATATAGGATTAGTATGAATCGTTAAATATAGGATTATGCATAATCGTTATATATAGGATTATATATAAATCGTTATATATAGAATTATGTATAAATCATTATGTATAGGATTGTGCATAAATCATTATATATAAGATTATGTATAAATCGTTATATATAGGATTTTATCATTCGAACTACAAATGTCCTTTAATACCTAAATTCACTCTACCTCGGAATTGATATATTTTCATATATGTACCGAAGGGGAATTTTTAGTTGATAATAATTTCGTCCCCACATGGGATTATGAAAATATATCAATTCCGAGGTAGAGTGAATTTAGATATTAAAGAACATTTGTAGTTCGAATAATATATAAATGAATCACGGTTCGATGTGATAATTATTCATATAGGATTATGTATATATTAATAGTTATATATAGGATTATGCATAAATCATTATATATAGGATTATGTATAAATCGTTATATATAGGATTATGTATCATATTATAGTATATAGGATTATGCATAAATCATTATATATAAATCGTTATATATAGGATATGTAATAAATAATTATATATAATCATTATAATAATCGTTATATATAAGGATCTGCATTAAATCAATTAACTCTAATCGAGTTTAATTATATATTATATATATATATAATATATATACATATATATATATATATATATATATATATATATATATATATAGGATTATAAAGGATATGTACACCATTAATCGTTATATATAAAACGTTATACATAAGATTATGTATAGATCATTATATATAAATCGTTATATATAGGATTATGTATAAATCGTTATACATAAATCGTTATATATAGGATTATTTATGAATCGTTATGTATAGGATTATGTATAAATCACTTTATATAAATCGTTATATATATATGATCTGTGTAAATCGTTATAGGTATATATAGGATTGAGAAAATAATTATATATTAATCATTATATATAGGATTATGCATATATCATTATATATAAATTGTTATATATATAGGATTATGTATAAATCATTATATATTAATCGTTATATATAGGATTATGCATAAATCATTATATATAAATCGTTATATATAGGATTATGTATAAATCATTATATATAAATCGTTATATATAGGTTTAGGTTTATGCATAAATAATTTTATATAAATCGTTATATATAGGATTATGCATAAACCTTTATATATAGGATTATGTATAAATCATTATATATAAATCGTTATATATAGGATTATGTATAAAACTTTATATATAGGATTATGTATAAATCATTATATATAAATAGTTATATGTAGGATTATGTATGAATCGTTATATGTAGGATTATGTATAAATCGTTATATGTAGGATTATGATTTCAAATATCCATTTCTAATTCTAGTCTGGTGTTTCGGGTTGTTTTGAGAAAGTGGCAGTTATCACAGTAAGGTAGAAAGTACACCTCGCGAATATCTTTTCTCTGCCACCAATGGCAGTGCAAACAGACTCACAAACGTCTACCCAGCCCAAACCTACCCCAAGTAGATGCCGAGTGCCCCATCCCTTCCAACACCAACCACCCGCCCCCGACCCGCTCCCAAAACATTATCTATGACCTGAAATTCTGGTGCAGTTTCGCCTTTGAAGCGAATAATATATACCTCTCACGTACAAAGATCCATCACAGCTGCCACCACAACTGGCTTCAAAATGAAGTTCAACCCTTCCCAGAAAACCAAGACGAGAAAGAGTTCAGGAAAACAAATGTGACGGAGTTCAAAGTTCTGGAGGTGTTTGTATGGTGTTTTTACGTTGCATGGAACCAGTGGTTATTCAGCAACGGGACCAACGGCTTTACGTGACTTCCGAACCACGTCGAGAGTGAACTTTTATCACCAGAAATACATATCTCTCACACCTCAATGGAATGCCCGAGAATCGAACTCGCCGCCACCGAGGTGGCAGGCCAAGACCATACCGATCACGCCACTGAGGCGCTTAAAGGCCTGGTAGTGAAAATGAGGGGAATATCCGCTGGGAGGAAAATCAGAGAGGGTGGCCAGTGGAGGAGAGGAGAGAGGAGAGAGAGAGAGAGAGAGAGAGAGAGAGAGAGAGAGAGAGAGAGAGAGAGAGAGGGCCGATAAAAAATTATAAAAGAAGTTGTCATAATGAAGCGACTTAAACTTAGGTTATAAAATATTCTGCGACGAAGCCCCGTGGAATGGAATGGAATATGAAATTTAGGCTTGAAGCCAAGCATTGGAATCCATATGGATTATTCAGCGCTATAACGAAATTGGTTTGATATGAATATTACGAAGCCCTGCGACTTCAACAAGGCACCCTTCGTGGTGAGGAACGTGTCTGTCGGAGCAAGAGAGGCAATCTAAAAACATCTTGAATCTTATCTGCATGCATTCATCGTCGACTACGAGTGAACTGAGGAATAAAATCAAGCGATTTCAATCACATTCAGGAGGATGGTATATATATGTATGGTGCTTTTTTACGTTGCATGAAACCAGTGGTTATTCAGCAACTAGACCAACGGCTTGACGTGACTTCCGAACCACGTCGAGAGTGAACTTCTATCACCAGAAATACACATCTCTCACTCCTCAAGTGAATGGCCGAGAATAGAACCCGCGACCACCGAGGTGGGACGCAAACACCATACCAACCACGCCACTGAGGCGCTTTCAGGAGGTGGTGGTGGAGGCGTTATATAGTACGAGATGGTTAGACAGCGCTAAAGTTCGAGGGTCTTGAGGTGGAACTGGGAGAATACGACGTTTTTGCTATGAGAGGCAACAACAGTTCAAGAGGTTGGACAGCGAGACTTGAGAAAAGAAGTGGGGGATGGATGCAAAGTAAAAGGCTAAAAAATAGTTGCAGCCAGGGGCCGACGCATCGAGACAACCACATGTCAGTAATGCCTACTGTGCACCACACGTGTTACACTGGCGACACTAGCCTCCAACGGGGAATGTACCTAAAGGCGTGGTTAGACATTACTCTCAATAATAAAAAAAAAAATCCAATAAAAGCAAGAATTAGGGCGCGCGTGATAACACTTTGATATCCAGACATGAATCTGTTTGTGGATGCCAGTCACGTGTCAGATACAAACTCAAGAAAAATTTCGGTGGTCTCGGTGTAATGGTGTATGAGCTGCGACCCACGGAACTTCAGTCACAACCTGGGATGTCATGTGGTTACGAAAGTCAATGATTCTGCACTGTTCAGCAGCGAAGGAATAATTAAAAGTTATCCTAATAATCACGGGGGCGGGGTGGAGGGGGGGGCAAACAGAAGCAGGAACAAGACTACCAACGACAATTAAGAAATGCGTTTGCTTGTTGGGAAGCGCTGGTTGTCGAAGGTGGAAAAGAAATCAACTTGAAAATTAAACCCTATAACGCGACCACTACATTATACGTGATCTGTTCGCTCACAGAGAATGAAACTTCTATTGCTTACCGTCTCGTGGAATGGTCGTTGTACAGACGCATTCGAACCAGAGGAGAAGGTGACATTAAA
The DNA here is from genome assembly GCF_015104395.2 of Macrobrachium nipponense. Lineage (NCBI taxonomy): Eukaryota > Metazoa > Arthropoda > Malacostraca > Decapoda > Palaemonidae > Macrobrachium > Macrobrachium nipponense. The sequence goes on along the minus strand of NC_061105.1, from coordinate 6,726,957 downwards.
ATCAAAATCTTGTAAGCGTAAGAAACACCGAATCACCAGTGAAATATGTTAAATAATAAAATAATAAAAGAGGGGGAATAATGTCTTCTTCAGAACATTAGCCTCTTCCATCAGGATGTTAAACTTTGCCTTTCCCTACTTTGGTAGCAACCCACTACATTCTTCTAATCATAAAGTACATAAATCACTGCTTGGGTTAGTTAGCAATGAATTTAACAAGTAACCTCTTACCAGACACATATCTAGGGCATTATATGAGCAAATACCAAGTGCCAATCATGCCCAATCTATAGGTTCGACTAATCAACTTAACCTAAGCTGGCAGTATTGTATAATTACATAAAGGACATCAATTCCACCTTAATAATTTCGTGAAAATACGAACACAATACTTTCAGTCATGCAGCTTGCTTACCTATCCTTGGTTAGGTTAGGTGCGAAGTAGCTTTAATTAAAACAGTTGGAGGGGGGGGGGGGGCGGTGTCTAAGGGCATAGTAGGATACCAAAGACTATATACTGAAGGAAGATAGGAAGGCTGAGCCTAATATCACTCAAATGAGTGTGCGAAAGAAAGATGCCAGATACTCCCATGCAAAACGAATGACTCCATCTATTGAGCGAACGGTTAAACATTCGGAGCGGTAATGCTTACAGGAATATAGGATGGAATTCGATTGTAAATTTTGCTACAAATTTATGCATAATTTGCAATTACTACGTCAGTATATTTTATCCGTATATTTACGACATTCTTAAATTTTAGATAACTAAATAGCAAATTTACAAATAGGTACATATATAGATTAAGAATACATATCCTTATGTTTCTCAGTGTATTTTGCAGAAACTTAATAGCTATATCTCTTATGATTTAGTTAATTTTCTTGCAAATTTAATTATTGTATATTACAATAATTTTTAAATGTTCTATACAATATCATGTTCGAATAAAGTAAAACATACCGTATATTTGATTTGTTAAACTTAGCCACAAGTGCATATGTGTAGGCATACATTTAATTACAGTTTGTAGGCCACTGTAGAATGGAGATATTAGGTGTATATAAAACACAATTGCAATTTTTTTATTGAAAAGGAAATGCATGATGCATTCATGTATACTCTTTAGTATATTAAATTAAATGTATAAATATACAAACATAAGGAACAAAATAACTCACTAAATTGTATCACATAAAAATAATCAAAAGGGGGTTGGAAATAGAAAGAAGGTAGCATACAAGCCAACCAAAAATGCAAGATAAATCACATGCAAGTGAACTTTAATAAATTATACATAAGAAAAAAATAACCTAGTAAATAATATTGCACATATAAAAATTGTTTACCCCCAAAAAATAAAATACAAGCAAACCAAAATTGCATGATGAATTACATGCAAATAAACTCTAATATAATTATAAATATGAGAAAACATAAAACTAAAAAAAGGTTTTCTTCAAGAATAAAATACATAGAGCAATTATAAGAATAACTATTAAATTATATATATGTTATATATATATATATATATATACTAATATATATATAATATATATATATATATATATATATATATATATAATATATATATATATATATAATTTTTTAAAATTTATTTATTGATTTAATTGTATTTTCAGAACTGACCATTTATTGGGGAAAAATATTTGTTTTGATCTCTTAAAGAATTGATTCATGGTAACATCTTACCATTTGATTTTATGGTTGTGAATGTTGGTTCTCCTTCTTCATGTAACCCTAATTGTATGGTCTCATACTGTATTTTAGGCTTTTGTAAATTGTCATTTCCATTGAGAATGCTACAATCAACATCATCATTATTAGTAGTTGTAGTAGTAGCAGCAGTAGGAGGAGATGTAGTAGTTGTAGCAGTATTAGTAGCAAATGTAGGTCTAGCAGTCATAATAGTTTTAGTAGAACTAACACTTGTAGCAATAAAACTAATATTATCCATAATGCTTGTTACTGTGGCATTACTGTACACCTCACTGCCACTATCCTTTGGATAACCATCAATAAATTCTGGAAACGCATATGATATGAAATGAAACAAATGCCATATCATACTTTATCATTTGGCTGGTAAAATCATAAGTATTTTATGCATAAATATATACAAAAACACTACTAAACAAAATTTTATTACCAATATCTGATTGAACATTTTCACTTAATTCAATATTTTCATAATCTTCTTTGGAATTTTCCCTGGTCAGTTGATAGATGAACCCTATAGCCATAATACAACTATTAGTCTAACACTTTTTCACTGAAGACAAAGTGAATATATATGTAGCATTATATAACAAAATCTTAAAGGTCAATCTTTACCTACTATATGAATTCTAGTTAATAAAAGCAAAACTGTAATATCTACCAAAAGCATAGACCATTTACCATGTTTCAAGGATGAAGCTCTTATCTCAGATGATCTATTCTCCAGAGCAGGAATGGTACCTACAAGATTAACTATATTTAGAATAATTGTGATGCCCATACCATTTCAGAAAATCTTAACATATACAAACTGCACATCAAATACATATATACCATATTCAAGGTTGTACAAATTCTCGTGTGGATAGGTCAGCAACCAGTTTGATGTATAATTTGCTTGGTGGTGTAAATCTATTGGTGTATCTCAACAATAAGTGCATTATACAAAATATATGTAAATAAATATATACACAAAAATATAGCACACAAAAATCATTTTACTAAAATTAATGTTACTGCAGTTATATAAATTAGTAAAGACACATATATGAATAGATATATCCAAAATTGCACATGGAAAAAAATATAAATAACGATGAAACAAAGAATGCCATGAAGGAAAATGAAAGGTGAGAATACTGGCAAGTGCTTTCTGTGTACGTACCTAATTCTGCTATCAGAAGAAAGTACGGCAAAAGTGCTTGTGAGTATACCCACCTTTCATTTTCCTTTGTAGCATACCCACATGTAAAAAGGCATCTAAGCTTTATATGGCTACAATTAAGTCAGCATTTTTCAATAACTCACTTGTCTTTATAGGGTCAACATCTGATCTGGTGCAGCTAGTAGAACCTGTAATGAGCAATAGATGCAGGCTTTTTATGTAGAAAAATATGTCTCACTGATAAAAAATCAGTTGATAATATTGTAATGACTAAACACATAAATAAAATAGATAATACATACCTTCTACATGTTGATCTGGGCATAAAATAGATAACACATACCTTCTACATGTTGATCTGGGCAGGCATTGTGGCAAAGTTTGTCAGAAGCTGAATGAAGGTATTTTTTGGTGGAGAAATACCTGCTGCACACATGATAGCTTGAATTTAGTTTTCGTGAGGTTTTTTGCCTCAACTCCTGAATTTGGATGAGGTTAGTCCATATCAAGCATCTAGGTGATATAATACTATATGTTATGCCATCCTATTTCACCAGCATACTAAAAAACATTCTACTATTCTATAGTTTTGACTTATAGCATGATGCAGAGAAAATCCAATCACTCTTGAACGTATCACTTTAAAAGTTAGGTTAGGTTAGGTTAGGTTGGGTTAGGTTACATTAAATAATGTAAGGTAACTTTTTGTGGGAATCACATTGAGATTATTTTTGAAAAAATCCTATGGCTATTTTCGGAGCTACAGCCAAAAGTATTTCCTTGGCTGTGACTCGGCTACTCGTTTAGACTTGGGAAATATGCGCTCTTGCTATTTCTAGAACTTTCTGCAAGGTTAGCTTCTTTTCTTGTAGCAATGTCTTCCTAAGCTCTTGTGAGTTATTCTTTACTATAATTAGCTCTGTTAACCTCTGGTCTAGATCTCCAAATTGTCTCACCTGATTCCTGTGAGGCTTCGATGAGCTAATAACATTCAAAGTACATATTTGCTTGGAGCAAATGGATTTGTGAGCCGAGCCCTTCAATTGTCTTCTGTAAACTTCCTGAACTTCTAAACCTGCAGTATGAAGTAACAATGGTTTCTGCTGCTTTTTATCCATTTTCCCTAGTGCTTCTAAATAAATTTGGAGGCTGCTTCTCCACTTTTTCGATCTTTTACCCACTGATTTTGGATCATCACCGATACTAAATCTGTCTAACCTTTGGACATCTATCGGCATGTTTGCTGTGATACTAATCAGTTTTGGTTAGGCTAGGAATTTTGAAGTTTTTTCTAACCTTTCTAACCTAGTAGGCTATACTTTCATTGATATACCTTGAACACTTTTACTCTCTAAACCAACACTTTTTTTTTTTTATTCTCTTAACACTCCTGAAGTGACACAGCACTGTTTGGTAGCTGGTTTGAGTGTGATGAAGTCATAAAGTTACTCAGTAAACTTAAAAAAAAAAAAAAAACCTTGAAACAATAAAAAATGTACTGCAGATGCCCTGCCTTAATCTTAAATCCAATATCAGTGGGGCTTACTGGTTAGTAGCACATATTTAATGTATTATACTGTTAGTTATCACCGTTCTTTATCTTTAGGGAACCTGTGAAACACCAAATGAGGATCGGTTTCTTTTCGTTTATTGCAAACAACACATTTGTGTGACTTATTCACCGTTGGCGCCATGATTTCGTTTGTGTCAACTGTCAAATTCTAAATATAAACAAACAGACGACATGCGATATACCGACAACGCCATCTGAACACTGAGCGGTCAAACTATTGTGTTCTCTTTGGAGTTGGCAACTAGTATATTAACATTCCTATTTTGAGCCTTCCTATCTTCCTTCAGTATATAGTCTTTGTAGGATACTGTCCCAATCCTAAGGCTTCTCGTCTCACGTTCTCACTGTTGTACAGACTCAATTCGGCGTAACTGTCACTAAATGTCCAGCACTGGACAGCGGTATAAGCTGTTCCAACATGGCCGCAGCGCCGCGGCTGTAGTTTGTACTCTGCTTCTTCATC
>NC_061105.1:6689515-6719515 GCF_015104395.2 Macrobrachium nipponense | reverse complement strand
TAAACAAATAAAAGAATCGGGGTTTCCTGCAGATCCTAGATCTGCTCATCAGCAGCACGCCAAACCCAGCCATTAGTCACAGCGCGTCATCATGCAGGAAAATTGCAGTTGACAGCAGGAATTCCGGGCGCAGATTCGAGATGACCAACCCAAACGCGAGCTATTTTGCACATTAGTTTGTTCGAGCAAACACAAACGCTGGCTGATCTTGTTCTTCATTATTTCAGGTTTCGACAGAACTGGATCGCGTGAGTTCATACAAATCCGGGTCTTGTCTGGCTGGTCAGCGAATGCAGTTCCAGAGCGTCCGGTTTCCAGAGAGTCTGGAATGATGAGTGGTTTCGTGTCGGTGGGAGGGAATCAAACCGCCGAGGTCCTGCCGGTTTTAATTGTATGGTTGCGTACATTTCTCGGAATGATATCACTCTCTCTCTCTCTCTCTCTCTCTCTCTAACCCAGCAGTGACCCAATACAATGGACTAACATGATACTGAATTCACGTCTTGGGCCAACAGAGGTGAGGTAGGCAGGGTTACGGGAAACGCACCTATAATTTATTTATTTTTTCTACAATCTATTTCTCCCTCATCAGTTGTGAACCAAGAGCGAGCGGGAGACAAAAGGGAAGAGAGAGAGAGAGAAAGAGAGAAACTGCTGCTCTATCCAATAGATTATCACGATGTTGCGTCTGCCAAACATACAAGTTTAAGGTTGATATTCAATCTCGATTAGATGTCTTGCAGATACCAACAAGCACAGTGGGATGACCAGTAGCACTGGAATAGCAGGCAGTCGAATTAGTCAATAAACGAGAGTCTAGGAGAATTCTGGCCCTCTGAAAATAAAGGGCCACTTAATTCCCCAGTTGTCGAGAATTTAATGGCAAATAACTACGGGTATAGGACTGTACCTAGTAGATGAAAAAGAATGAAAAGAATCTCGCTCAGCCTCCCACAAACTAATTGGCTCTTTATCATCAATGCAAAGGCCAACCGCCTTTCTTAGGCAGTGCTTAGATTTCCATCATCTCTAAATTATATAATATTAACAATGTTCCCTCCAAGGTCACCAACTGTGCTTTGTCGAAACTGCCTGGGATGCTGGAGGTTGAGACCCTACGGGTGGGGATGAGATGGGGATAAATTTGGAGGATATACAGGTGGGGGGGGGGGGTGAAGAAGGGGAGGGAGGAAGGTAAGTACCCTCTTATGTGACAATTGGGGAAGCAGAGGATTTGCGGTTGGGGATGAGAAAGGAAGGAGCAACTCGAAGGATATAAAGAGGGACACATCCCACGACTTCAGGCACAACGCCAGTGATCTCTGTCCCCACGACACGCCTTTCCCCAGCCCGATCTGCTGCAGCATCTAGTCCCCTGGTCTGGCATCATGGTAAGGTTGACAAGAGAATTTCCACGTAGATTTTTTTTCATTTTGTAAATTTTTTTTTAACTCTCAGTCTCGCCGAGAGTTGGACGAAGAACCCTGAAGGAGATATTCCTTGAAGGTCTTTCTATTTCTATTTTTTATTTTTTAATCTCTTTCGTTAAGTGCTGGAAAAGGAGGTCTGATTCGTACAAAATCATCATCTTCAAACTCTTATACAATGTTGCCATTATCAAAGTGATTTTTCGTTGAAAATTACTCATTATACTTTTTTTTTTTTTATAAGATTGCTAATATCAGACACGTTTGTTTTCAAATCACCCTTTTCGATTTTTTCTTTTATGTGTAATCATTAGTATTTTTTTTTCGAAAATTGCAAATTTTGGTTAGTTCTAAAATAAAGCTGGCCTTATGCCAGCACGGGCTCTTGCTCGCAGCCAACCGGCAAAAAAATGTACTAACTAAACGACCTGTATCAAGGGGTCATTCATATATATATATATATATATATATATATATATATATATATATATATAGATATATATATATATATATATATAATATATATATATATATATATATATAAAAAAGTGTCCTTAGTGTAATAAAATCTCCAATATCAAAAGTATTTTGATTGAGAAAAAAAATCACTCGCCTAAAACTGCCATTATGCAATTTGCAATTTGAAATTTGTGAAAAAATAAGAAAATAACCTATTAAGAAAATGAACTGCTATTGACACCCTTTATGCCAAAAAAATAAATAAATGATAACACTCTCGCAACATTTTTCGAAAACAAGGGTGACTGCTTGCGCCGGAAGTGTTTCAAGCCACCTCATGCTTGAGAACACCTAGATCAGTTCTGTCCATTGTCTCACATTTGCATTTTCATGTATCTAATTGTTGTCAAAGGCAAAGCGTTTATTTTTTATTTATTTATTTTTTTTGAGGATGTCCGTCAAGTTAAGGATGACTATAGGCGTATTGGGTTATGTTCTCGGACGATGTACGTGTGTGTGTGTGTGTGTGTGTGTGTGTGAAACAAGACGAAACCGAGACAGTAAAAGAACCTCCAGATAAAAAGAAAAAAAACTTTCACTCCACAACTGGCTGATCTTTCTGCTTTCAGAAAACTCTGGCAATCCTACTGACCCTGTCCCTTGCGGCGTTGGCATTGGCCGATCCGTGGCGATCCTTCAACTACGGCGGAGGATATGGCGGAGGAGGATATGGTGGCTACGGAGGCGGTGAGTTGGTTTCCTTTGGATTTATTATTGTTATTATTATCATTATTATATCAATGTTCTTTTCTTACTTCACATCACTTCTTCTTGTTCTCGTGTTTTTGTCCTTCCTACTTTCAATACTTATGGTCTATCCTTCTTCTTCTTATCATTATTGTTATTATTCATTATCATCATCAATGTTATTAAAAAATCTTCATAGTAGCACGAGTCTTCAAATGGAGAAACAAATCCACAGGTATGTTAATGTACATATATTTAAATTTAAAACTTTATAAAGGTAGCTTTCGGGAATCTTTAAAGTTTTAAATTGAAATATATGTATACATTTCCATAACTGTGGATTTCTTTCTCCATTGTTATTATTATCATTATCATTAATATTTTTCTCTTCTTACGTCATCACTTCTTATTACTCTCACTCTTTTCATTCTTACTGCTTTTAATATTTAAGGAGATATTCTTCTTCTTCTACTTATTATTATTATTATTGTACGCTCCTCTTCTTACTTGACATCACTCATTATTATTATTCGCACATTCTCATTCTTAATACTGTGGACGGACTTGTTCTGGATACAATATCTGTCTATGGTATTTCATTTATAATAAGAGACCGAATAAAAACATGCTATCCCGACACATGACTATCGAACGGTCATGTCCTTGATAATGCACATTCCTCTCCATATCCTCTACCAGGTTACGGGGGAGGAGGAGGAGGAGGCTACGGATTCGGAGGCCTGGGGGGATACGGTGAGTCCTCGAGAGTCTTGTAATGTTTCTAATCGTTTTCAACTCGTTTTTGAGAGAAGCGTCACCAAAATATTCTTGGGTGGACTGTCGAGAAATCTGGTATACACGAAGATTGGCCATAAGGATATATATATATATATATATATATATATATATATATATTATATAAATATATATATATATATAGGATAGGTAGGATTCAGGCCAAGCGCTGGGACCTCCGAGGTCACTCAGCGCTGGAATGAGAACTGACAGTAGTAAATAGGTTTGAAAAGTGACAGGTGGAAAGGAAGATGGAAGAAAGAGAATATGTACAGAGGTACAGTGAAAGGAATGAAAGAGGGTTGCAAGCTATAGGGGCCGAAGGGACGCTGCTAGAATCTTTAAGTAATGCCGACAGTGCACCTCCCTACGATAGAGTTTATCGTACACTCTGTCCCTGTCTGATTTGCTAGATGTTTAAGTATAGTTCCCCAACTGCAAAAGTCACAATCAAGAAAATGAACGTTGTTGTTTACGTGAATATATTACTTAATAAATTTTTTTCTACGCATATTCATATTCTGATATCTATTTCCTATCTGTTTATTGTCTCATCTAATCTTACTGTACTGATTTATATCTTCCAGGTGGATACGGCGGATACGGTGGATACGGTGGATACGGGAACTATGGCGGTTACGGTAGATTCGGACGCGGCAGAAGTAAGTTATTATTGTCCTGAGTGCTAAGTCCCTCCAAAATAATTTGTGGTAAAAGGTGTTATAGAACTCACTTCGTCTTTTTTGAATGGAATTGCTAATTTCTTGATTAAACTTGGTCTCTGAAAATATATATATATATATATATAATATATATATATAATATACTATATATATATATATATATATATATATATATATATAATGTCTGCAAGGCAAGTCTGTACGGCATCTATTGCATTTTTCTAGATCTATTCACTTCTGTATATTCAGCCTTTCATATATTTCGTTGCAAGTTGGTATTATTTTTTATTTCTTTTTATGACAATTCATTTTGTTAGTCATGTAATCAATAGATGAATAACCTAATGCATTTATCTATTTGTTTCAGATTACGGGTAGAACCTTCGCTTTCCCCTAAACAGTCCTCAGGATCCTTCATTATTAATGAGTATCATGTATACACACACACACACACACACACACACACACACACATATATATATATATATATATATATATATATATATATATATATATATATATATATATATTATATATATATATATATATTCCTGTTCTGACATATTATATAATTTAAAAAATGTTAAATAAAAATGCCGAATACACTGAGCAAAAATACAACAATCCTTTTTCTTTCCTTTCACCCTTCATTGTCATCAGTCTTTGTTAAACAAATCTAATTTGGATTTGGAATAAATAAATAAATAAATATATATAAACATATATATATATATACATATATATATATATATATATATATATATATATATATATATATATATATAGCTCAAGAAATTGCACAGGAAAATTATTGTTCACAGTCACAAACAAAACATTTCTCTACTGGACGTGACAACCTAATGTTCTCAGATAGCCCAGGCCCGAGGAAAAAGTGAAAAAGAAAACGGGTTCATCCCGAATGACAGAGTTGTATAAGAATCATTGGAGGACACAAGCAGGAAGAGAGTTCCGAATATGATGTCTTTACATTTTGTTATCATCTAAAGTAGCATATTCTAGGCAACTGTTTCTAGATAATATTTTGACAAGATAGCGTTGACAGTTGGGTGCTTTACTCGGAGATATCAGTCACTTTAACAAAAAATCGTATTAGAAAATCTATGAGTAAACTCCTGAAAGAAAAATTGTCATAATATACTATGAAGCCAGAAAAGAACATCAAGTTGACGAATACTGCAACAGACACCACAGATGAAATGTCAGCAACGCGTCGCACGAGTTGACCCTGTCAGCTGGAAACAAAAGTGTGGGTTTGCCCATGGACTGCACAACGGCGTATGTGATCCAGTCATGAAGTGATTAAGAACGGAAGAAAAGGTGTGCCTGGAAGCGTGATTCCTACTCTGGCTGGAATTGGAGACTTGGCAAGTTGTGGGAAAACGACCAGAACTTTTCACTGATGCAAAGCTTTGGTTGTGTAAAGCGAAGGAAGTCGGTCGTTTTAGAGTTTGGCGTAGAGGAACGGAAAAGATATGCAATATGAAACTGTTTCGCCATGGCAGTGGTCACTTCGCGCCGAGGAAATGTCCAGAAAATAATGAAAAACTGCAAAAAGAATTTTTGCTTCGGTTATGATTGCTTGGAATACCACCTGCGTAAGTTTGCGTACAAACACGCCTCCTCACACACACGCACACACACTCACATATTCATTGTGTCAATCGCCCTCTCCTTGTGATATATCAATAAATATTATGCGAATGTATCTGACAATTAAAAGGGAGAAAGTTTCAGCCTCTTGTCAACTCGCATAGATAGCTCTCTCTCTCTCTCTCATAACAAGACGACATTGTCCGTCGCATTTGCATGTATAGTATATCTTTACTTTCATCTTCTGAATAATAATAAGATTAGATGAATGGAATAGGATAAAGTTCCATATGAAAGCAGAACTAGCAGGACAACTTCATGTGAAATATGAGCTCCCTTTTCACATATTTCCACATTCCAGAGAAAATGCTGAATTATCAAAAGGGAAAAGATTAAACATTTGTCTACACGATGAGCATTGGCTGGTTTTGCCTCAAACCTGGTGTGTGATTGTATTTCACTATACAATGAAACGACACAAAAGAATCATATTTTATTAAATTAGATACAAACAGAACCTGTCCCAATACTATAAAACTTGAAATGATGGAAATTTTCCACATACTCGTACATCACTTAAAAGAACGTCAGTTTATATACAAAAGATAGGCAGGGGTTATTTACAGTACAAACAACGAATACAAGAACAGGGATTCACCCATACGTCATATATCAACCAAAACAACAAATAAATAGATTAATAAATATGCTGAAGAGAGCAATTTAAGCTATGGCTGCTTTGCAGGTTTATAAGACATCGCTATTTTCCGTAAATGATGTGTCCATTTCCGATGTACGTTTCCCTTGAACTCGAGATTAAAGACCCAGGGACAACGGTAGTTGAAGAATTGTAACTCCGACCATGTGATGAACCGCTGTTTGACTTCAAACCGCCGCGTCCGGCAGGTGACACCGAATATCCACCAGTAACAGTAAATGAGCGTCCATCGCCAATGTGCAGGCGTCCACCACTAGCGTCTATATTTGTCCCTCTAGAAGGATTTCCGTGAGAGAGACTCGTCTGTCCCCAGGTTCCTTGTGCAGGATAATCACCACCAACCTCACGCCCTTTTGACATGGCAAAGGGAGATCCCTCACTGATACCTTTTACAAAAAATAGTGAGTGGCCTGTGGATGCCAGTGGCGCAGAGTAACCAACATTCATCGATGGAGAAACACTGCTTTGTCCAGAGGCTTGATTTCCCTTATAGGCACCACCCTTTAACCCACTCGCATTAATCTCTCGGGGGGGAAAAGTTACACCGTTAGTGGCAGATGGTGATGAATATTCATTATGCACAAATGGGTTCAAGACACTGTTTTTCACAGAATCGCCAATTTCAGATTCACCGCCAACGCTCATCTTGAACATTCTTGAATTCCCCATCTGGATAGATGACGTCGAATAAGTTGGGTTATGGTGTTTTCCAACGATTCCGTTACCAATAATACTCCTTCCAGATGGCGACGCAAAAACAGGACCGGTAGCTTGTGCAATATATTGTTTGTCTGTGGCTGGGGTCGAGTAACTTGAACCAGTGGTGAATTGATTATGTTCCACAGAATGTTCATGTCTTGAAGCTGAACCTGGGTGCTTGCTACTCACGTATCTTCCTACATCAAGTGCTCCACCGGTGAATTTGCCAGCATCAAATTCAGTCGGAATAAATTGACCACTGTTCACTGTTGGCTTTGAATGTATACTTCTGATGGATGGTGTAAGATGATTGCCAATAGTAGGAGAAGAGTGGCCGCCACTCGAAAACCCACTCGCTCCAGATAATCTGTCGGATACACTACCAAAAACACTTCTTTTAGATTGCGAAACACGGCCAGAATCTAAGGATGGTAAGAAGTAAACAACATTCCCGGACGGGGCTGAGTTGACTGCGCTGACAAATCTACCATTATCGAGCATTCCACCAGAGATGCTACCATCGAAGGGAACGCCCCCATTCTCTGCATGGACACTGCTTGGTGACCGTTGAGAGTAATGGCTCCTAAGAGCTTCATTTTCTTCCAGTAAACCGTGAGTAAATTCCTCTGTGATTTCTTTGTGAGGTGCAGCAACATGGAAATGACTAGGGGGCACTGAAGAGTAAGTAACGCCACTGTCTATTCTGTCCCACGCTGTTTTGTCAGAAAAGGGGCTTTCTGTCATACCTCTAGACTGTCCTGCAGCAGATTCTGGATTCGAAGACAGTGCACTGTACCTGTTACTCGTAGACAGAGCATTATTGTATTCAGTGCTTGCCGGAGTCTTGGCGTGATCAGCGATGGGAAACTGACTCCCACTGGGGAACCTAGCGGAAAAGGCGTCGTAACTACCTGTTCCAGATACAGAGAAGTCCCTTTCTACAGAGTAACCGGCGTCCAGCGACAGAGGGTATTCAAGTCTGGCAGCGTTCTTCCTCCATTCCGCCAGCGTTATCACATACGCATCTTCCGATGAGGCGGGAAATCCAGTTCCACTGCTACTCTCCCCGGGAATTTCAAATCTCCCGCCATGACTGCCCTCGTTACCATGAGAGGCAAAGCAGGGTAGTGCCAGCACCACGAATACGAAAGACTGCGTCTCCCTCTGGAATAGTTGGAATGGTGTTAAAAAGGAATTTCTCATTATAATGAAGTTTCATAACTCACATCTTGCGTCTACAGACTGCAATATTCTGTATCGTTTTTATGAAACTACAGCGGATTTAGTACATCAAAATTCCTTAATTCTCTCTTGTGCAATGTTCTAATGATTCTTATTCTGTCCATTTCTTCCTAAAGGTGGGTTTTCACTAGGCTTCACCCTACGATGCATACGTAAGACTCATCACCAACTTCTCCCAAATTCTTGTTAGCCCCGCCCACAGGACTGCTCATTAACGTATGTTAGTGGTGCGGCATGACTCTTGATGAGCATTCCAGTAGGCGGGGCTAACAAGAATTTGGGAGAGGTTGGTGATGAGTCTTACATGTGCACCGTGGGGTGAAGCCTAGTGTAAACTCACCTTAATATTACATTTCCCATACTTTAGTTTCGCTACAATATACCTAAGAATAAAATTGCCTCTGTGGCCTAAGCATTATCACATTCACATCTGTGTCCCTTATCTCAGGTGTGTAATTTGGCAGGAAATATAAAAAAAAAAAAAAAAAAAAAAAATTCTCAACCATCCTGTCACCTTCAACAAAGACATCTATCTTAAATTCTTACTTCACATTTCACTGTCTGAAATCTGCTGAAACTATCAATATGTAATACAAATAAATATACGTTCTTATGAATAAGCCTTTCCCTTTAATACAAAGTGGCTTCAGAGAGACACGAGACAGTAGCAGCCACTTGCCACATTCATCCTTGACGCACTGGAGCGCAGATGAACCCACTGTGCGAAAAGTTTCCATAACATCTGCAGTTTTCCACATGTACTGTACCTATCAGGCTCATCAATTACGCTGTGGATATGAAGGTCCTCTGGTTCCAGCACCCTTCCATCACCTTCCCTTCCTTCCTCCCCCTTCCACGCTCACCCCTAAATTTCCAAATTATCTCCTCCAATTATCGCACTCTATTTTCTTCATGTGACCTAGCCACTCACACCAATCAATGCATTTTTTAAACCTTACGTTAACCTTTAATTACACCTTCTGCTTCGTCTTATCTCTAGGCATCTGTATGTGCACAGGAATGATTATGGACATCGATCCCAACGTGAAACTAAGGCTCAAAGCTCTCTTACATTTCTGTGAACGATGCAATTCCTGGAATAAGTTATGAAAGGGTTGAGGCTCCTAGAATACAAGAATTGTCAACACCCAAGTCATTTCACGAGAAAGTACACAACGAGAGGAAACGAGAAAACTTCGGCGCAATCGAATTTTCTCAGCCACAGTCCGGTGGTGGCCTAGGTTGTTGGTACCTATAGCGCTGCCAGGAATGCGATTATGTTTAACTTTAACGTTAAATAAAACAAAAACTACAGAGGCTAGAGGGCTGCAAATTGGTATGTTTGACGATTGGAGGGTGCATGATCAACATACCAATTTGCCACCCTCTAGCCTCAGTAGTTTATAAGAGCTGAGGGCGGACGGACAGACAGCCAAAACCGCCACAATAAAAGTATCGCACAGAGAGGTTTTTTCTCGTCAGTAGGAGAATCTCAAAAAGTCTCTGTCTTACCATGATGCTTTCTTCGTCTGTGGCTGATGCCTTACTAATCGATGCAATGGGAAGACGTTCTTTTTATAGCCTCTGCAGAAACGAACGTTGTTATTGCGCTGACTTGCAAATTCAATTTTAATGAAGCCTCCCCGCGGAATGTTTGAGCAAAGAGAAAAGTTACCAGCAACTCCCTGACGTTTGTCCAGCATATTTCTCTCACTTTAAGAGACTCTTCAAAAATTTAATGATACTATGGTTATGAAATAGGAAAAAAATATCATTAAACTGTGATTAGTTCATGAACTAAACGAATGCTACTTTCACATTTATTTTCGTTAAAAAAAATAAATCAATCAGTCATACACCTAACAGCAACAATATTCGTTAATAACCACTTTACAGAAACATAGTTTAAAAATGTAATGATACTATGGATATGACATAGAAAATGAATATACAACTGTGATTAGTTCGTGAACTAAACGAATGCCACTTTCACATTTATTTTCGTTAAAAAAAAAATAAATAAGTCATACACCTGACAGTAATATTCGTTTACAACCCCGACGGGGAAAAAAAATGTCATTTCATTGTATATTTCATTAATTTTCAGAGTAGAGACAATTAGAATGCGAAGTAATACGGTTTCTTGAATTTCTCATGAGAAAAGCGATGGAGAGAACCCTTCTGGATTTCACGTGAATGTTCTTGAGCAGTGTTTCTTAAAACTTTCTTTTATTAGAATTACTCTATGTAGCGGACCCCTTTTATTAGAATTACTCTGTGTAGTGGACCCCTTATTATGATAATTTCCCTCTTGGGTTTTTTTTACTTATAAGAACTTTCACAACATCATTAATTTTACAATTATCCTGAGGACCCCTTGGAACATTCCACGGACCCCTGTTAGATATACTTCTCCTATGAATTAAGGAAATGCCTTCATTTAAGTACAACAAAAACATAAGGAATTATATATATATATATATATATATATATATATATATATATATAATATATATATATATGTGTGTTGTGTGTGTGTGTGTGTGTGTGTATATGAAGATAAAAGGCCCATAAAACACTATTTGAACGTTGCAACCATATATTTCGAGCACTTCCTTCTGGGCCCCTGGTGAAATATGGAAAGATGGTATTGTTACAAGAGTATATATACAAATAGTGTTTTATACCTTTTATCTTCATTATTATACTGTTGAAGGTGGGCAATAAAAGACATTCACACACTCTATTATATATATATATATATATACTAGTATATATATATATATATATATATATATATATATATTACATGACATACATACATACATATGTATATATACATACAACATACATAATATATACATCATATATATATATATATATATATATATATATATACATACATACATACATACATACATTAGGTAAATATTCAGACATTTAACCATACATTGGCTAGTGTCCTAGGTAACGGTATAAGTTTGGATAGGCCCAATTTCCAAGCACCCGTAGGAATATCGATGGGAATCTCTCTCGTGTCCCTCATGGAGTATATTAAACGACTTTTGATGAAGGACAGAATTCGAGCCCAGCAACGTCTGGTAACAGCTTCTTCGAGATGCCAGGTTTTGGAAAGTTGATTAGATTTTAAATTCGTAATTAACTTCATCAAAACCAGAGAAGAACTTTCCACTGTCCACTGCTTTCTAAAGGGAAAGTCTTCGTCTTCGACAGTGACGACATTATTATGATAGTGAGACTAAGAAGTGCACTCGAGCATTGTATAATATGTATATATATATATATATATATATATATATATATATATATATATATATATATATATATATATATATATATGTGTGTGTGTGTGTGTGTGTGTGTGTGTGTGTGTGTGTAAAGGCCTTGTTAAGACGAAATATATAAGACCAAAAGGACAATTTTCACTAAATGAAATGACACAGGGAAAATGAAATTATATTTTAACAGATTTCTATATATGCAGGGTGTCCATAAAATCCCAGTACCATTACTAGTATTTATTGTCTGTAATGGTACTGGGACTTTGTGGACACCCTATAATATATATATATATATATATATATATATATATATATATATATATATATATATATATATATATATATATATATTACTCTCTCTCTCTCTCTCTCTCAATCTATTGGCTTCTCGGGCCTCATTGTGACCATTTGATGATCGTACCAGACTCCAAAATACTGTTGCCGGTCAACGCTTCTACCGAGAGTCACAGGTATCTTAGTATTCAATGTGGTCACCCATCCAAATACTGACTACGTTCGGTGATCTTGGAGCTCTCTTTCCTTTTTCTATAGATTTCTATAAATTTCATTCCTGGGCTATATAGGGACACACGATGGTGCCTGTTTTATCGGCTTCTGCATTGGATATTGCCAACCGGTGAAGAAAAATAACTTTCACTCGCGAGAGCTTTCTCCTCCGGACGGTCACTTTCATTGTTGAAAGTCAGTCAGCAAAATTTTAAAAAGTAATTTCGACTTTCGCTTCAGCGATTTTGAGTTTGTTCACAATAATAATAATAATAATAATAATAATAATAATAATAATAATAATAATAATAATAATAATAATAATAATAATGTCTTTTTTGGAGAAAGTTTGCAAAAAACACTTATCTCAAAGACAGGGGACAAATAAACACATCAGGAAAAGACAAACACGTTTTTATTACCTTTCTTTAGTGAAAAGTTACAATATCAAAAATATAATATCTTGTCATCTGTTTCAGTTGAAAAGCAACAATATCAAAAATATAATAATATTTTGTCATCTTTTTAAGTTGAAAGTTTCAGTATAAAAAAATATAACACTTCCCCTAAACCCGGTCAACAAAACAGTGCAAATTATGATAATAAGGATAATGTTGTTTGGCAGTTGGACAGTCATCATCGCTATATTGAACTGAGAGTCGAAGCATGAGTTTCTCTCTTCGGAATTTACAATTCATTGATCGAATGGTTATATATAAAAAAAAACTATGGCTTTACACAAATTTACAATTATTGATCGAATGGTTAGAAAATAAAATAAAATAAAATAAAACACATTTTACGAGAAATACGAGTAATAAATAAAGGATTTTGACGAAGGAAAAATCTATTTCTGGGTGATTGGCTTGTGTCGCCCTGTGAAATATCCATTATGAATTAAGAATCACTTTGCATTTGAAGACCAAATTTGGAGAGGGAATCTGATATTAGGTAATAACTCTATGGCTGCCTATCTTCCATACATACTGCCTCCTCCTCCTCCTCCATACATACCACCACCTCCTCCTCCTCCTCCTCCGTACATACCTCCTCCACCTCCTCCTCCATGTCCACCACCACCACCTCCGATAATTCCTCCTCCTCCGCTGTATCCTCCTCCACCTCCTCCTCCATGTCCACCACCACCTCCTCCGATAATTCCTCCTCCTCCGCTGTATCCTCCTCCACCTCCTCCTCCATGTCCACCACCACCTCCTCCGATAATTCCTCCTCCTCCGCTGTATCCTCCTCCACCTCCTCCTCCATGGCCACCACCACCACCTCCGATAATTCCTCCTCCTCCGCTGTATCCTCCTCCGCCACCTCCTCCTCCTCCTCCTCCACTGTATCCGCCACCTCCTCCAATTCCTCCGCCACCTCCTCCGAATCCTCCTCCTCCTATTGCTGGCGCTGAGTATCCTGTATCAACAACTGGTGGAGAATATCCACCTCCAATACCTCCACCACCACCTCCTCCAAATCCTCCTCCTCCTCCTCCTCCTACAAAGCCACCTCCGCCTCCTCCTATTGCTGGCGCTGAGTATCCCGTATCAACAACTGGAGGCGAATATCCACCTCCAATACCTCCACCACCTCCTCCTCCAAATCCTCCTCCTCCTCCTCCTCCACTGTATCCACCACCTCCTCCAATTCCTCCGCCACCTCCTCCAAATCCTCCGCCTCCTATTGCTGGCGCTGAGTATCCCGTATCAACAACTGGTGGAGAATATCCACCACCAATACCTCCACCACCACCTCCTCCAAATCCTCCTCCTCCAAACCCTCCCCCACCACCTCCTCCGGAAGGCGCGGAGTACCCGGTATCCACAGACGGTGCCGAGTAACCCGAGCTGATAGGGGGCGCTGAGTACCCCCTCCTCCTATCGACCCACCGCCTCCTCCAAATCCTCCTCCGCCTCCTCCGAATCCGCCTCCATGGCCCCCTCCATCGCCCAGGCCATACGAGGCCAAGGAAATCGTGGCCACAAGGGTAACCAGATACCCTCGTAGTTTCATCTGGAAGGAAAAGAGTGTTCATTACAGAGATACACACACACACACACATATATATAAATAAGTAAATTCTTTTGTTAAAACACGATACGTCTCAAGTATAAAAGGCCCATCAAAACACTCTAAGTTAATGACTATATATTTAGTCCATCGAAATATATTATGGTCCTTAGCTTTAAACCAGAGTGTTTTAACGGGCCTTTGATACTTGAGATATATATTATCATCATATGTATAATCAGTAGCTAATGCAAAGGAAGACTAGTCACTGCCGAAACTTAACGGTAAGATTTTACAAAGGTTCCTGATAGCCACTGGATTTAAATCAAAATACTCCATCCCACACCGACTTGTCTCTAAAACAATAAAGCAAGCATCTAATTCCGTTCTGAGTTACCTGTGTAATACTGATATTTGTTCTTCTCATGGAAAAATATTTTCGCGAGATATTCACAGAAAAATATTTTCGCGAGATATTCACAAGTTTTGTTTGGGGCGTTTCTTGAGGTGACTGTTTTGACATATCTCTGGAGAGCGTGGGAGGCTATTTGTTGCTAGATTACTCGTTTGCTATTAAGCCATGTGGAAAGGAATATAACGAAGAAGAGAAAGACGGTGCCACGCAACCATTATGCTTTCTGGATTATCAGTAGACTCGCTATAGGAATACGATCGCATTGCATCAAAGATATTGTTGGGATATTTGTTACAATCTAGATTATTTTTTTAACCCTCTATTTGACCTTGCTTCATCCTCTCCTTACGAACATGTGAAAGACGGGGTAAGGAATCAGTTTAACGGAAATAATCACGCAACTTTCAATATGGAAAGTCCCATTTCACTGTAAAAATCTGGCCCAGGAGGCAGTTCCCACCAGAGAGAGAGATATTTTGAAACACGACTGAACTGAAGGAGGACTTTCGAGAGCAATTTCACGTCGGGGTCTTCGAGTCTTCAAAAATGCAACGTCTTTTAATGTGGATGTTTAAAGGATGACGTCATTCGGAAAGGACTCAAAAGCAGAGCTAAAATTGCCTTATTTCTTGCGTTCGAATTGCACCGAGAATTCTGCAATGTTTTGAACTGTTCCGGCATTATGATCCAACCTCAGGCCAATCGTTCACATTGGAGATCTCTGTAATAACAACATGACTCTGAGAAACGGAAACTGGTGGAAGAGCCGTGAAATTCACCTTCATTTATCAAAGGACCAAACTAAATTCAGGTAAAATCAGTATGGAAACTTTCCACTACTAATTCACCTAAAACAGTGTGCGCATTCATTGAAAATTCGCTTGAATTATTCATGAGTTTATTAGTTTTCAAATCAATCGTAATTAACCTCCTCACTGGATTTCATCTCAAATTCATTTAATTTCACTATAGGAATTTTTGGTCATTAATCATCAAGGGATTTCACTAGTAATTCAATTAAATTCATCATATAGACATTGGCAATTTTTTTAAATTCACTGTAAAAGAACTTTATAACAAATTATATTAAATTCATTCTGACAAGTCTTTAAGGGACGTTCTCTTTCGTTAATTTTAGGATAATTCGGCTAAATTCGTCGAAGTATGAGTATACTTCGGCTGCAAATTCTAAAAGTCTATTATAGGAGTGAGTTTTAGACTTTATACTGCGATACAAGACGATTCGTAACGGGGAACACGAGAACAACAACGTCATGTCACCTCCCCAAACAAGGAGACTCGGTTCTGGCCTTACCATGGTGAAGTTCCCTTGGAGATGTCGAGCTGGAATCTCCTGCCTCTCGAGGGCGTCGACACCCATTTTATATAGGTACAGCGCCAGAAGAAAGACGGGAAGGGCCTCCTCCTCCTCCTCCTACTGCTACTACCAACCTCCTCCTCCTCCTCCTTAGCCTGACTTGCACTTTCGAACCGGCAGGGTTATTTCTGCATCATATTCAAACACAGACCCTTTCGCGCAAGAGAGGTATTGAGGTCAGTGGCTAATCTTTCTATTGTCTCTCATTTTTTTTAATTCCTTTTGGATTTACTTTTTTGTTGTTGTTACTTTTCTTTAAAGGTGATTTTGGGGGTAGGGTTGGTGGTTTAGGGGTTGGGAGGAGGAGGAGGAGGGGGCGGGGGGAACTTTTGTTGGATGTTCGTAATAATAATAGGCGCATACGCTTCTGGGGGACTAGATATTTTTTTTTTCTATTCTTGAATGTTTCCATGCCCTTCAGAGTCATCGCTTGGCTTTTGTTACTTTCTCGGTGATGGTGGCTATTCTTTTCTTCTTTTATAATGTTCTTCTAATCACGTCTTCGCTTCTTCATTGTCAGCTTTTTCTTCTACTAAATATCTCTACCATTTCCTTAAGATAAACTTTTTTTTTTTACCTTTATTGTAAGTCGTCTGAAGCTAAATTATCACTGGAACAGGAAGTTCTTGAAAGGAGCTCCGGAATATGATAGAATTATATCAAAATGACTGACTTGACAAACTAATGATAAACCCAGTGACTCGTGAAGCCGCCCCGAAGTCAACCATTCCTCTTTCTTTTTATTGCTTTCACTTTCACATGATGTGGGACTTTAGTATGCTGCTGTCAGCCTGTTTCCTATTGTCACACGGAAAAATCAAACTGCTAATTGCTTCCTGTGTTTTACAGATTAGTGATGGAGAGGAAGAAGGATTTATAATTGCGTGTCTGTCCAGTGAATGAATGAAAGACGTGATAGTGGAGTTTTAATATGCAGTAAATGTGTAGATTATAAATGATAAAATCCCCAGCATTACAATGATTCATTCTTATTTTTTCCAATACACTAAAAGTATACGCAGGTGTGGCATCTATTTCTCGTTATAATAATAATAATAATAATAATAATAATAATAATAATAATAATAATAATAATAATAATAATAATAATAATACTGTTGAATAAATTAGCAGAATTCAGCAGAATTTGTTTAAAAGAGGTTCTTCTTCTTCTTCAAAGAAAAAAAAATTAATAATAATGGTGATTATTAATTGGAGAGTATTGTCTTGAAAAATATGAATGAGAAATGTTGACGTTAGGAACTTAATCATTTTTAATTGCCGCCAGCATTACAGTGATTTTAATTCTTATTTTGCAAAGCAGTAAAAGTATACGCAGTGTGGCATCTATCTCGCCAATTAATAATAATAATAATAATAATAATAATAATAATAATAATAATAATAATAATAATAATAATAATATTGAATAAAATGGCGGAATTCTGCGAAGAATTTGTTAAAAGAGGGTCTTCTTAAAAAAAAAAAAAAAAAAAAAAAAAAAAGAATAATAATAATAATGGTGATTATTATTGGAGAGTACTGCATTGAAAAAATATGAATTAAGAATTTTGACGCTAGGAACTTTTAACTTTTTTAAGCTATACATTCGCTATACCGTAGGGGGTCGAGACGACAAGTCCATCCTAGGGACAATTTGTACCGTACAGTACTCCGACCAAGGTGCATTCATCCCCCACACCGGGCTGGTGGACGGCAAGTCTCCAAAAATTATTCTGCTTTTCGTAGACTGTTACGTGAAGTAAAATGTAGATACTTAATGCATCTTACATCATCGTTATTTAAAATACTCATAGGTAATTTCTAAAAGGTTTAAAATGCATAGGAAAATATAAATATCATTTTTCCATTTCATTTATTATAAGTAATATTGATAATTCACTATCCCTATGAGAGAGTAGATAAATTGAAATAAAAAAATTTTGAAATAGAAAAAAAATGCTGAAAGATGGGCAACAGACTTTATTTGTTTGCTTTGAGGTGCAATGAACTGAACTGGTTATAGAATTTAGGCCAAAGGCCAAGCACTGGGATCTATGAGGTCATTCAACGCTGAACGGGCAATTAACTATGAACCAACTGTTAGGGAGCCGAAGACACGTTGCACAGAACCTTAAGTAATGCCTACAGTGCACTGCACGAGGTGCACTGATGGTAGCGCCCTGCGGGGGATTTTGACTTCGCGAAAAGTTAAATGGAAAAGAAGTTACGACGTGCTGCTGGAGGGCCGTTTGTGAAATGAAAACAAGATGGTTAGTTGACTGTAGCGGGTCGCAGTTAACAGCCAGTAAATCCACTTTCCAAATAAGGGCAAGTGGTGTTTAACTGAATATATGCCTGCCTGTGTGTATATGTTTGTGAGTGTCAGTGTTTAATTTTATATAACTGTACACAAAATATACAAAATCTGTTGCATTCTCTAGGCTGAACAGAAAAAAAAATGTTATACTACGAAATATTTACTGAGCTGCACGGAGCCAACAAATATGACTAATATCACTATACCAAATATGCTTGTCACTATCACCACTAAACGACCACCATCCTCGCTGTTCCTTTCTCTTCATCGATTCATCTTTCTTTCGCTCATTTTATTCCTTTTTTCCGGTTTTGGTCCTCTCTTCAGCCTCGCATTTAACTCTGCCATAAGTTCTCTCACAAATGCCCACTCCCAGCTTTGGAAGAGAAATGCCAGGAGTCGTACACACGCGTGGAAGGCAAAGGTCGACAACGAGGCCTGAATACCGACGAAGTCATTTATTACAAGTTACTTTTCTTGCATCGTCGTCAGAATATAGCCTCTTGATCGCTGGAGCCTTCGTATCTATACTTCAAGGAACTGGAATGATCAGGTATTCAATGTGGTATCGTGAGCAGTAATCCTTGACAGATCCCCACAGTAGTAGTACTACTAATAGTAGTAGTAGTAGACGCCTGATTTAATAGCAGTATAGTCGTAGCGTTATTAGCATAGTAGCATTTAGTAGTGTTTCGTTTCTTGCGCTATGAATTTGGTATTCCTATAAAAATTAAAAACACTGGCAGCTATACGATTCATATGTCGACACTTCCAGATACTAAAAAGAGAGAGAAATAAAATTTTTTAGGTATTCCTATAAAAATAAAAAAAACACTCACAGTTATACGATTCATATGTCGACACTTCCAAATACTAAAAAGAGAGAGAGAGAGAAAAAAAAATTTAAAATATATATCTCCACCCTCACCGCTTCCTCTTTCGCCGTTTCTCTAATTTCAGTGCTGAAGGCTCCCTTTCCTTTCACTTTCGGCCCACTCATTTCATTCTTCTTCTTCTTCTTCTTCTTCTTCTTCGGGAATCCCGTGTTCAGCCCTGAAAGACATCCATTACGGCTCGCTTTTCAACACGCGGTGGGCAATGAAATGCGTACGCAACCTGCCAAAAGAATACGTAATCAGCGAACGGTTTCCCCCGTCAGTTTGTCATTTGATGAGACCGCATTTAAACTAAAGGCAGCTTGGCAAATCTCGTGAGAGACACAGGACGTCGCCAGAAAAACTTAGACGTTTCCAAGTGATAATTATGAGAAGCAGTTGGGAAACTGCCATCCGCTGCTTTTCAGATGGTTACACGCACACATATTCACGCACACACACGTGGTTACAAATGGACGATCAATCTTAAGTCACGTATTGGGCTAATTTAGCCCAAGCCCTATAAGGTGCTAAACAGCTAAAGTGACCGTTAAGTGCAATAAGTGTGACTGGGATTATTAGGAGGACTGGCGTGTACCCTCCGTATTCCGCCTTATATGAACGAAATCACCTTCCTTATCAGATGACTGATAACTCCTCTTAACCCAGCAAACGTAACTGTGTGAACTTCAGATATAATATATATATATATATATATATATATATATTATATATAATATATTGTGTGTGTGTGTATAAATATATATATATATATATATATATATATATATATATATATATATATATGTGTGTGTGTGTGTGTGTGTGTGTGTGTGTGTATAAATATATATATATATATATATATATATATATATATAATATATATATATATATATACATATATATATAAACCAAGATCAAGATGGTTGTTATTTTTCAAGCAGATTTCTAATGTAAATATTGACATATATATATATATATATATATATATATATATATATATAATATATATATATATACATGTATATATATGTATATAAATAACAAAAAGTTAAATATGTTTATATCTGACATAGCTCAGCGGCAAAGCACTGAGCGTGTGATTGCAAGGTCCGTATTTCAATCCCTTTTACCATCTGGCCCTTGTCTCAACTGTGCCTGGGTATACAAGTGCCAGCTAGGGTCAAGTCAGGGTACGAGAGGCTAAAGATTGAATATTAGTCAAAGGCTTTCGGTGCAGAGAACAGATGTTGACATTAAGCATAGTGACCACGCCCACATTTCTATCTCAGCTTCTGAATCGTAGGCGAGCTCTGTGTGAAAAAATGATTGCGAAAGGTTTACACAACAACGCACCAAGTCTCTGGACGCTGCATCATTCGCCTCTGTCTTACACACACACATATATATAAATAAAGGTATAAGCCACGAAGGAAAAATAAACAACGGAGTTTCCACAAGATCTTTCGAAGTTCAACGTCCTTGCTAGGTAAAGGACGTTGAACGTCGAAAGATCTTGCGGAAACTTCGTTCTTTATTTTTCCTTCGTGGCTTATACCTTTATATATGGATTTATCACGTTCCAAACTTTCGTGATTCAGTTATATACACACACACACATACACACACATATATATATATTTTATATATATATACTATATAATATATAATATTATATATATATATATATATATATATATATATATATATATAATATATATATATATATATATATATATATATATATATATATATATATATACATATATATATATATATATATATATACTATATATATATATATATATATATATATATATATATATATATTATATATAAATTCCGCATTATATATACCCTCTCGTCACCAATCTGTCATCCACAAGGCAGCTATCTCGGAATACTTTCATTAATTGGATAAATTTAAACCAACAGACACACAAGCAAATATTATACTATATATATATATATATATTATATATATATATATATATATATATATATATTATATATATATATATACATATATATATATATATATATATATATATATATATATATAAAGATATATGCCACGAAGGAAAAATAAACGAAGGAGGATCTGCGAGACCTTTCGACGTTAAACGTAAAGGACGTTTAACGTCGAAAGGTCTCGCACATCCTCCTTCGTCTATTTTTCCTTCGTGGCATATATCTTTATTTATGGATTTATCACGTTCCTAACTTTCGTGATTCAGTTATAACATACATATATATATATTTATATTATAATATATATATAATTATATACATATATATATATGTGTGTGTGTGTGTGTGTGTGTGTGTGTGTGTCATTTTTAGATTTCTAGCTAGCCTGATACAGTACCATTTTATCACACCTTGAAGTTATCGTTCTGATTCAACGACCATTTTAATTTCATCGTGGGCCATGATGTATACACCCAAAATATCTCTACTCTCTCTGGGAATTGTTCATCAATTTATTTATACATTTATATTTACTGTCAGCTCACTTTTTTTTTATCTTCAGTATTTTCTCCCTTCTCTCCGTTTGTTATCTCGTTTTTTTTCTCGTCTTTTTTTTAATGATGACGAAAACGTATTATGGTGTGATGATAAGTGGAAATGAGATCCACTTTCTAAATGGCGTCTGAGGATTCCGAGTAGGTACGAAGAATGTCAACAATGATTTATTATTTCGTGCATTTTCTCGTTTTACTTCCCTGTTTTTATCTTTGCATTTTTAAGCCCGCAGCAAAATTCACTTCTCTCTCTCTACGTCCCTCCACAGTCGACCAATCAGATACATGATAAATATATACACTATTTGGACCATCAGACTAAACTAAAATCCTCCAGACTATAATAAAAAAATCTGTTTGCCAAGATGATGAAGGGGTACGAGAGAGAGAGAGAGAGAGAGAGAGAGATAGAGAGAGAGAGAGAGAGAGAACAGACAAATATAAACCTGTCAAAAATGTCCTCGTTAATGAAATTTATATCCGGACTTGAGCGCTTTGTATAATATTCCTCTTTTCGTAAATAGCATTCCGAGAAGAAACCTTGTCATCGAGACACACTCTCTCTCTCTCTCTCTCTCTTTATCATATTGCCAGTCATTTCTTTAACAAGTTTCTCTCAATTTCCACTCGTCGTTTCTTCTCGGCTATTGCTTATTTCATTCCAGATACTCGATACTTATCTCTCTCTCCCTCTCTTTCACCTCCTCGTTTATTTTCATTTGGCGTCACGGTTCCAGTTGAACTTTCCAAATGGAAATAAAAAAATAAAGAAAAGATTTTCCCATATTCATCCTCGGATTGCGGCGGCCGGTGACTCTTTCCTCACCTCCTCTCTAATAATATACTTCGCAATTCTCTCTCTATCTCTCTCTCTCTCTCTCTCTCTCTCTCAAGACCAATAAAAACCACCTTCTAGCTCCTCGTTCAAGGAAAGTAGATCTATCCTGCCACAAGGCAAAGAGACGCCAATCCTTTTATAGTTGCCCTGACTGACTGACGTCGCTGCCGAGGGGGCGTGTCACAATTTTCCACGAAGTGTCAATAAATGACCCGTGACAGCTGCCGGTTTCTCTCTCTCTCTCTCTTCTCTCTCTCTCTCTCTCTCTCTCTCTCTCTCTCTCTCTCTATATATATATATATATATATATATATATATATATATATACATATATGTATATTATATCTTGTACGATTGTGAACGCCAGTGGCTCTTTTGTTTGACCGGTCTCCTGGCTATGTAGTGGCCATTCATAGCTGCTGCTGATGGGATAAGATGCTTATGGAATATCTATACTATATATGTTTATTTATATATATATATATAATATATATTATATATATATATATATATATATATATATACTATCTATAATTTTGCACACATTAATATTGCCAATTCATTCATCCTTTCTCATGCAGGAAAATGGGCATAAATATAAAGGGAGTGAAAACAACAAAACGCTACATATTTCCCTCGAATGTCTGTGTGTGTGCATCTGACACGTCCCCTTTCTTTGCAGCGATTCGAAAGAATGGCACCGCGCGCCGCGCGCGAATCTTTTTTGCGCGCCCATCCGGCGTCAAAAAAAAAAAAAAATGCACGACGGATTAAATTGACACTACACGAGCTTTTATTGATCTCCGGTGGATTCATAAAAAGGCTACGAACGCAACAGCTCTTAGGTTAGTTATTATAAAAAAGGGACTAGGAAAGATGGAAGGTCTCCAGAAGGGGTAGTATACTACTGCAAGACAGTTAGTTAAGAAACGCGTTCGAATCCTTTGAAGAGTTCGTGCGTATACAACGACACTCCCGTGCTTATGGGACGAGACCTTTCGTGTTATGTGTATGCATGTCATGCGCATACAAACACCTGCGGGAGGGGGACTTGTGAAGGGGCAGGGAGGTTGGGCGGTTCGAATCCATGAGAGAACGAAATTATTAGCAACTAAAAAAATCCCCTTCGGTTAACATACATATAAATATATTCATTCCGAGGTAGAGCTAATTGGATATTAAAGGAAGTTTGGTCGCTTAATATATATATATATATATATATATATATTATATATATATATATATATATACTTATATATATATATATATATATATATATATATATATATATCAATATATATAATATATATATATTATATATTGATACTTTCAAAACGCATATATCCCCTCTTTGACAGTATAAAATGTTATGCAGAGTTTGGCAACATTTTTTCAGATTCCTAGCTAGCTTAGAATTAGGATGTTTTAAATGTATGTTCAGATTTCGCATAACATATTGTAAAAGAATATATAACGTAGCAAAGAAAAAGAGAAAGATTTGCTTCATTCATTTGAAACTAGGATCGTTTCTCTATTCTGTCACTGCCTTGAGATTAGAGGGACTCCGAGATCTCCGTTTGCTTTCCTAATCTGTCAACACGTTTGATAAGAGACCTCGAGTCTTCGTTTTGTTTTGGGAATTATGTCATCACATTTGATAGTGACTTTTGCTCAAGTCTTTTTCGTCGAGTACGTGTCTTTGTTGAACAGAATGGTTTCATACGCGTTCGTCTTTGTCAAAACCACGTGCAGATTTCACAGTTTAACTGTAAAGTTGCGTCAGTTTTCGAAGCTTCTTGAAAGAATTGTGTCCCAAAACGTTTTGTGTTATCTCCACTGTCCAGCTTCCTTAAGGATGAGAATTTCATTGCATCTTAAAACTGCGCTCCGTTCAGACATCTCCCTCTCTCTCTCTCTGCCTCGCCATAATTGATATTAACGTAACATAAAATGGTCACTCGTAACTTTTAGATTTCAGATTTGATATTTCTTGGAGTTTATTTAGTGTTATTTAGTGCTTTTTGTGGAATCTGAACAAACATTGTGTGTAACGGCGCCTATTTTTGTGAATTGGTGAATTTTTTTGAAGAAAGAAGTTGGTATACCAAGGTAAAGTGTGTTATATTTTTATTAGTTGCAACTAATAACTAATAACTAATAACTAATAGTTGATGGTTTGGTAAAAACTAATATCTATTGGTTACGATGGTTTAGAGAACTAATAACTAATAGTACAATGGTCTGAGGGAAAAGATTTACATTTTTACACATTGCAAATTTTTGTGTTTTGTGTTTGTTTCATTTGAAGTGATTTTTATGTTTTGTGCATTTATTCATTTTCTTATTGAAGTGTGTGTTTTTATTTTATGTTCTGTGTGATTAATACTTTTTGCAATTTGGGTATTTTCCACATTTTTCTGTACTTTCATTTGCGTTCACAACTTAATTAACTTAGTTATTTTCATTACTTAATCGTTGCACATTTAATTGAATTTAACACTTGTGAATTAATTTGCATTTACTTAGAATTCCTTTCAAGTTTTATTATTGTTTAGCACTTGTGAATTAATTTCCAAATTTCAATTATTGCATAGCACTTTTGAATTTTGATTGAATTAATTTTCTTGAATTTTGTTATAAATTAATTTTACTGAATTGAACTTTACTTTGTTTTCAAGTAACAGTAATTTTCCCTGTTATTGTGAATTTCACTTACAAATTTCGAGTTTAATAATAAATTTTTGTATTTAAAATTTTTATAAATGTTTTCTTTATTTTACACCAGTATTTAATTATGATTATATTGATGTTAAGTAGAAACATAGAGTGGTAATTGATCTGTTTTCCTTCAATTAACTTGAAGTGACTTAGAACCAGGGAAGTACATAGACTTTTGAAATCAGGGAAATACTTAGACTTTTAAAGTTGTTGATGGAGTGAGCCTTTGATTAATTTGATTACTTACAAGAGGTACCTCACACCTTGTTTTGATGAACTTAGTCTGATTTCTGCAATACTGGTAAGTTGTTAAGGGGATCACTGTTTTCCTTTAGAGTATCAGTCGTTTAGTTCAGGTGTCTGGCTGTTGTGAGGTAACAATTAATGAATGGTAAGTGTAGTAACAGATACTTGGCACTTTGTCACAATATATATATATATATATATATATATATATAATATGTAGTATATATATATATATATATATTATATATATATATTATATATAAAATAAGGAAAATCGTTGATAAAACATTCAGGAGTCCCAGGAAGACAGCAGTCTAAGAAGCATGCTTTATTTATATGAGAAGTGTTTCATGTTGCTTCAACACATCATCAGTCTGGAATAATTAAAATTTTACTTGATAAATTAAAAGTTAAAAGTACAAATTATTACCAATAAAAAAATCAGCTAAAAATAATTCAAAACTTTAAAATAAAAACAAAATTGGAGGCATCTTTAGTTATAAGGACAAGCTTAAGGATTTCATGAGAGCCAACATAATAAATAAATTTCAATGCCCAAGATGCCTTGGTAGTTACGTTGGATCCTCTCGAAGGCTGTTGCAGATTCGTTATTATAGCCATCTAGGTCTTAGTTATAGGACAGGGTCAAGAATATCCAATCCCGAATTTTCAAATATAAGGACTCATGCATCCAAATGCAAAATTAATGTGGAAAAAAAAAAGCATTTTACAATAATAGGCACTACTAAACAAACAGCCTACTTAACGACCCTTGAGTCTTTATTTATCAAGCACCTCTCTCCAGGCTTAAACTCTAATGTTTTTTCGTCTCCTCTCTCTCTGGCCTAAGTGTTGTCTGGGCATGTATGATCTGTTGTGGTCACTTGGCTCTTTTCCTTACCTTGAATAGGTAGCCTTTCTCACTTATTCATGTTTTGTTTTTATTTAAAGTTTTACATTTTTATTTTAAAGTTTTGAATTATTTTTAGCTGATTTTTTTTTATTGGTAATAATTTGTACTTTTAACTTTTAATTTATCAAGTAAAATTTTAATTATTGCAGACTGATGATGTGTTGAAGCAACAT
Source organism: Macrobrachium nipponense (assembly GCF_015104395.2). Taxonomy (NCBI): domain Eukaryota; kingdom Metazoa; phylum Arthropoda; class Malacostraca; order Decapoda; family Palaemonidae; genus Macrobrachium; species Macrobrachium nipponense. The sequence goes on along the minus strand of NC_061105.1, from coordinate 6,692,911 downwards.
AAAACGTTTCTCATATAAATAAAGCATGCTTCTTAGACTGCTGCCTTCCTGGGACTCCTGAATGTTATATATATATATATATATATATATATATATATATATATATATATATATATATATATCCTAAAGCATTTCGTTTAACACTTGGAAAGTAAGATGACAAGATATAAAAAGAAAGGAATATGAATTATATACAGACTAATAGACGCAATTTAATATAAAACATAAACATGTGGTAAACGTCTGATAAGTAAAAGTAAAAATAATAAAAAAATACATACATGTTATATGTATATATACATATATAATATACATACATATTATATATATATATATATATATATATATATATATATATACATATACGTAGTATATACACACATACACACGCACTAGTAGGTGACTAAGACTATTGTTATGGTGTAACGATTTAGTAATGGAGAGCAATTACAAAGATCATCAGACCTCCAAATAGTTCAGCGAATTCAAGGTAAACACCTCACCATTTATTCGCAAGATCATCCACGCTTAAGTCTGCACGCAAAGCGTGGTTAGCATTCTCGCCGCCAGGTGTCCGGTGGACAGAAAGACAGGCACTACTGTTTGCGAGCAATTTTTTGCGCCTTAAAGTATGCTGGTATGAATACAATAATGCTGCCTTCTTTTCTAATTTATACGCTGTGTTCAGTATAGCACACAATCTCTTTCTGTACACACACACACACACACACACACACACCTGGAGAATGAGTAACCTTTCCAAACAAACATAAACATGGGTACAATTTAAGAACAAAAAGATTAAGTCCAACTGTTCAGACACAGGGACAAGACAATTAAAGGATTATACAGGGTGACAGCTGACCACATTCAGATCTTTGGTAAATAAAAACTTATTCACAAAACATATTAAACATACATATACAACAAAGGTATCTCTAAGGCAACTAATTTTTATTTAAGTCATTATATCTTTGAGGTCATTCTTAAACATGTTACAAATACAAGGGTCTAAATGAAACAGGCAACGACTAATATTAAAGTTACAATGGGAAGTAAGTTGTATTATGGCAGATTCTAAAAGATTTCGTGATAAGACATCTTTTGACCTTGCAATTACCGAACTACCAATCCAATTTATTTGGTGGCTGTTTGTCCAGTTTTGACAGAATATTTATGCTGTTTTAATCTTACGTCTAAGCCCTTGCTCGACTGTCCGGGATAAAAGGAGGGACAGTCCATACATGGAATTTTATATATTATGTTGTTGCTTTCCCTGGGGCCATTTTTTATTAACATTCCTTCAAGTGTGTTATTATAGGAAAAACAAGGTTGACCTTAAAGCCTTTAACAATGATTTAATAGTTTCAAATCCGTCAAAATAAGGCAAATTGAGAATGTTCTTAGAATTTTCTTTCTCCGTGTTACACTATAAAACTTTTTGTGGGCTTTATTATAGCAAATATCTAATATATGTGAATGATAACATAAGTTTTTCCCTATTTTTCTTATGCATTCAATTTCTTGATCCAAATATTGAGGACTGACAATGTGCAATGCTCGTAAAAAAACATAGAAGAAAAAATTGATATTTTGATGTTAAGATGGTGGCCTGAATAAAAATGAACATAAGTTAAGTTGTTGGTTGGTTTCCTATAAATACTGAATTTACATTGAAATGGTTCTCTATGTATCAAAACGTCTAAGAAAGGGAGGCAATTGTCTTTTTCCAATTCTAGAGTAAACTTAATCGATGGTGCCTGGTTATTTAATTTAGAGAATAAATCATTTACATCAATACCAGCAGGCAGAACAGCTAAAATATCATCAACATATCTATACCACTTTACAGGAATATAAATGATATTGGGTAAGTAGCGTTTTTCAAAGAATTCCATGTACAAGTTTGAGAGGAGTGGTGATAAAGGGTTGCCCATTGCCATGCCAAATATTTGATGATAAAATTCACCATTGAATATAAACTTACAATCACAAATGCACAACCTAGTGAGTGAAATAATGTGACTTACAGGTAGAGGTAATTCATGCTGAGTTAGTTCATTACTAACATATTCTACAATAAAGTCTATAGGGACCTTAGTAAAAAGAGAACATACATCAAAACTAATGAATCTATCAGTCGGGGCAAAGAGTAATTTTGTTTAATTTATCAACCAAATCTAGAGAATTATACACACACACACACACACACACACACACACACACAACACATATATATATGTATATATATATATATATATATATATATATATATATATATATATATATATATATAAATAAATACACACATATATGCTTGAAAAATCACAGTAGATGAACGTGACTTCATTAAATATATTAAATAAGCGAAGGCCACAGGAAAATGATAAGGCAGAAATCCAAGCGCTTTCGTCTTGACTAAGACATTGTCAAGGAACAGTGTTTTTAGTAAAGACAAAAGCGCTTGGATTTCTGCCTATCATTTTCCTGTGGTATTCGCTTATATATATAAATAAATAAAGGTATAAGCCACGAAGGAAAAATAAACAACGGATATTCTACAAGATCTTTCGACTCGACGTCCTTTACTCAGCAGATAAACTGACTTACATGAGGAATTGACAATACAAGAAAGGTCGTATAATTGACAAGATAGGGATTATAAAGAGATTAGTATCTAGAATCCGACACAGCTGGAAGATGAGTAACCTTCCCAAACAAGCATAAACATGGGTACAATTTTAAGATGCAAAAAGATTAAGTCAATCTGCTCAGACACAAGGACAAGACAATTAAAGGATTATTTTGGGTGACAGCTATTCAGAACTTTGGTAAACAAAAACATATTCACAATACATATTAAACATACATATACAACAAAGGTATCTCTAAGGCAACTAATTTTTAATTAAGTCTGTAATTATATCTGTGAGGTCATTCTTAAACATGTTACAAATACAAGGGTCTAAATGAAACAGGCCACGACTAATATTGAAATTACAATGGGAAGTAAGATGTAATAAAGCAGATTCTAAAAGATTTCGTGATAAGACATCTTTTGACCTTGCAATTACTGAACTACCAATCCAATTTATTCGGTGGTTGTTCTCACTTAAATGAATGAATATTGCATTAGATGTTTGCCCAGTTTTTACAGAATATTTATGCTGGCTTAATCTTACTTCTAAGCCCTTGCTCGACTGTCCGAGATAATGGGGGGGGGGCAGTCCATACATGGAATTTCATATATTATGTTGTTGCTTTCTCTGTATATATATATATTATATATATATATTATATATATATATATTATATATATATATTATATATATATATATATATATATATATATATATATATAATTTTTCATGGACGAAGGAACAGGATAATAAACTG
>NC_061105.1:6639515-6684515 GCF_015104395.2 Macrobrachium nipponense | reverse complement strand
GTGTGTGCTTCCGAAACGCGATTCTGATTTTATTTATGTAGATTTTTGGCATTATGCCAAGTGCTGGGGCAACTAAGGCCACCCAGAGCTGAAAACAGGTAATTGACAGTAAAAGGTTACAAAGGTGTAACAGGAGGAAAACCTCAACGCAGTTGCACTAAGAAACAATTGTTAGGAGAGGGTGGACAGTACGACTGAAGAAAGAATATGAACGGAGGTACAGTAAAAGGAATGAAAGTAGTTGCACTTACGGTCCGAAGGGACGCTGCAAGGAACCTTAAGTAATGCCTACACTGTACCGAATGAGGTGCACTGACGGCACTAACCTCCTACGGGGTTCCGAAATGCAAGTATGATGGTTCGTGGTTACTCCTTCAATAAGGTACAAATCCTGATCAATGCTTAGGTTTATTGACAGACTGATTCTGTACGCAGGTCTGTCATTGAGACTTTTCAGGGATAAGCTGCTTTAAAAGCAAGGTTAGATGTGTTCAAATCTGTCATCATTAACTGTCTTGGGGTCACTGTTATGAAAGCAAGGTTAGCTTAGGTTTTGCTGACTGACACTGAATGTGGGCACTCAAGTCTGGTACTGTAACTTTCTTAGTTTACGATGCAATAGAAACCTGGCTCTCTCTGTGTTTGCTGACGACAATCTTGGGACAATGCTAAGAAAATTTGTACACAGATCTGGCATTGCAACTTTCATGGGCCATGTTACCACACAAGAAAGGGAAGGTTACGCTGACATAGCCTCTTCTGTGTCATTACTATTAAGCCAAGGATAGGTTAAGTGACTGACTGAATATGCACGCAGTTCTTGTATTGCAACTGGTGTTAGGTAATTTGACTGACTGACTGATTTTGCCGCAAGGAAGGTTAGTATAAGTCAATTGACTGACTGAATTTGACCTTGTTGAATTAGATTGCTATTTCAGCAAAATTGATGTACAATACGTTGACTGACTGATTTTATACATAGCACTGGCATTGCCACTGCCAAAGTTACCGAAGCACTTATATCAAAATAATAATATATGAACTATAAACAAAACCGCCTGAATTAGTTATAATATACTACTGTTTTTATGTGCCCACGAACAGCCAAGATTCTCACCCAATGCTAAATATATATAAAGAAATTGAATTAAAGGCGAGTTAGGTTTTCATGCAACTTATCATCGATTGTCGCTTGACTGAATAAAGAACGAAAACTAAACACTGGATTATCAGGCCTGACATGTAAAGAATTGAAATATAACAGAAATTAATGGAAAAAAAAATGTCTGTTTAGGGTATGCATGCAGTAGTGATTACAGTCAGTCATAAACTCTATTGGAACTGAGGGGGGGAAAATGAACTATCTTAGAGAAATAAGAGACAAAGGAAAGATATAGTAGTTACATAGAACAACAAAAGGCCCATATGGGTTAATTAAGACAGAAAAATATAAATGGAATCTTGAAGATGATGGGCTGTCCTAACTATGTGTGTGTATAAAAAAAATCAACCCAATAACTTCATCTCTTAATAAACACGGTTAAAAGTTAAGTATATCTTAATTTTACCAGACCACTGAGCTGATTAACAGCTCTCCTAGGGCAGGCCCGAAGGATTAGATATTTTTACGTGGCTAGGAACCAATTGGTCACCCAGCAACGGGACCTACAGCTTATTGTGGGATCCGAACCACATTATATCGAGAAATGAATTTCTATCACCAGAAATATATTTCTCTGATTCCACGTTGGATGAGCCGAGAATCGAACTTCGGACCACCGGATTGGAAGCCGAACGCGAAAACCACTCCAGCAAGAAACGTATGGCGAGAATTAAAAAAAAAAAAAAAAAAATATCGCATGCAGGACCAGGCAACCGAACTGACATGTGACCCTGGTCTTAGTGATTCGCAGGGACCCATTAATTCTCAGGACATAGCTTCATGACCGGCTTGGGTAGAATTAAGTAGTTCTTGTTATTGATCTATTTTGTCAATACATACACACCATGGATTGCTAACATTACCTATAGCAATGGTAATATTACAGTTGGTAATTATAATGATGATAAGAATGCCATCAATAACAAGAGAAGTTACTGAAGTAGTGCAATTATATAACCGTCTTTTGGTAACAGGCAAGGATAGTGGTCAGTTGATGGAATAAAAACGATATTTAACCCTTAAAAAAAGCAACGCGCTTTATGAACCAGGGCATTAAGGCGAAGGCACGAACTCCAGACAGAATCATCTAAACGACATCTACTTAAGTGCCGAGGGAGAAATATGAAAAATTGTGAGGGATTCGGTGGTCTCTACTTCATGACGAGGACAACGTGGTTCCCAAGGACAGGCATCTGGTACTCGCGCTCTTTGGTCACAAGATGTTCTCATACTGAAAGCAATGCAAATGCGAGGAACAAAAGGGGGGGGGGGGGGCGAGTTGGATTGGTTGGAAAGTTAGATATTGATATTTTGTACGGGAGAGGTGGTCATTGTGCCTCCTTTGGAATTAAGCAGTGAATAACGCGCCACGGTGGAGAAAGGGATAGGGGCTGGCAACCGCACCCCTGAATAGTTCCTGGAGTCACCCTTCCACATATACAAAGTTAGTGCAAGAGCGTATGAGTGAGTCTGACGCTCTGCTTCTGATGATGAGCCTTTTGTACACTAGGTATATGAAGAGGCTAACGCTGTGGACGTTTTGCAGTCCAGTTTCTTGAACGATTCAGTGATCACAGAATGAACTGCTCATTGTGTTTAGTGGATAAGTGGAAACGGGTCAAGTTGAAAATTTAATATAAATCCTGCTGATATCATTTCAGCTGCTGATCCAGAGGACTCACAGTCTACAAGATGGAGGAAAATAAAGGATCGACGACCGCAAAGTTTCTAGTGGTAATGTATTGCAATTTCTCTGTCTCTCTGTCACATATGATCCAAATTTCTACAGAATTTCCCATATCATGAAGTCCTCTTTATAGTTCCCGAATTCAAAGGCAAAAAATGAATATCTGGCTTCGTTCTAGAACCTTGAACTTTTGTATCGAATTGAATATAGAATTTAGGCCAAAGGCTGAATTCTATACTCAATTCAGGCGAGGATTAAGGTGTAACCAGTTCTCAAATATCTCAACTCAACACCTACACGGTATACTTTTTTTTTTTCTTTAAATAATATCAAAGATATTTCTTTTCACATTTGTCCCTCTTGACTGTCTCACGACCCAAGCGTTGTGACATTTTGGGAAGCTTTATGTATATACATCCAGTCATCAAATACTATAATACAACAGTCGGAATCGACAGGGAGAAAGAAAATGAAGCAGCGTGTATAGATGGTTTTAGTCGTGAAGAATGGTGAAGAATATTTGTATAGTATACACAAGTTCAGACCGTGCAGGGCTTTCTATGCGCACAAACACACTCATGTGTGTGTGTGTGTGTGTGTGTGATGATTGACTTTTACATCGCTTTTACAGGTATTCTGCCCTCTGCTGGTCGGCATTACCAAGCACCAATCGGGTTTTGTGATCGGATGGTCGGCAGCGCTGCCCAAGATACAAGCGGATAATTCCACTTCCTTGGAAGTCGCAGACAACGATGTCAAGTGGTTAAGTAAGTCAGTGAGTTGGGTAGTTTTAAGAATAAAAGGAATAATCAAAAGTTATCGGAAGAATCAGGGGAAAACAGAAGCAGGAACATTCTAAAACTTGGCGTTGAAGTGATTGCTTAAAAAAACACCAAACACAAACGCCATCCATGGATCTTGTTCATCACATAATTGCATAATTACCGTTCATCAACATTAGGTTTTTGTTAGTTATCATATATATATATATATATATATATATATATATATATATATAGTTAGGAAACAATCGTTTGCCGATTGTTCCCTTGGTGGATTGTTGCCTCGGATCCTGGCAAGGTCGCCAATATTACGATCGCGACTCTCGAGATCAAAAGGTTCTTAAAAATAAGCAATTGGGCCGTAGTGACTGACGACAGGTGTCAAACAAAGGAGGGAGGAGCATAACAAAACCAAAAAAAGTTACCTTAAAATTAGTTTACTATATACAAAATGTACAAGTGAGTCAGGTCCAGTGATAAACAAATTAAACATACACAATGAATTAAATAATAAAGGCAGCAACAGTAATAATCCAATTAGGTGATTCTTGTACAATTCAACAAACAATTTCATAAGCAGCATAACTAATTAACAAAGCAAAAAGCACCATCATATATACAAAAGGACCACGGTATAAATGAAAAAGCAGTGCAGTACATAAATACATATACAAAATCAGGCAGCATAATACACAAACACATTGAAAAAGCAGTGAAATAACGATTACAATAAATGTAAAAACAGCAGCATAATAATGAGAATTAACACTGAAGCGACATAATGATACTCAGAGCAAAACGGGAACACTTCCTCAAACAATGAGGACAACAGTCCAATGCCGGACGATCAAGACAGAGCCGATACGACAACCACCTCGTCCTTGGAGACAATATGAACATCCTCCTCGAATGCTGGACGATCAAGACAGAGTTGATACAACAACCATCTCGTCCTCAAATACAGTATGGAGGTCCTCCTCGACCACTGGACGATCAAGACAAGGTTGAAATAACTACCAACTCGTCCTCAGATAATCTCCGCTGCTCTGCTGCCAAGACTCTGCCTCTCTGCCACTCTGAACCTGACTGGTCGTTCTGCCCTCCAGAACCTGACTGGTCGTTCTTTGCCCTCCAGAACCTGACTGGTCGTTCTGGTCCTCCAAAAACTGAACTGTCGTTCCCCTCCAGAACATGGACTGGCCGTTCTTGCTTCTCCAGAAACCTGACTGGTTCGTTCTGCCCTTCCAGAACCTGACTGGTCGTTCTGCTCTCCAGAAACTGACTGGTCGTTCTGCCCTCCAGAACCTGACTGGTCGTTCTGCTCTCCAGAAACTGACTGGTCGTTCTGCCCTCCAGAACCTGACTGACGAAGTTTTGACGCCATCCAACACGACGTTCAACTCGCCAGCAATTAAAAACAAAAACAAAGGAGGCAACAATCCACCAAGGGAACAATCAGCAAATGATTGTTCCTAACATATATATGTGTATATATATATATATATATAGATATTATATAGTTATATAATATAATGAAAGATAAATGCCACGAAGGAAAATAAACGAAGGAGTCTGCGAGATCTTTCGGCTTAAAAGCCCTTTACTGAAGCAGATACTGACACAAAAATACGAGAAAAGACAATACAAGAAGGTTCGTATAACTGACAGATAGGGATTATAAAATGATTAGTGCCTAGAAATCCGACACCACCTGGAAGATAAGAAAACCTTCCCAAACAAGCATAAACAAAGGGTGCAATTAAAGGTTTAAGACAATCATCTCAGATACAATCTCCAGACAATTAAAGGATTATAGGTGACAGCTATACGGAACCTGGTAAACAAAACCATATTCACAAAACATGACAGACATATATTACAATAAAATTTTTTTAATAACTCTAAGGCAACTGATTTTTTTATTTAAGTCAGTAATTATATATTTGAGGTCATTCTTAAACATGTTACAGATACAAGGGTCTAAATGAAAAAGGCCACGACTAACATTGAAATTACAATGAAAAGTAAGTTGTATTAAAGCAGATTCTAAAAGATTTCGTGATAAGACATCTCTTGACCGTGCAATTACTGAACTGTCAATCCAATTTATTCGGTGGTTGTTTTTCACTTAAATGAATAAATAATGCATTAGATTTTTCCCAGTTTTTACAGAGTATTTATGCTGGCTTAGCCTTACTTCTAAGCCCTTGCTCGACTGTCCGAGATAGAATGAGGGACAATCCATACATGGAATTTTATATATTATGTTGTTGCTTTCTCTGGGGCCATTTTTTATTAACATTCTTTTTAGTGTATTATTATGGACGATAACAAGGTTGACATTAAAGCTTTTAACACACTAAAAAGAATGTTAATAAAAAATGGCCCCAGAGAAAGCAACAACATAATATATAAAATTCCATGTATGGATTGTCCCTCATTCTATCTCGGACAGTCGAGCAAGGGCTTAGAAGTAAGGCTAAGCCAGCATAAATACTCTGTAAAAAACTGGGAAAAATAAATAATGCATTTATTTTATTCATTTAAGTGAAAACAACCACCGAATTAATTGGATTGACAGTTCAGTAATTGCACGGTCAAGAGATGTCTTATCACGAAATCTTTTAGAATATGCTTTAATACAACTTACTTTTCATTGTAATTTCAATGTTAGTCGTGGCCTTTTCCTCATTTAGACCCTTGTATCTGTAACATGTTTAAGAATGACCTCAAATATATAATTACTGACTTAAATAAAAATCAGTTGCCTTAGAGTTATTAAAAATTTTTATTGTAATGTATGTCTGTCATGTTTTGTGAATAATTGGTTTTGTTTACCAGGTTCCGTATAGCTGTCACCTATAATCCTTTAATTGTCTGGAGATTGTTTATCTGAGATTGATATTGTCTTAAACCTTTAATTGCACCCTTTGTTTATGCTTGTTTGGGAAGGTTTCTTATCTTCCAGGTGTGTCGGATTCTAGGCACTAATCCTTTTATAATCCCTATCTGTCAGTTATACGAACCTTCTTGTATTGTCTTTTCTCGTATTTTTGTCAGTATCTGCTTCAGTAAAGGAAGGGCTTTTAAGCCGAAAGATCTCGCAGACTCCTTCGTTTATTTTTCCTTCGTGGCATTTATCTTTATTTATGGATTTATCACGTTCCTAACTTTCGTGATTCTGTTATACATATATATATATATATACATCAGTTCTTACACAACTGATTGTAGTGAACATCATCTTGTATACGCACACACACACACACATATATATATATATATATATATATATATCTGTGTATGTGTGTGTATGCATATGCATAATTTTATGCACTTTGCAACCGCACATATTTGGGCTTACAATTGGTGTCGTTTGCAGGCGTTCACATGAGTTATTTTATTTTCCCAAAGGACTGTGAATTTATTTATTATAGATATTGATAGGAAAAAATATTAAGAAATAGCAGCCAATAATTCATTTTAGCAACACCAACAACAGTAATAATACTAATAAAAATAATTATAATATATTCAGTATGATGGAACTGGAGACAGTCTTCTTCTTCTTCTTCTTCTTCTTCCCAGCTTTATCCCTATTCGGGGTCGCCGTTTTTAATGAGTCTCTTCCATCTACCTCTGTCCTGCGTCATTTCCTCCAGTACTCCCTTTTCCCTCATATCATCTCTAATGCAATCTCTTCACCTAGTTTTAGGTCTTCCTCTCCTACGTGTTCCATCCACCTCCATCCAAGTCCATCACTACTGATGCCAAGTGTTGCTCTTCTCTTCTCATCAGGTGGCCACACCATCTTAACCTTGCCTCTTGCACTTTCTTTGATGCTTCAGTGACCTTTACTGTACCCCTAGTATGTTCATTTCTAACCCTGTCCTTTTTGGTTACTCCACTCATCCATCTAAGCATCCTCATCTCGGTTACGTCCAACTTTCTGTCCCGTTTTCTTTAGTGGTGCTACTTCCAATCCATGTCATTGCTGGTCTGACCACTGCCTTGTGCACTCTGCCCTTTAATCTTATAAGGACTTTCCTATCACATATGACGTCAGACACCTTCCTCCAGTTGTTCCAACCACAATGAATCCGGTTGGTAATCTCCTCTTCCATGTTCCCCTCACTGTCAATCACTGAGCCAATGTACTTAAATTTATGGACCCTTTTGATGTTTTCTCCGCCTAATTTGATTGTTGTTTGCTGGTCGCCATCCAATCCGGTTGTCATATATTCTGTATTTTTCCTGCTTATCCTTAAACCTCTACTCTCCAAGGCATATCTCCATCTTTCAAGCTTCCCCTCCAGTTCTTCCCTGTTCTCGGCTGCCAAGACTATGTCGTCTGCATAGAGCAGACACCATGGTGGTTCCTCCCTGACAGTACTGAACATTTATCATCCTATACGGAATGAATGAAAAAGCGGATCTTAAAGTTTCCTGAAACTAAGTCACAAGTGATAGCAGTGTCAGATAAAACTAGGAAGGGAATTCATACTGAACATTTTTAAAAACAAAAAAGCATCGCGTAGATGGTGACTCAAGATACGCTCACAACAGCCTCTCATTCATATGTGACGCCACCAAGAGAGAAAATAGTCAAGTGTTATTCAGTGCACTGTTACATTGAGAATTCAGCCAATTAGACTCCTAGCGCCTAGTGGCTTGGTCGGTATGGTCTTGGCCTGCAACCTCGGTGGCCGCAAGTTTGATTCTCAGGCATTCCACTAAGGAATTAGAGAAGTTCACTCTCGACGTGGTTCGTAAGTGACGTTGATTAAGCCGTTGGTCCCGTTACTGAATAACCACTGGTTCCATGCAACGTAAAAACTCCATACAAACAAACAAACAATTAGACTTCTATGCCTATCAGCCATTCGAAAGCAAAAATTCACTGTGGTATGTAACCATGTACGCGTTTCCACCAACAGCATCAAAGCTTAAAAACCCACGCACTGTATGCTATTAAAACTGATGACGAACACCCAACAAAACACTACAATGTTAAGTATATCATAGTTTCACGAGACCACTGAACTAACTAACATTCTCTCCTAGGGCTGGCCTGAAGGATTGGATATTTTGCGTTGACTAGGAACCAACTGGCTACCTAGCGACGGGACCTATACAGCTTATTGTGGGGTCCAAACCATTGTTAATGAATTTCTAATCGCCAAAAACAAATTCCTCCGATTCCACATTGGCAGAGCGGGGAATTGATCTCGGGACTACTAAATAAGTAGGCGAGGAATTAGGAAACATAATGAATAATACATACTCTAATAGAGTTAAATAGCTGATGTTCTTCATTCAAATAAATGCAGTTCGTAAGAGAAAACCACTAAATGGTAAATAAGACAATGTAATGCATGCACTCTGCTTGGATAAATGAACCCCCAGCATGGAATATTTCACAAGGTTGCCTAGGCCCTAGAATATGACAAATATAGTCTAGACTAGCCATTATAAAACCAATTAATATTTATAACAATATTTTCCTTTTGCAGTATCCCTAACTGGAATAGCTGGCATGGTTGGAACATTAGCCACGGGTCCGATAATAGAGACCTTTGGCCCTAGGCGCATCTTAACCTGGATCCAGATCCCAGCCATCCTCTTCTGGCTGACATCCGCCTTCACCCCGTACCTCTCTCTACTGTACTTTGGCCGCATTGGCCTCTGCAGCATACTGATCATCTCTGGTCCCCTGAATCCACTGCTTGTCGCCGAACTTAGCGATCCGAAAATTCGAGGCGCCATGTTGGCCGCTGAGGAGATCGCAGTGGCTACTGGGATGCTCATCATGTACGCGATGGTGCAGAAACTCTACTGGGTGACAGCAACCGCACTGGCTGCTTTGCCAGCATCCGTCCAGTTTTTACTCAGCTTCTGCCTTCCCGAAGTGAGGAGATACTAAGGTCTATTTTCAAAAACTTTAAATGGACTTGCTTTATGCTTATAATTCTAGTATCATGTTACAGCTCTTACAGAAATCAAATTTGTCAGGTTTAACAACAATCAGTGCTCAGTCGATTATAGTATAGTTCAATGCTGATAGACTTTGAACACTATGTTTTTCCTCTTAAGAGTTTTCCATGAATATAGCAGTGAAAGATTTAGCACACAAACTACAAGAGTATGATGTACGTTTTAGTTATCCCTTTTTTTTACAAGAATAAGCATGAACCAATTAGTACTTTGCACCACCTGGCTTGTTGAACGTTGCATGGATATTTGGTAATATGTTTAGCAAAATGTACAAAAACAAATATAACAATAGGTCTCGGTAGTAGGAATGATAACTTCATCTCATAGATATCGTAGACTGAACGCTTAGAAATGGCCACTGATGTAAATTTATATTTGTATGTGTTTTCTTCTTTTTCTTTTGTGCAGTCTCCGTTTTGGGACGCACGGAATGGGCATCACAAGAAAGCTGAGGCTGCACTGATGAAGCTGAGATTCTCCAAGGCAGAGGCGAAGGAAGAGTTTGAGACCCTGCTCTCCTCTGTACAGGCTAAAAGCCAGTCGACAGTGCTTGAGCAAGTGAGGATGTATGAGTTCAGGGAATAGAAGACTTCTGTTCTACAAAAACGAGTTTTAAGCATGATTTTCTACTCCTGGGTTTCTGTGTAGATAAACGGACCTTTCATAAATTAATCTCTTGTATTTTAAGTCTGAAAAGATGGCATATGAAGTCGAATGCTATAGTGGAACTTCTGGTCACATGCCTTTCAAACTTTGTTGAGCAATGAGTTGTCAGAATGCTTTCTTTGGCGATTGACTTAGTCTGGGGACACCTCTCTCACAAAGAAGTATTTCCATGCTTTGCTACTACATGTTCAACTACTGTATATCCTAGAATAACTGAAGTATAACTTGAATTCAGTCAGTAACTAAAGTTAATAGCAACATCCTGACTACTATACCTTGCATTCAGTCAGTAACTAAAGTTAATAGCAACATCCTGACTACTATACCTTTTAGCATTCAAACACTGAAGATGGCATACAAAGTACAACAACTATGAAAGTCTTCTCACATCTTTTTCACTAAAGTCTTGAGGAATGCCTTCAGAGTAAAAATGTCTTCATAAATTTCACTGTCTTATTTGGTTCTTCTCGTTTCATTTCAGATCAGAGAACTTAAACACTGCCGAAATTACCGGCCAGTGTTTCTGCTTTTGGCAATTTACACTTTGCGAGAGCTAGGCGGAGAGTTCATCTTCTTCAACTACACTGTATACATGTTTGAAAAAGCCAAAGTACAAATCGACCCCTTCATGTGCACCATCTTGGTAGGAGTCACGCGGACTATCGCCTCAATAACCCTGGCATTTCTTCTGGACCGGATAGGACGACGTCCTCTTCTAATAGGAACGACTTTAGTCTGCGCCCTGGCATCTTTGATCTGTGGCGTCTTTCTCCTCCTCGACCTTCCCAAAGCTTCGTGGGTTCCACTCGCAGCTATCTTGATGTACGTCGCCTCCTACGGCTTTGGCTTGGGACCAATCCCGTGGGGGCTCACTGGTGAAATGATCCCAACTCCAGTTAGGGCCATAGGAGGATCTATATGTTTATTCGGGTACTCCGTGTCAGTTTTTGCCATGAGCTACTTGTTTCCTGCAATGACTGAACACCTGGGAATGGGCCTCACCTGTCTCTCCTTCACTGCATCCCTCTTTGCTCTGTCCATCATCCTTTTCCGATGGTTCCCAGAGACAAAGGGCACAACGCTGAATACTCTGGAAGGTGCCTTCAGGAGGAAAGGCAAGACGAAACAGCAAGTGTTCACCGTTTCAGGAAATTTAGAGAACAGTCAAGACATCACAGGTTGTGAAGTCACTAAATTCTAGTCAGAATTTAAAATGAAATGTCTGTTAGACAGGAAAGCAGGGAAATATCTATACTGAACGTGCAAGTTTGAATAAGAGCATGTCTTCGAAGAAATATATATATATATATATATATATATATATATAATATATATATATATATATATAATATATATATATATAAAAGTCATATCACATTTCCGTGATTCATATACATATATCGAGCTACAATGTCCTATATTATCTAATTCGCTCTACCTCGGAATTAATATATTTTCATATATGCTTAACCGAAGGGGAAGTATTTTTCTCGATAATAGACTTGCCTGGACCAGGGCGCAAACCCATGATCCTTTCAAATCCAGGAACGTGGTGTAGTAGGTAAAGCTTCACTGACGTTCCTGGATTTGAAAGGATCCATGGGTTCGCGCCCTGGTCCAGGCAAGTCTATTATCGAGACAAAAATTCCCCTTTGGTTAAGCATATATGAAAATATATTACTTCCGAGGTAGAGCGAATTAGATATTAAAGGACATTGTAGCTCGATATATATATATATATATATATATATATATATATATATATACATATATATAGATATATATCACATTATATATATAGCTGATTCGATACAGTTTTGAATATGCCTTCTCCGTGATATTCTAAGTCCCTTGAAACCGTTATAAGTGATACTGTGTGTATGTGTAACAAAACAAGTCAGCCGCCAAAGACGTTACAAGTTAGCGTGGCTTGGGCAGTTCAAAAGAGTGCCACGTATCTCTATATCCCTTCGTGGACTGGACCTTGTTGTCTAAGCATATATGAAAATATATTACTTTCGAGGTAGAGCGAATTAGATATTAAAGGACATTGTAGCTCGATCTAGAATATTAAATATATATATATATATGATAATATATTAATATATATATACATATATATATATATATGAGCTGATTCGATACAGTTTTGAATATGCCTTCTCCGTGATATTCTGAAGTCCCGTGAAACCGTTATAAGTGATACTGTGTGTATGTGTAACAAAACAAGTCAGCCGCCAAAGACGTTACAAGTTAGCGTGGCTTGGGCAGTTCAAAAGAGTGCCACGTATCTCTAAATCCCTTCGTGATTGGCCCTTGTGTCTAAGGAGCCAGAATAACCAATCAGCTTCTTGCATAACGATGACATCTAAAAGGGGGCATTTGAAACAGGCCGCTCTACCGGTCAAATCAGTTCGTCAGCGGGTCGCATACAGTACAGACTGACTGGGTCGAGACACGAGTGCCCAGTGCCCCGCGCATTTCCGTCGGCTGCCACACAAAGACGTGCGTCACCATGAGTGTCAATAAGTCTAACCTGCCGTCCGTTTGTGCACTAGCATAGTTAACGTAAATATTACAGTTAAAGGCCACCTGTGTAGCTAAGTGGAATACACCAGTGTTAAACGTTTCATCGATTATTATTTTTGCATGACCTACATTGCATGCATGTAAATTTATCTCTCTCCTGTTTTTTTCCTTCATATCCCGAACCCACAAATGACCGAGATCAGGTCATATAATTTTGGTGTCAGTCGTGGGGTTTTGTAAGGTCCTGTAAGGTCCTGTGGGGTCTTGCGGATCCTTTGAGGTCTTATACCTACGGTCTTATGAGGTCTTGTGAGGTGTCAAACAAACGCTATTGCTAAATCATTTTAGCCGACAAACAGTGATATGAAGTGAAATGAACATGGAAACGAGAGAAAATTCGATGGATGGTGATGACGGGGGAAATGGTGAAACGAACGAACTGGATAAACACAATTATGGGTAAAGCAATCTGCAGATAAGTGGCGAACCGTGCTACGAACGGGAATAATAAATCGAGTGGCCCTACGATTTCGAAATGCACATTGCTAACCAGAAAGACAGTGTACAATCACACCTTACGATTTCGAAAAGCACAGTTCTAACCAGAAAGACAGTGTACAATCACACCATATGATTTCCAAATGCACAGTGCTAACCAGAAAGACAGTGTACAATCACACCATATGTATGATTTCGAAACACCATATGTATGATTTCGAAATGCACAGTGCTAACCAGAAAGACAGTGTACAATCACACACCCTACGATTTCGAAAAACGCAGTGCTAACCAGACAGACAGAGTGCGATCGCAGAAATCGTTAATAAAATACCACTGTTAGACAGTTTCGCTGCCGAATTCGAGAACGAGCGGGCGAGAGAATAATTCCAATCGGCGGAAGTATTCACAAAATATTGGAAAAATCCGTACGAGACATACGAACAGACAAAGAGTAGTGTGGGAGAATTCAAAATCGACGGTTGCAGCGCCAAATTCAAACGACGGTGGTGGCACCCGAACACCCTTCGTGACCCCCCGAGTAACCGACTCGTGTAGCAGACCAAGTAGAGGAGTAACGAACGTGTTTTGAACGGAGGGATGGCGAGCAGTCCAACCTCACGAGGAAGGACGGAAGTTGGCAGTAGCAGGAGATGGCATGGAGGTAATGCCGGGAAGGTAGTACCCCTGGTTACCCCCAGTGCTGTGTCGGGTCTGTTCTGCAGTGCCCGGGAACAAGGGACGCCTTGTTGTCTTGTTGTGAGAGAAGGGATGCAAGTCCCCATCTCTGAGAAGTAGAGGACAATCTGTCCACCCACGAGTCAAGAATGCTGAGACAGAGAGAGGTCGAACAGAGCCTCTCCCCCGTGACTCCGTGGGAAGGGGGAAGTCCACTCCTACTTCTGATCGCGACCTATTGAAGAGTAGAGGGATGGTATTAACAAGGAGAATAGTGCAGAAGTTCCCTTACCAACCTCGACATGTGAAGGAAGTCACGATACCTGCCTAAGGTATGAATAGGAACAAGCGATGTTAGAATAAGGAATAGCTGATAGACGTCAGATGACAGCCAGCAACCAGTGAGAGAATCCAGGCTCGATGTGAAGAAGGAACAAGCAAAGTAATAGCATCAGTAGCGATCGCCAGCACCGCTGCTGGCACTAATAGTTCAAGCTGCTGACCTGTGAGCGAATTGCATAGAAAACGGGAACATCTCAACCGTATGGCAGAGAGGGACAGTTCAGGATAGTGTCTTGGGACACTATGGGGATGTGATGAGAGGATACCCTTCACACCCCTGGAGGTGGGAGACCCCGCCCCGCCTAGAAGCCGTCGTGATTGCTAAAAGTTGTCACTGATAGTAATATTTGTATTAGATCGACTGCACAATGAACGAGTTGTGTAGCCTTTAGTAGTGTCATCAATGGCATGTTGTGTTAGGGAAATGCAGATAGGGAATTTGTAGAAAGTAACATTAGAAAAAAAAGTGTATAAAAAAATAAGAGAAAAAAAAAGGATGGTTCTCTTAGGCCATGTTTTGATTTTAGTTAAAGTATCACGAGCGACAATACATTCCATTTGTCCCCATTGAAGAACTGTGATTAAGATTTAAAGACAGAATTATTAACGTAAGTTCATTAAAGTGTTCGTCTGAGTAAAGTAACAAGACTGATATATTTGTTGAAGAAATTATTAACGAAAGTTCATTAAAGAGTTTGTTTGAGTAAAGTAACGAGACTGATATTTTTGTTGAAATAGTAGTTAGATTTTCGCTGGGAAAGAGAAGTAATTTTAAAATTTGATAATGAAGTGAGAGCAAATTGTATTTTATCCCTGATACAGAAATGTCCTTAAGAATGTTAATATCTCGACGAGATCGTAGGATCGAACAACTGTTAGAGTTTGCATTGTGGGGATTGATCATACATAAAAAAAAAAGAGTAATATGAGTAGCAGACGCTCTTCCCAAGAGTACTGTAAGACATGAGCCACACAGAGAGAGAGGAACTGCGAGGCATACAGTTAAATGTTTCAGTTACACCTGTGGGTGAGTTGCACAGAAAACAGAGGCAAGCGAGTCAGCTGTTGTATGAAGTTGCTGAGCGAGTGCCATGGAAGTGTACATGTGATGAGTGAGTGCCGTGGGAGTATACATGTGTTGACTGTGTGAGGGAGTTGACTGACAAGTCACAGTTTTCTGATAAATTTTTCATAAAAGAAAGAAAAAAAAGAGTAGCTTGTTGTGCCACTGTTCCTCCCTCTCCGATAAAGCACATCATCCACATAATTTGTAAGTATGTGTAGTTGCCTTGCGTAGTATACCAGCGCGAGTCATGAATAAATGTGTCCGTCACAAAGTGAACAGAGAATATCATAAAAACATGCTTATGCACTTTTGTTTCATGTCAGTTATTGCTGAGAAATTGATGTCTAATAAAAATAAAAATTCCTTTTGTTACAGTTCCAAGCATATGATGAGTGAGTCTATGTGTTTATAACTTGATTATTTTTTATTGCACTTTTATTTTTTTATTGCATTTCAAGTCGTATTAAAATCTTATTGCAATGTATCTTTTTTTTTGTTGATTTCTATTGATGCCAGTTATACTATGTCCAAAATTTCATATCGTTGCCAATGCTGTTTATGTTTTGTCAGAAATTTGTGATTTTCCATCGGTGATGTGGGAATATGAGATTATTTTGAAGAAAACAAAAAAAGTTATTTGTGTGTGTAATCTTTGAATTTTTATTTTTTATTTTCTTGTTTTTATTGTGTTGCAGAAGGAACTCAGTAGCGTTTCTTATGCTTTTACCAAATTTCTTATGAGTAACGTTTCATTTTTGACTCATGTTATGTGAATTTTTATTTGTGAATTTAACTTTTTTTGAGCTGGAGCTGTGACTATCCATTTTCTTATTGATATTATTGAATGTGAACCTAAATTTGTTTTTCTGTATGACACATTGTGAGGCGTGAGATTCATTTGTTGTAACTTGTGTTTGTAACACGCCAAATGGCCCTACCCTAATAGTTTTAAATTTTGCACAAACTGGAAGGTATGGCACTCAAAGGCGGTGTGGCACCCAAAGAAGAACAAAAATGCGCAAATCATAAGATCAGTGTATGTCTTGCGGGACGCAAGAACTGGGGAGGGAGTGATGAGCTGATTCGATACAGTTTTGAATATGCCTTCTCCGTGATATTCTGAAGTCCCGTGAAACCGTTATAAGTGATACTGTGTGTATGTGTAACAAAACAAGTCAGCCGCCAAAGACGTTACAAGTTAGCGTGGCTTGGGCAGTTCAAAAGAGTGCCACGTATCTCTATATCCCTTCGTGATTGGCCCTTGTGTCTAAGGAGCCAGAATAACCAATCAGCTTCTTGCATAACGATGCCATCTAAAAGGGGGCATTTGAAACAGGCCGCTCTACCGGTCAAATCAGTTCGTCAGCGGGTCGCATACAGTACAGACTGACTGGGTCGAGACACGAGTGCCCAGTGCCCCGCGCATTCCCGTCGGCCGCCACACAAAGACGTGCGTCACCATGAGTGTCAATAAGTCTAACCTACCGTCCGTTTGTGCACTAGCATAGTTAACGTAAATATTACAGTTAAAGGCCACCTGTGTAGCTAAGTGGAATACACCAGTGTTAAACGTTTCATCGATTATTATTTTTGCATGACCTACATTGCATGCATGTAAATTTATCTCTCTCCTGTTTTTTTCCTTCACATCCCGAACCCACAAATGACCGAGATCAGGTCATATATATATATATATATATATATATATATATATATATATATATATATATATATTTATTTATTTATTTATTTATTTATACACCAGAAAGTGAGAGAAAATAAATAAAATTCATATAAATCAAATAAATAAATAACCAAATATATAATGAATAAATATATTACAAATAGATATAAAATAAAGATTAAATAAAAATGTATAAAATCAGAATTTATAACAAATCATCTACATAAATGATTATGTAGATAACTACAAAATGAATATACAATAAACACATCAGAATCAGGTAAACAAATGTAAATAAATTAATACGTGATTAATGAATAAATAAATGAGAATAAATATATATTATATTATATTGAAAATACAATAAAAATAAGAAAAAAATATACTATAAATAAATTTATCAAAAAACTTAATAAAATATACAAGATTAATTAGACCAGTGGATATATAACAATTAAAAAGTACAAATAAATAAGTACATAAGTAAATACACAGTATATACACAGAAAAAGAGACAAATAAGCTAAAGAATCAAACAAATACAGCCCAAGATTTCAAAACGAATGTAAATAGATGAATACTGAACTAGTAACTGAATATGAAATGTATTAATTAGACAATAATAATGATATAAAAAGATATAAATAGGTAATATATAATATAAGATAGAGCATTAATATTATAATAATATAATAAAAGTTTAAATATCTGACAAATGAATAAATATGCAATAAACAAATGAAAGAATTACTGTGAAATAGATAAATTGATATAAATAAATCACACACATACTATATAATGTAAATATATACATAAGCAAAAAGATGTATAATTGGAAACTCCTGAAACAGTGGGAGAGATCCCCTCTATTGAAATCTAGCAAAGCTTTCGCCTCTCTAAACGCCTCTATATCATCCGTTATATTCTTTCCGGCTAAATAATTATTCACCCCTTCAATAAAAATTTACACTGATTGTGCCAACACACCATCTACCATTCCCCGGAAAGGGCTAACGCCCGCACTCACGTTCGTTACGTGATGTAGTAGCGTTGCGGTACTCTTAGTATCCGCCATTTTTCTCTCTCTCTGGAAGCTCTTTTGTTCTATAAGATTCCCTGATCTTGCAGATGTACTGGATGCAATAGTGAATAGCTTTGATGAAAAGATTGAACCTACTTCAGACGAAGAATTACTTTATGCCCAAATTGAGAAACATATGTCTAAATGTCCCACTGTAGATAGTACAATTTTTAATGGGACAGGCCCGGGGGATAGGGAGCAAAGAGACAGAATATTCTCCTCCCTGTCTGTGTGCAAAAGTTAAATATAACAAAAGATCGATCGATCAAAAGCAACAGTAGTTGCGCTGTTTCAACTAACAAATAAATAAAACAAGGGGCATCCAAAGCACACAAATTGTGTAGGGTAAATATTGTGGAATGGGGAAGAAGCACTGATCATTATTGGCAATCTTGTCCGTTCTCAGATACGGAGGAGATGCAAGGCCTACACCTCAAGGTTCTGGTAATTATTAATAGTGAGAACTTCCCAGGCAGGTCAAACCAGAGGGCAAAGGGATCAGCGAGATTTTTGGAAGCCCGATCAACAAAAAGGGTACACGTGATTGGTACGTGACATTGTGGTCTCGTGGGGGATGCCCTAGAGCCCAGGCGTATAGTTAATGGAACAGTAAGGGATGTGGATATCCCGATATTTATAGACTCGGGTGCATCTATATATTTAATGGACTATAATTTGTATCAATCCATGTTTTCCAATTACCCTTTGCAACCCTCAACAGAGACGGTGTGTGATGTGCAAGCCCATAGATTAAATACCCTGGGTTGTGTTCAAATACAGTTTACTCTCAGTGACAGAGTACTAACAGAACCATTTTTGACAATGAAAGGAATTGCGCTGGGCAACAGACTTTTGCTAGGTCACCCTGCGTGTAGAAGACACAAGATTTCGATCCATGCGGGTGTTAATGGGATAACAGTCGGGATACCTAGTGTTTTTCTGCCTTATGAGGACATGATTAGAACGGAGGACATGGAGATACTGAAAAAGGTGTACTCGGTGATATTAATGGCGGTGATACGAGTGTTACGGAGAAAGGTAATATTAAAACCCACGTTGGTGATATGGGAAATGATTACGGGGGTTCTATCAGAGTTAACGGTGATAACAATGGTGGTGATGATTTTTTGGATGGTGATGATGATATTAATATTGATGTTATATCTGATACTAACAATGCTGGGGATGATACTGAGGGGGGTAATGTGTATGGGGTGGTGGAAATGGGAGATACTAACCACAAATATAGAGGTGTTTTATCCGAAGATATTGTGTTACTACCTGGTTCGAAGACTATGGTAAAAGTCAAATTGAAGGAAGTGAGAAAACCTACAGATGTGTGTTATTGAAAATAGCAAGAGGCTTAGAGGGGTTATTAGCACAGCATCGGTGAACAGTGTATTCATGGATAGGACCACGTGGTTGGAGTTATTAAACTGTAATGATACAGTTAGGAGATACCAGAATACACATATATATTGGATTTCCAAGATTGGAGTCGTGATACTGGTTCAGTGGCTATCGTAGAGGGGAAACCTGAGTTTTCAGAGGCAGAAATGCAATCAAGGAAACAGATATTTAGAGAACATTTAGCTAATGCGGATTATAGCGAACATGTTGAAGCGATAAGCGAGCTCTTGGCAGAATTTAGGGATACGGTAGCCTTACAAAGTGATAAATTGGTGTTGACTAATGTGTTAGAGCATAAGGTAAATTTGGAGTGGCACAAAACCTATTTATATTCCTGCATATCGCATACCTTTCTAAATCAGAGAACAGGTAGAGAAAGAGGTCAATACATATGAGGAAGAAGGAATCATTAAACCTAGTGTGTCTCCTTACAACGTTCCCTTGTTAGTGGTGCCTAAGAAGGACGGTTCTGTCCGTGTATGCGTCAATTTTAGACGTTTAAATGAAAAGACGATCCCTGACCGCTATCCAGTCCCGTGCATACCAGATCTTTTTGTTGAAATCGGGGGACATAATATTTATAGCTCAATTGATTTTGCACAGGGATTTTGCAGGTCCCTCTTAGTGAAAGTAGCAAGGAATATACCACTTTTTCAGTGCCCAAGGGAGACTATGAATTTACGTGAATGCCTTTCGGTTTATTAGGCAGTCCGATGACCTTTACCAGGTTGGTGAACACAGTTTTGCATGGGTTATTGGGCAAAAATGTTTTTGTGTACATGGATGACATCCTGGTCGCAACAGACACGATCGCACAAATTACATATCTAGGCCATGTCATATCTAAGGAATGGGTTGAAGTAAATGATGATTAAGTCAAAGCAATAGCGAATTTTCACACCCCCAGATCAAAGAAAGAGATCAAGTCATTCCTGGGTATCGCCGGTTTCTTCAGGAGGTTTGTGAAAGGGTTCTCTAATATAGCAGCTCCCCTAACTGATGTATTGCGGGAAGACGTTCAATTTCAATGGAAGGAACCCCAGGTGGAGAGTTTTCAAAAGCTCAAGGACGCACTAATGAATCCCCCTGTTTTGAAGTTTCCAGATTTTAGCAAACCTTTTACATTAGTGACTGATGCAAGCCAGGAAGGTATAGGCACTTGCCTTATGCAAAGGTTTGATGGGAAATTCCATCCCATAGCCTTTTATAGCAGGAAGTTCAGGACAAAGGGCAGCATCGAGAGATCAATGGCTACCATAGATAAAGAAGCCTTTGCAATAGTGCCAAGCTTAATTCATTTTAAAATGTTATTGATAGGGAATAGAGTAGAAGTTCTTACAGATCACAAGCCATTATTAGATCTTCTTAATAAACCCGATTTGTTGCCAAAAAGAGCTCGATGGTTTTTAACTATCAGAGATTTTGATGCAAAGCTCAAATATATAGAGGGAAAATTTAACGTAGTTGGTGACGCTCTTAGTAGAGGTTTTCATGACACGGAAGGATTCCAAGTTGCGCAAGTCACTAGTGAGGCTATACAGTGGGATATATCTCTCATAGAGCAAAGGTAAGATGAAGACGAGATTCTAGCAGATGCAAAAGCGTTTCTTAGAGGAAAATTAGTTAGGAAACTTTATAAGTTGCCTTTTTCGGGTTTGGAGTTAGAAGGTAATCTATTGGTTAGGAAAATTAGATATAAATTGAGAACCAGTGAAAGTAAAGGAGATACGACACAGATCGTAATTCCAAAAGTCCTAATTCCAGTGGTTTTGGATATAGTTCATTGCAGGTTCGGTAGTCCACATTCGGGAATAGAAAAAACGTATGACGAGGTTCGTGCTAAATACATTTGGAAAAACATGGGGAAAGATGTGGAAAATTTTGTAAGGAATTGTACGGTGTGCAATGCATGTAAGCCTGCAAGGATAACTTCATGCAAATTAGGATCGTATCCTATACCAAGTAGACCTTTTCAGAGAATACATATGGATATCCTGGGGAATTTTTGTGAGTCTAGGTATGCGAACAAGTACTTGTTAGTGATAATAGATGAACTTACAAGGATAGTAGAAATTTTCCCACTTGAGCATAAAACGGCTGAAGAAGCAGCCATAGCGTTTTTCAATGGTATCATTTGCAGATATGGCTCACCCAAAGTTCTATTGACTGACAATGGTAGAGAATTTATAAACAAAACTTTGGAATGTTTAGCGGAAGTCATGGAGATACAGAAAGTAACAATTATTCCATACAGACCTGAGGCTAATGGGTTGTGCGAACGAGCAAACAGGAAAGTGCTCGAGGCTCTCAGGAAATCTGTAGGTGGTAATGATAAGAATTGGGACAGCTATGTTAATGTTGTTAGACATAGTATTAACACTATGGTTAGTGATTCCATTAAAATGTCCCCATGTGAAGCTTTGTTTGGTTGTCCAGCACGAGGCACATTTGATTTGCTAACTATACCTCATCATGGGGAGGATACGATCGAGGCGTTGGTATCCACAGCAAGAGAGAGACATGCTTGTCTCAGCCGTAATCTCGAATCCACAACCAGAAGAGTAATAGTAAAACATCTGATCCCAAGATCAACGTTGGAGACAAGGTAT
This sequence comes from Macrobrachium nipponense, assembly GCF_015104395.2. Classification (NCBI taxonomy): domain Eukaryota; kingdom Metazoa; phylum Arthropoda; class Malacostraca; order Decapoda; family Palaemonidae; genus Macrobrachium; species Macrobrachium nipponense. The sequence continues at coordinate 6,662,327 of NC_061105.1, read as the reverse complement.
TTTTAAAACTTAATGTGAGAAATGAACTAAATTACAAATTAGGCCCGAAGTTTAAAGGTCCTTTTAAAGTCATTGAAGAGAAAATTGGAAACAGATTTGTAGTCTTAGAGGAAAAAACAGGTCGGTCGAGGTTAACACATATCTCGAAATTGAAAAGAATTGGTTGTGGTGATTAATATATTGTCACGCAATTGCATTTTTTTTCTCTATTTTTTCTTGCTGTCTGTTTTTTTGCAATTTGGTGGCGAAATGCTTATACATTTTTTTCCCCTTTCATTTCCTTCTACTGCTTTTTTTCTTAATATGCACAAATCTGCGGCGTTTTGGCGCAAGATTTAGGGGTTAATATTTTACGTGGGAAGTTGTTGGAAATACGGCAAATTTTTGTTTTAGCTGAGAAACATGATGATAAACATGTGATAATTCCTGTGTGTATGATATTTGGGGCTGAATTTCTGTGGTTTTATGAGCCGAATAGGTGACATTGGGGTTTTATATAATTCGGGTAATGTTGTGGGGAGTTATGATTTAAGGACAATTTTTTAGGGGGAGGGCACCTTGGTGATATCCTAATGATAAGTTTTATACATTCAACTTCCCTGCCAGATATATACTTAGCTATAGACTCCGTCGTCTCCGACAGAATTTCAAATTTCGCGGCACACGCTACAGGTAGGTCAGGTGATCTACCGCCCTGCCCTGGGTGGCAGGACTAGGAACCATCCCCGTTTTCTAATCAGAATTCTTTCTGTCGCCGGACCATCAACATTGTTGTTGGTTCCTCTCGATTGGTTTTCTTTTTTCGCCGGCAATTGATCTTCTTGACCGACTTTTGGTGACGTATCTGGATTGTTGGATTGGCATACGCTTTTGTGGACTTGATTTTGGATTTTTCTTTAAATATGTCTGACTCTGGTATGGTTGTGAGACGTTGTGTGAATGTAGGCTGTAAGGTGAGGTTGCCGAAAGCTTCGGTAGACCCTCACACGGTTATGCAAGAGGTGCAGGGAGTATGAATGTTCTTTTACTAATACTTGTAAAGAATGTGAGAATTTGAGTGAGAACGAATGGAAGAATCTAACTAATTATTTGAAAAAAGTTAGAAAGAGAGAGAGCGAGGAAGGCTTCTCATAGAAGTTTAAGTAGTTCTAGATCTGAACTAATTCCAGCTTGGATCTTCCCCAACCCAAGGGTAAGTATTGCTACTTCTCCTTCCATTGCAGCCCCTTCTCCTATTGCAGAACCTGTAGATCCAGCGAAAGAACTTGCAGATCTAAAAGCAGCCTTCAAAATAATGGAAAACAAAATGGCTGCCATACAAGGTAAGGCTAGTGATTTGTCATTAGACAGTGATATAAGTGTCCCCAGTGTAGTGTAGGGCATCTGGTTGGCTCAGCAACGCTCCTAGGTCTAGACCTCTTCCAAGCTCACATGCCCGAGGAGAAGGAATGTCGAAAGCCGAAAGGAGGTTGTGGAGAATCCCCACCGATCAGGTGTCCCTTCGGCGGTTTCTGTGACACCCCAGACTGCCAAGGACAGCTATTGTAAAAGCGTCCTACGTGAGTGTTTCTCGTCGTCGGGATCTTTCATCACCGAGGACGTGATTGGAGAGATTCCGATCGATCTCGGCCTCTCAAGAGGAGTTGGAGGGCGCCGACTATTGACTCGAGCCCTGAAAACTTCCCTGAGGAGTCTCCATCGGGAGTTAAGAAGGCGAGAAGAGCCATTCTTCCAACCAGAGTGAGAAGGAGGCAGGAGGTGGAGGCTATGGACTCCTCCCCTCCTCCTTACCCTCCTCCCGAAGAGGATAAAGAGGAGGCTACAAGAGGTTCATGATGGCGATGCAGGAGCAGATTTCGTCATTTGTAGGAGTCCTGTCAAAGGAGCCTCCTAGAAGGAAAGACACTTCCCTTCCTATTAAAAGATCCTCCAGACGTATGGAGGTATCTACCTCCAGGATCGATACTCCTACCCGAGGTGAGGTTTCCTGTACGAACCTGGATGAATCAATCAGACGTCTGGGCACCGGCCAGGAGTGAGGAGTCACCCAGGAGGCAGGAGCCAAGAGCCAGGAGTGAGGAGTCAACCAGGAGGCAGGAGCCAAGAGCCAAGAGTGTGGAGGCATCTAGGCAAGAGGCAAGAGCCAGGAGGCTAGAGCCAGGAGGCAAGAGCCAAGAGGCAAGAGCCAGGAGGCAAGAGCCAGGAGGCAAGAGCCAGGAGGCAAGAGCCAGGAGGCAAGAGCCAGGAGTCAAGAGGCAGGAGTCAAGAGGCAGGAGCCAGGAGCCAGGAGGCAGGAGTCAAGAGGCAGGAGCCAGGAGTCCGGAGTCCGGAGTCAGGAGGCAGGAGTCCGGAGTCAGGAGGCAGGAGTCAGGAGTCAGGAGGCAGGAGTCAGGAGCCAGGAGGCAGGAGTCAGGAGGCAAGAGTCAGAGCCAGGAGTCAAGAATCGGGGACTCGGTCCTGGAGGTTATGACTCTTCGCCAAATGGGAGCTCCTCTCCTTCAGAACTAGGAGGTCTTGAAGGACTCTTCCTCAAAACGGGAACGTTCTCCTTCGTCGGATCGAGGGTTAGACGAGTTGTCTGACGACGATCCTCCTGCTAATGAGGGACTTTCTAGTTACAAAGTCTTGGCCTCTTTACTACTACAAGAGTTTGGAGATTCTCTTAGTCCTGCAGCTCCTCCTTCTCCTCGTTCGCTCTTTCGAGCTCAGCTACGGCTAAATCGTCGCCTTCTTGAAAATGAAGCCTGCGATATCAATGAAGAAGGCACTCCATTCTTTTAGATTCTTGGATGGACAAGAAGAAGGAGTTAGGAAAGACGGTATTCTGCATGCCTCCTTCCAGATTGCACGAAGAGAGGTAGTTTGGTATGGGACAGGAGAGACTATGGGTCCCTTTCTTTACCCGCCTCTGCAGATGCCGACTTTGCCAGTTTAGTGGAGGCCTCTAGACGTCACTCCTTAGGATCGGTCAGAGCGACGTGGAGCACTTCAGAGTTGAACCACTTTCTAAAGGGACTTTTTGTCACTTTAGAGGTGTTCAATTTTCTGGATTGGTCGCTCGGAGTTCTGGCCAACAAATCTAAGGATCCGGAGTTTCTGAAGAACCCAGAAATTCTCCATAGCGTGCTGTCCTGCATGGACAAGGCAGTACAGGACGGTTTCTGGTGAAGTGGCTTCACTTTTCGGTGCTGGTCTCCTGAAAAAGAGATCAGTGTATGGTTCCCTTTTATCGAAAGGGGTTTCTCCGAGCCAGAGGACTGCCTTACTGTTCGCCCCGCTATCAGATCATCTGTTTCCTTCTCAGTTAGTCAAGGATATATCTCGCTCACTAACTGAGAAGGCGACACAAGACCTACTTACTCAAACGTCCAAGAAAGGACGACCGGTAGTGGCGACGTTAAAGTTTTAAAAGGAACCTCGTCCTACTCAGCAGCCCTTTCGTGGAGGTGCAACGGCTCGTCCACCTGCCAGAAAGAAGAGCTCTGACAAAAGAGAGGAAGGTCTTCATTTAGACCATTCAAGAGATCTAAGTGACTTGTTGCTCCTCCAAGCACCAGTGGGCGCCAGACTCCTGAACTTTGCAGGAGTATGGGAACAAAGGGGGAGCCGACACTTGGTCAGTGTCGGTCCTGAAGAAGGGATATGTAATCCCTTCGACGACAAACCGCCCCTAACATCTACGCCTCGGGAACTGTCAGCGAGGTACAGAGACCCGTTAATGCGAAAGACTCTCCTTCAGAATGGTGGAGCAAATGTGGGAAAAAGAGGCCATCGAACTGGTACGAGATCCACACTCCCCGGGATTTTACAATCGCCTTTTTCTAGTACCAAAGGCATCGGGGGGTGGAGGCCAGTTCTGGACGTAAGCGCTCTGAATCGCTTCGTACAGAAAAAGAAGTTTCGTATGGAAACGTCCGCCTCTGTCATGTCGGCGCTTCGCCCAGGAGATTGGATGGTCTCTCTGGACCTGCAAGACGCCTATTTCCACGTTCCCATTCACCATCAGTCAAGAAATATCTTCGCTTTGTGATAGGAGACAAGATCTTTCAATTCAGGGCTCTGTGCTTCGGTCTGTCTACGCCCCACAAGTATTCACCAACCTGATGGCGAATGTAGCAAGATGGCTTCACCTAGAGGGGATAAACATCTCCCTCTACCTTGGACGACTGGCTGATCAGGGCCAAGTCGAAGAGTCAGTGCTTGGAGGACTTGGAAGTAACAAGAAACATGATAGTTCGCTAGGGTTGCTCGTCAACCTCGAGAATCACACTGATCCCCAGCCAGAACTTGGTCTATCTGGGGATTCAGATGGATTCTCGGGGTTTTCGGGTATATCCTTCGCAAGAAAGAATCGCTCGAGTTGTCGAGAATCTCAGCTTCTTAGAGAGAAAGGACAGCTCAGCGAGGGATTACCTGAGCCTATTAGGGACCCTGTCCTCATTGGAAAAGTTCTTCTCGCTAGGGAGACTTCACCTTCGCCCTCTTCAGTTTTTCCTCAAAGAGGTGTGGAACTGGAAGACGGGTCACTCTCGACATCTTCCAACTTCCACAAGAAGTAAAAGATCATCTGAGGTGGTGGGATCCCTCAGCTTCAAAGAACGAAGGCTTATCGCTTGCTCTGCAGAACCCAGACCAAGTGTTGTTTACCGACGTCTTCGGAGTCGGGATGGGGAGCGACGCTGGGAGCAAGGGAGGTGTCAGGCACCTGGACAAAGGAACAGGTGTCCTGGCACATCAATTGCAAGGAACTTGTGGCCATACACCTAGCCTTAAAGTCCTTCGAAAGATAGTCAGAGACGGGGTAATACAGATCAACTCAGACAACACCACGGCCTCTGGCTTACATAAGAAAGCAAGGAGGCACGCACTCGTTTCTCCACCCTCTATCAGTTGACAAACACCTGTTAACCTGGACGGAAGAAAGAGGCATAACTCTCCTCACAAGGTTTGTTCAAGGGATCAAAAATGTGAGAGACGGACAGACTGCAGGAGAAACCAGGTCCTTCCACAGAATGGACTCTTCACGAAGAAGTGTGTCGAAGTCTTTGGTCCCTGTGGGGGAGACCTCACATAGACCTGTTTGCGACGTTCCTCTCCAAAAGAATAGAGAACTTTTGCTCTCTAGTAGAGGATCCGAGAGCCTTCACAATAGACGCGTTTCTCATGGATTGGTCGGGTGTGGACGCTTACGCCTTTTCCCCCGTTCAAAATCCTGGGGGAAGTGTCTCAGGAAGTTTTGTAGCTTCGAAGAGCACGAAGTTGATACTCATAGCCCCATTTTGCCAGCACAGGAATGGTTCACGGAGGTACTGGAGTGGATAGTGGACTTCCCCAGATCGCTTCAAACAGACACGATCTACTCAGCAACCCCACTTCGAGAGGTTTCATCACCAACCTTCCCAGGGTCTCCGGGGGGGACAACAAACCATCCCAGGTCTCGTCTGACTGCCTTTCGACTATCGAAAGACTTGTCAGAAGCGAGAGGCTTTTCTCGCGAGGCTTGCGGGCTCTATCGCTAGAGCCCGCAGAGCTTCGACGAGAAGAGTATACCAGTCGAAGTGGGAAGTCTTTAGGAGGTGGTGTAAGGTTCAGAAGCTGTCCTCCTCCAGTACCTCTATAGTGAATATTGCCGATTTCCTCCATCTTTCTGAGAAAGGAGTCCACACCTATCTGTCTCGACAATAAAAGGATACCGAAGCATGCTGTCTTCGGTTTCAGGAATCGAGGCCTAGACATTGCTAACGACAAAGATCTACACGATCTAATTAGATCTTTTGAGACGTCGAAAGCAGCTACTCCTAGAACACCTAGTTGGAATCTAGACGTGGTCCTGAAATTCCTTTCATCGACAAACTTCGAACCTTTAAACATCTGGCGTCCTTCCGAGACGTTACTAAGGAAATGCTTGTTCCTAGTGGCTCTCGCTACAGCCAGAGGCGAGCGAATTACACGCTCTGGATTCCACGGTGGGGTTCAAAGGAGATGCTGCCATCTGTTCTTTCCAGACAATGTTTCTGGCAAAGAATGAAAACCCATCAAAACCTTGGCCCAGAAGTTTTGAGGTAAAAGGCCTATCTAACCTGGTAGGCAGAGAGATAGAGAGATCTCTCTGTCCCAGTGAGAGCTCTTAAATTCTATTTAGATTTAGAAGGAAGAGACAGATGGGAGCTTGTCAACAAGGTCTTTGGTGTGCAGTGAAGAACCCCAAACGACTCATGTTCCAGAACGCATTGGCTTTCTTTGTGAGAAGCGTTATTACGGACGCTCACAAGACTGCTCGGAGGAATCCTTCGGTCTTTTAAAAGTCAAGACGCATGAAGTAAGAGCAGTAGCAACGTCTTTGGCGTTCCAAAAGAATATGTCTCTGAAGAATATCATCGAGACTACATATTGGAGGTGCAATTCAGTGTTTGCATCTCATTATCTGAAGGACGTGAGAGTGACCTATGAGAAGTGCTTCTCGCTAGGTCCTTTTGTATCAGCAGATACAGTACTGGGTCTTGGAGCAAAGACTGATCCTTAATTTTGTGTTTTTTATCGTACATAAACCCTCTTGTCAGATAGTGCTTGGTTTTCTAGCAGCAAGCTCACTACTGTCGCACGGGAGCAGAGTGGGGTCAATTGCTGGTAGGCGATCAAGGGTATGTATGACTAGTAGGGGAGTACAAAAATTTTTTTTGTATATTTTGTAATGAAAGTGTAATTATGTTTTTCGAGATTTTGGTTGTTTGTGAGGAGTTCGGGGATAACTCCTTACAATCTTAGAACTAACATGGATGTTAGGATCAGGTGATCGGGATCGGTTTTGTGCTCCTTGAACAAGGTGTATTGTCATGTAAGTGGAATAGCACCCAATGACAAAGGCCTTTAGGCTCTGCCGAGTAAGTGGATAAGACCCCATTGCAGCCCACAAGACTCTTAGCCATAGATCATTATCTCGCTGAGGCTCTTGAGGCTAAGCAGACTACAAGGCAGTAGCCGCGAAGTCTTCAGCCTAATAAGGTAGGAACCAAGGTTTATAAATACCTACAACATATGTTGTTTACCTGTCATATTTCAGTAGTTAGCTGTCTCTTACCCACCACAATGGGTGCTAATCAGCTAAGTAATATATCTGGCAGGGAAGTTGAATGTATAAAAATGATATTGTCATGTTACAATAAAGTTTTATACATACTTACCTGACAGATATGATACGATTAATAGCCCACCCAGCTCCCCGCAGGAGACAGGTGGAAGGAGAAGAATTCTGATTAGAAAACGGGGATGGTTCCTAGTCCTGCCACCCAGGGCAGGGCGGTAGATCACCTGACCTACCTGTAGCGTGTGCCGCGAAATTTGAAATTCTGTCGGAGACGACGGAGTCTATAGCTAAGTATATATCTGTCAGGTAAGTATGTATAAAACTTTATTGTAACATGACAATATCATTTTGTGGAATGTGATTATGTGGTGTCAGTATAGGATTTTTTTGGAGAATAAGGGTTTCTGGCATTGCAAGTCTGACTAGACAAATCTATAGTGCGGTTCGAAGCGCCTGAGGTGTTCACAGGTGGATTTTTGCTAATAATGCTGTGATGAATCCGGTTGCGGATTTTTCCCTTTGGATTTGACTACTCGGGGATTTGCACTATTCTCGTAGATGTTGACTATGGCATTCCATGGAAATGTATCATATAAGGGGACTCTTTACCGGTCGTTTCTGATCGATGGGATTGCTGCGGTAGCAAATTCCGTAACGGTACATATTCTGTTTTGGGAAAGATATTGAATTATATATATTTCTTTTTCTCTTATGTGTGCTGTGTAATGGGGGAAAGTTCACTTATTATTGTTGTTATTACCTTATTTTTTTCCTTTTTTCTTTTCTTACGAGAGATGTCATAATTGTGTTAAGCACTAAATAGCATTGCTATTTTAGATAGATAGAATTTGTCGGGGTATGTGACTTAGATAGAAGGGGTGTTCGGCATTATATTTTATGGAGGTTAGTTATATAAACAATAAAAGGGGCTTTTGCTGTTAGACATTATGGGTTCTCTTTTGATAGTGTTTGTCAGATATGGGATTACTTGTGAGGATTCAGTGGGTAAAGATTATATTTTGTTTAGTGAGGAATTTTTAATATTTGACTAGTAGATTGCATATATTAATTAATGACGGATTTGTGGGGTAAAGCAAGACTTTAGTTATTTCATTATCATGGAGACCTTTTATATACGGACACAGAATGACTTTAGAGATTTCCCAACTTTACGTGATGGTAGCGATGGAAACGACTTCGTTCTACAGTACCAGAGGTCGAGTCGAGTCTACACACGAATGGCATTTCTTTGGACTGCCTTTGCAAAGGATGAGATGTCTTTGGTATATCGTCTCAGGATACGTTCTGGGATAAATCAGGTTTCTACAATCTTCGATGAGGCGGGTGCAAGTAGCACTTGCACGGAAGTCACGGGATATTTCCTTGACAACGGGGTGGTGACCACGTTTCCTTCAGTTAGAAAACATTGAATCTACAGTTTCGTGACGAGAGGGTGTTGGATACACTCACGAGGGTCGCAGACGCTGAATAATGTCGCATGCTGAGTTGTTTCGAGTCGGTTTACGCACTCAACCTGCGTCTACAACTATTCGTCGAATTCTGCTTATCTTAGTGACGAGGATGAGCCTTTCATTAATGAACGTTACACAATTCCAATAATAATGATCATGCAAGGTATTATACTGATCCCAATTTGTGCGCTAGTTCTTAAACTTCTGTGCATTGGCAAAGCACAAGGGCTCCAGCAACAGAGGTAGCCCTAAATCATGTAGCAAACTGATACATTGTGCATTAGTTGCTGATGTGGTGTGCGACAGGAGTGCACAAAGGACATAGGTGGCCGAGCCATCTTACAAGTGTGTGATGTGTTAGTGAATTGCATATCATGTCTTGCTTGGAGACAGATTGAGCTGTAGAGGCAGCCTTCTTGAATGAAGGAAACTGGTGCGTAAGCATTTTTAATCTGGAGGCTGTTCGTACTGTTGCTAGGGCGGTTTGAGGTGTGTTGAGTATGTATATTCGTTTGTATGAATGTCACAGGTCTAACCAACCAAGGCAATTGCGAGAGACATTCCTTTTGTGATACGAAAGAGGTCGGTTTGGTAAACGCCAGGTGTCGGGAGAAACCCCCATCCTAAAAGGTATGGAACATATTTTAAATGACTTAGAAACAGTTGCCTTTGAAAAGAAAGAGAAGTGTGAAATGTATCTCTTTACTTATATTGATTTTGAAAGAAAAGAGAATGTGAAATGTATCTCTTTACTTAATATTGATTTTGAAAGAGAGAAGTGTGAAATGTATCTCTTTACTTAATATTGCTTTTGAAAGAGAGAAGTGTGAAGTGTATCTCTTTACTTAATATAATGTTATGTATCTTTATTACAGATGGGCTCTATTCCATGATATTAGAGACAGGATTCTCTATCCTGACTAATACACTGAAACGATTGACACTTTGGGTCTGGGAGTGAATACTTAGCCAGGAGAGTGGAATGATAAGTTATTAGTTTCCTTTTTGGGGCAGACTTGGGTTTTTATCACCATGACTTATTAATCATTTTGTTCTATTTTATGTTCATCTGCTTTGGGTAATAAATAGTATATTTTTGTATTTATGTGAGCTTAATAGCCTAATAACATGTTTACAGATAGAGGGCGCCACTGTCAACAGGTAAGGGTTTCTGGTTTGTGTAGTTTTGTCAAAAGGGTGTAAGATATACTATATATATACATATATATATATATATATATATATATATATATATATATATATATATATATATATATATAATTGAAGTCGGAGAAGGACAAGCATGTCGAAATCAGATTTGATGCTTCATTTGACAGGTTCCTGGTGTCACCACGTGATGGTATATGGTTAATTCTTTGAAACCATGAACTGGTAACTTTGGGAAGCTCTGATACTGCTTTTCCTCAAGTTTCATCTCTGTGAATTTTGGTCAAATAAAATTCTTCATTAATTCTGAGTGCTAGGACTCCAATGTAACGCACCATTGAGGACAATGGGAAAGGAGTAGGACCGATCTAAACTCTTATTCATGATGTCTGTATTTAGAGTTAATGTTTGCAATTACTGATCAGCTTTATTCTTATTCGTGATTCTGCCATGCTTGGTAATCATTTGGAGCACTCTCTGGCTTAGATAACTACAGTTATCAATAAATAATCATTTGGCACTCTCTGGCTTAGATAACTGCAGTTATCAATAAATAATCATTTGGTACTCTCTGGCTTAGATAACTGCAGTTATCAATAAATAATCATTTGGCACGCTCTGGCTTAGATAACTGCAGTTACCAATAAATACTCCTCTGAAGACAAAGAAACCAAAAGGATGAAGCAATCTTCCTCCTATAATAGTCACTGACCTAGATATGAACAAGTCGTAAAAATGATGAAAACCAGATAGAATTTCACCTGGAATTCTCTGTAAAAGAGGCCATTACATCACAACATCGTGAATGAATGACTAAGAGTGTAAGTTTCTGAGAGTCATAACTACGATGATCACTGACACTGGTGCAATACTGTCTAAGCAAAGAATTGCAGTCTATGCTTTTTCTGTCTTTCTTTCCCTGTCTCTACACACATTAGACATCAGGAATGAGATTATTCCTCTAGTTAATTCAACACATCAAGGAAAAGACAAATGCCAGGATATCAATACCTTATATTTTGGTGACTTGGGTAACAAAAATATATATAAATATAAATAATTGCAAAATAAGTAGGACTCTCAGCTTCTCCATGAAAAGATAAGGAAAAAGTGTCTCTTGGAATTATTACGTATAAGAGGAGGTTAGGCTTCAATTTCACCAACGGAGGCAAAACACTTAACCTGACTAGTAAACAGACTTAAAAAATGAATAACAAAAAAGTCATGAAGATCTTTTAAAAAGAGGTAGGAAATGAACAAATTTCTGAGAACTGAAAGCTGTAAAAATAATGATTAATTTACTAACAACAAGAGAAAGCAGGTTACAGCCAAAGTATGTTCGGCCACAGAAATATAGGATAAACTTAGGAATACATCCTGTTGGATGCGGTCTAACAGGAACAAGAAATAAACGTGTAATGGATTTTTGAAATTCCTAAATGGTCACAGAATCTTAGGCATCTCCATCACAGCGAGACTACCAAAGGTACCTTCGAGTTTAAAATTTATTTTCCATACATACTACTGCTGCTGCCTCCGCTGCCATACATGCCACCAGTGCCACCACTGCTACCTCCGGATGAACCATAGCTACTTCCTCCTCCTCCTCCTCCTCCTCCACTGCTTCCACCTCCTCCTGATGTGGTCCTGTATCACCTGCCTGACCTGAGGCCTCCTCTGATGACCATCACCTGTGTCCTCCTCACCTGAGCCTCTCCTATGAGCCTCCTCCTCCTCCACATCCACTGTATCCTCCACCACTAACTTCCTCCTCCTCCTCCTCCTGATGGTGGCCCTGTATCCACTGCTGGCTGAGCCTCCTCCTGAAGATCCTCCTCCTCCTCCACCTCCACCTCCACCTACCTCCTCCTCCTCCTCCTCCTCCTGATGGTGGCCTGTATCCACTGCTGACTGAGCCTCCTCCTGAAGAACCTCCTCCTCCACCTCCACTGTATCCTCCTCCTCCTCCTCCGCCCCTCCTGATGGTGGCCTGTATCCACCTGCCTGAACCTGATCCTCCTCCTCCAGAAGAACCTCCTCCTCCTTCCTCCACCTGTATCCTCCTCCAATAACCTCCCTCCTCCCTCCTCCTGATGGTGTCCTGTATCCACGGCTGGAACTGGATCCTCCTCCTCCAGAAGACCTCTCCTCAATCCTCCAACTGTAATCCTGCCCTCCACTACCTTCCTCCTCCTCCTACTTGAAAAAAAAATGGTGGCCTGTATCCACCTGCCTGAACTGATCCTCCCCCTCCCTAAACCTCCTCTCCACCTCCAACCTGTATCCTCCTCACCACCTCCTCCTCCTCCTGAAGACCTCCTCCTACCTGATGGTGGCCTGTATCCACCTGCTGACCTGGTCCTCCTACCTCCTGGATAACCTCCGGTCCTCCACCTCCACCTGTATCCCCTTCCTCCTCCTCCTTGATGGTGGGCCTTATCCAACTGCTGACTGGGTCCTCCTCCTCCTTGAAGAACCGTCCTCCTTGAAGAAAACCTCCTCCTTCCACTGTGAATCCACCTCCAACCTATACCACCTCCTCCTCCTCCTCCTCCTCCTCCTGATGGTGGCCTGTACCACTGCCTGACGATCCTCCTCCTCCTTAAGGGAACCTCCTCCCTCCAACTGTTAGCCTCCTCCCTACCTCCTCCTCCTTCCTCCTCCTCCGGATTGTGGCCTGTTCCAACTGCTTACCTGATCTCCCTCCTCCTGAAGAACCTCCTCCTCCACCTCTCCTCCTGATGTGGCCTGTCTCCACTTGCCTGATGATTCCTCCTCCCCTTAAGAACTCCTCCTCCCACCTCCAACGTATCCTCCTCCACTAACCTCCTCCTCCCTGATGGTGTGCTGTATCCCCACTGCCTGACCTGATCCTCTCCTCTGAAGAACTCCTCCTCCACCTCCACCTGTATCCTCCTCCACTACCTCCTCCTCCTGGATGGGTGGCCTGTATCCACTGCTTGACTGATCCTCCTCCTCCTGAACGAACCCTCCTCCTCCACTGTAAAGCCTCCTCCACTACCTCCTCCTCCTCCTCCTCACCTCCTGATGGGCTGGCCTGTTATCCCCTTCTTGACCCTGATCCTCCTCCTCCTTGAAGAAACCTCCTCCTCCACGGATATCCTCCTCCACTACCTCCCTCCTCCTGAATGGTGGCCTGTATCCAACTGGCCTGACCTGATCCTCCTCCTCCTGAAGAACCGTCCTCCTACCACACCTCCACTGTATCCTCCCCCTGCCACTACCTCCTCCTCCATCCTTCCCCCCCCCCCCTTCCCCCCCCCCCCCCTCCTGGATTGGTGGTCCTGTACTCCACTGCTGACTGAGCTCCTCCTGAGAACCTTCCTCCTCCACCTCCACCTGTATCCTCCACTACCTCCTCTCCTCCTCCTCTGAGTGTGGTCCTGTAGCCACTGCCTGACCTGAGAAGGCCTCCTCCTGAAGAACCTCCTCCCTTCCACCTCCAACTTTATCCTTCCTCCACCACCACCTCCTCCTCCTCCTCCTCCTGAAAGAAAACCTCCTCCTCCACCTACCTCCTCCTCCTCCTCCTGATGGTGGCCCTGTATCCCACTGCCTGATTGAGCCTCCTCCTGAAGAACCTCCTCCTCCACTAAACCTCCTCCTCCTCCTCGATGGTGGCTGTATCCACTGCCTGATTGAAGCCTCCTCCTGAGAAGCCTCCTCCTCCAAGCTGTATCCACCTCCAATCTCCTCCTCCTCCTCCGGATGGTGGCCTGTATCCCACTGCCTGACTGATTCCTCCTTCCTCCTGAAGAACCTCCTCCTCCACCCTGTATTCCACCTCCAACTACCTCCTCCTCCTCCTCCTCCTCCGATGGTGGCCTGTTATCCACTGCTGACGATCCCCCCTCCTCCTGAAGAACCTCCCTCCTCCTCCACTGTAGGCTCCTCCACGAACCTCCTCCTCCTCCTCCACCTCCGGATGGTGGCCTGTATCCACCTCCTGACTGGAGAAGAATCCTCCTCCTCCATGAAGACCTCCTCCTCCCTGAAGAAACCCCGTCCTCCACGGTATCCACCTCCACTACCTCCTCCTTCCTCCTCCTCCTCCTGGTCCGTTGGCCCTTATCCGACTGCTGACTGAGCCTCCTCACCTCCCCTGAAGAACCTCCTTCCTCACAACTGTATCCTCCTCCACCTACCTACCTCCTCCTCCTCCTCCTTCCTCCGGATGGTGGCCTGGTATCCACTTCCTGACTGATCCTCCTCCCCTCCTGAAGAACCTCGCTCCATCCACCGCCACCTGTATCCTCCTCCACTACCTCCTCCCTCCTCCTCCCTGAATTGTGGCCTGTATCCAAACTGCCTGAACCTGAGCCTCCTACTGATGAACCTCCTCCACCTCCACCTGTATCCACCTCCCATAAACTGCCTCCCTCCTCCCCTGTGGGTGGCCTGTATCCACCTGCCTTGACTGGAATTCCTCCCCTCCTGAAGAACCTCCTCCTCCACCTGTCCATCCTCCTCCCTAACCTCCGCCTCCCTCCTCCTCCTCCGGTGGTGGCCTGTATCCACTGCTGACTGATCCTCCTCCTCCTGAAGAACCTCCTCCTCCACTATATCCTCCTCCACTACCTCCTCCTCCACCTCCTCCTCCTGATGGTGGCCTGTAATCCACTGCTGACTGAGCCTCCTACTGATGAACCTCCTCCACCTCCACTGTATCCCCCTCCACTACCTCCACCTCCTCCTGAGGAACCACCTCCCCCTCCTCCTCCACTGTAACCTCCTCCACTACCTCCACCGCCTCCTGATGGTGCTGAGTATCCAATACTGATTGAGCCTCCTCCTGAAGAACCTCCACCTCCTCCTCCACTGTATCCTCCCCCACTGCCTCCACCTCCTCCTGAGGAACCTCCTCCTCCTCCTCCACTGTAACCTCCTCCGCTACCTCCACCGCCTCCTGATGGTGCTGAGTATCCAATACTGATTGAGCCTCCTCCTGAAGAACCTCCTCCACCTCCACTGTATCCTCCTCCACTACCTCCACCTCCGCCTGTGGAACCTCCTCCTCCTCCACTGTATCCTCCACTACCTCCACCTCCTCCGCCTGTGGAACCTCCTCCTCCTCCTGACGGTGCTGAGTATCCAATAATGATTGAGCCTCCTCCTGAAGAACCTCCTCCACCTCCACTGTATCCTCCTCCGCTACCTCCACCTCCGCCTGTGGAACCTCCTCCTCCTCCACTGTATCCACCGCCATCTCCTCCTGATGGTGCCGAGTATCCAATACTGATTGAGCCTCCTCCAGAGGAACTTCCTCCTGCGCTTCCTCCACTGCATCACCTCCACTACCTCCACCCTACCGCTCTCCGAGGATCCTCCTCCTCCCTCCACTACCTCCACCTCCACCTGATGGTGCTGAGTATCCAATGCTGACTGAGCCTCCTCCTGAGGAACCTCCTCCTCCTCCTCCACTGTATCCACCTCCCCCAGAGGATCCTCCTCCTCCTCCTCCACCTCCGCCTGATGGTGCAGAGTATCCACTGCTGATTAAACCTCCTCCCGAGAAGCCTCCTCCATGATCGGCCAAGCTGTAGGTCACCACAGGGCTGCGATCAGCCCTTCTATTGTCCTTCTGTTATTAGCTTAATAGCCTAATAACATGTTTACAGATAGAGGGCGCCACTGTCAACAGGTAAGGGTTTCTGGTTTGTGTATTTTGTTTTTGTCAAAAGGTGTAAGATATACTATATATACTACATATATATATATATATATATATATATATATATATATATATATATATATATATATATATATAATTAATTGATGTCGGAGAAGGACAAGCATGTCGAAATCAGATTTGATGCTTCATTTGACAGGTTCCTGGTGTCACCACGTGATGGTATATGGTTAATTCTTTGAAACCATGAACCGGTAACTTTGGGAAGCTCTGATACTGCTTTTCCCTCAAGTTTCAATCTCTGTGAATTTTGGTCAAATAAATAAAATTCTTCATTAATTCTGAGTGCTAGGACTCCCCATGGGTAACGCACCATTTTGGAGGACAATGGGAAAAGGAGTAGGACCGATCTAAACTCTTATTCGATTGTCTGTATTTAGAGTTAATGTTTGCAATTACTGATCAGCTTTATTCTTCTTCGTGATTCTGCCATGTTTGGTAATCATTTGGAGCTCTCTGGCTTAGATAACTGCAGTTATCAATAAATAATCATTTGGCACTCTCTGGCTTAGATAACTGCAGTTATCAATAAATAAACATTTGGTACTCTCTGGCTTAGATAACTGCAGTTATCAATAAATAATCATTTGACACTCTCTGGCTTAGATAACTGCAGTTACCAATAAATAAACTACCTCCCCTTGAAGACAAAAAGAAACCAAAAAGGATGAAGCAATCTTCCTCCTATAATAGTCACTGACCTAGATATGAAAAAGTCGTAAAAATGATAGAAACCAGATAGAATTTCACCTGGAATTCTCTGTAAAAGAGGCCATTACATTACAACATCGTGAATGAATGAATGACTCTAAGAGTGTAAGTTTCTGAGAGTCATAACTACGATGATCACTGACACTGGTGCAATACTGTCTAAGCAAAGAATTGCAGTCTATGCTTTTTCTGTCTTTCTTTCCCTGTCTCTACACACATTAGACATCAGGAATGAGATTATTCCTCTAGTTAATTCAACACATCAAGGAAAAGACAAATGCCAGGATATCAATACCTTATATTTTTGGGTGACTTGGGACAAAAACAAAAAAAATATATAAATATAAATAATTGCAAAATAAGTAGGACTCTCAGCTTCTCCATGAAAAGATAAGGAAAAAGTGTCTCTTGGAATTATTACGTATAAGAGGAGGTTAGGCTTCAATTTCACCAACGGAGGCAAAACACTTAACCTGACTAGTAAACAGACTTAAAAAATGAATAACAAAAAAGTCATGAAGATCTTTTAAAAAGAGGTAGGAAATTAACAAATTTCTGAGAACTGAAAGCTGTAAAAATAATGATTAATTTACTAACAACAAGAGAAAGCAGGTTACAGCCAAAGTATGTTCGGCCACAGAAATATAGGATAAACTTAGGAATACATCCTGTTGGATGCGGTCTAACAGGAACAAGAAATAAACGTGTAATGGATTTTTGAAATTCCTAAATGGTCACAGAATCTTAGGCATCTCCATCACAGCGAGACTACCAAAGGTACCTTCGAGTTTAAAATTTATTTTCCATACATACTACTGCTGCTGCCTCCGCTGCCATACATGCCACCAGTGCCACCACTGCTACCTCCGGATGAACCATAGCTACTTCCTCCTCCTCCTCCTCCTCCACTGCTTCCACCTCCTCCTGATGGTGGTCTGTATCCACTGCTGACTGAGCCTCCTCCTGATGAACCTCCTCCTCCTCCACCTCCACTGTATCCTCCACCACTACTTCCTCCTCCTCCTCCTCCTGATGGTGGCCTGTATCCACTGCTGACTGAGCCTCCTCCTGAAGAACCTCCTCCTCCACCTCCACCTCCACTACCTCCTCCTCCTCCTCCTGATGGTGGCCTGTATCCACTGCTGACTGAGCCTCCTCCTGAAGAACCTCCTCCTCCACCTCCACTGTATCCTCCTCCTCCTCCTCCTCCTCCTGATGGTGGCCTGTATCCACTGCTGACTGATCCTCCTCCTCCAGAAGAACCTCCTCCTCCTCCTCCACTGTATCCTCCTCCACTACCTCCTCCTCCTCCTCCTGATGGTGGCCTGTATCCACTGCTGACTGATCCTCCTCCTCCAGAAGAACCTCCTCCTCTCCTCCACTGTATCCTCCTCCACTACCTCCTCCTCCTCCTCCTGATGGTGGCCTGTATCCACTGCTGACTGATCCTCCCCCTCCAGAAGAACCTCCTCCTCCACCTCCACTGTATCCTCCTCCACCACCTCCTCCTCCTCCTCCTCCTCCTCCTGATGGTGGCCTGTATCCACTGCTGACTGATCCTCCTCCTCCTGAAGAACCTCCTCCTCCACCTCCACTGTATCCACCTCCTCCTCCTCCTGATGGTGGCCTGTATCCACTGCTGACTGGTCCTCCTCCTCCTGAAGAACCTCCTCCTGAAGAACCTCCTCCTCCACTGTATCCACCTCCACTACCTCCTCCTCCTCCTCCTCCTCCTCCTCCTGATGGTGGCCTGTATCCAATGCTGCTGTCCTCCTTCCTCCTGAAAACCTCCTCTCCACTGTATCCCTCCTCCACTACCTCCTCCGCCTCCTCCTCATCCGGATGGTGGCCTTATCCACTGCTTTACTGATCCTCCTCCTCCTGAAGAAATCTCCTCCTCCACCTCCTCCTCCTGATGTGGCCTGTATCCACTGCTGACCTGATCCTCCGCCTCCTCCCCTGAAGAACCTCCTCCTCAACCTCCCACTGGTATCCGGTCCTCCACTACCTCCTCCTCCACCTCCTCCTCCTGATGGTGGTCTGTATCCACTGCTGACTGATCCTCCTCCTCCTGAAGAACCTCCTCCTCCACCTCCACTGTATCCTCCTCCCTACTCCTCCTCCTGATGGTGGCCTGTATCCACTGCTGACTGATCCTCCTCCTCCTGAAGAACCTCTCCTCCAACTGTATCCTCCTCCACTAACCTCCTCCTCCTCCTGCCTCCTCCTGATGGTGGCCTGTATCCACCTGCCCCTGTGACTGATCCTCCTCCTCCGGAAGAAACCTCCTCCTCTCCACTATATCCGCCTCCACCCCCTAACCTCCTCCTTCCTGATGGTGCCTGGTATCCACTGGCTTGACCTGATCCTCCTCCTCCTGAAGAACCTCCTCCTCCTCCAGCCTCCCTGTATCCTCCCTTCCACTACACCTCCTCCTCCACCTCCTCCTCCTTGAGGTGTCTGTATCCACTGCTGACCTGAGCCTCCTCCTGAGGAACTCCTCCTCCACCTCCAACTGTATCCTCCACTAACCTCCTTCCTAAACCACTCCTCCTTCCCCCCTGAAAAATGGTGGTCCTGTATCCAGCCTGGTGACTTAGGCCTCTCCTGAAGGAACCTCCTCCTCCCCTCCACCTGTATCCTCCTCCACACCACCTCCTCCTCCTCCTCCTCCTGAAGAAACCTCCTCCTCCCCTACCTCCTCCTCCTCCTCCTGATGGTGGCCTGTATCCACTTGCCTGTTTGAGCCTCCTCCTGGAAGACCTCCTCCACTCCACTACCTCCTCCTCCTCCTCCGGATGGTGGGCCTGTATCCACCTGCCTGATTGAGCCTCTCCTGAAGGACCTCCTCCCTCCACTGTATCCACCTCCACTACCTCCTCCTCCTTCCTCCCGGATGGTGGCCTGGTATCCACTGCTGACGATCCTCCTCCTCCTGAAGAACCCCTCCTCCACTGTATCCACCTCCACTACCGTCCTCCTCTCCTCTACTCCGGATGGTGGCGCTTTATCCCTGCCTGAACCATGATCCTCCTCCTCCTGAGAACCTCCTCCTCCCTGTAGCTCCTCCTCCACTAACCTCCTCCTCCTCCGCCTCCTCCCGTGATTGGTGGCCTGTATCCACCTCCTGACCCCTGATCCTCCTCCTCCTGAAGAAACCTCCTCTCCTGAAGAAAACCTCCTCCTCCACCTGTAATCCACCTCCACCTACTCCTCCTCCGCGCTCCTCCTCCTGGTGGGGCCTGTATCCCTGCCTGACCTGATCCTCCTCCTCCTGAAGGAACCCTCCTCCACTGGTATCCTCCCTCACTACCTCCTACCTCCTCCTCCGCCTCCTCCGGATGGGTGGCCTGTATCCCTGCTGACTGATCCTCCTCCTCCTGAAGAACCTTCCTCCTCCACCTCAACCTGTATCCTCCTCCACTTACCTCCCTCCTCCTCCTCCTGATGGTGGCCTGTATCCACTGCCTGACTGGCCCTCCTACGGATGAACCTCCTCCACTCCAACCCTGTAGTCCACCTCCACTACCGATCCTCCTCCTCCCTGATGGTTGGCCTGTATCCACCTAGTCCTTGACCTGATCTCCCTCCTCCTTGGTAAAGGAACCTCCTCCTCCACTGTATCCTCCTCCACTACCTCCTCCTCCTCCCCTCCTCCGGATGGTGGCCGTACCACTGCTGACCTGATCCTCCTCCTCCTGAAAGAATCCTCCTCCTCCACTATATCCTCCTCCACCCTACCTCCCTCCTCCGGATGATGGTGACCTGTATCCACTGCTGACTGATCCTCCTCCTCCTGGAAGTAACCTCCTCCTCCACCCCTCCACTGGTATCCTCCTCCACTAGCCTCCTCCTCCACCTCCTCCTCCATGATTGGTGGGTCTCTGTTAGTCCCACTGCTGAACTGAGCCTCCTCCTGAAGAACCTCCCTGCCTCCACCTCCCCCCCCCCCCCCCCCCCCCCCCCCATCCCACTGTATCTCGCCTCCACTACCTCCTCCTCCCTCCTCCTCCTGATGGTGGTCTGGTTCCATCCTACTGACTGAGCCCGTGACTGGCCTCCTCCTGCAAGAACCTCCATCCTCCCCACCCCACTGTATCCTCCTCCACCACCTCCTCCTCCTCCTCCTCCTGAAGGAACCCAGGACCCTCCTCCATCCGACGTACCCTCCTCCTCCCCTCCTGATGGTGGCCTGTAATCCACTGCTGATTGAGGCCTCCTCCTGAAGAACCTCCTCCTCCACTAAACCTTCCTCCTCCTCCTCCGGAATGGTGGCCTTATCCATCCCTGCTGATTGAGCCTCCTCATGAAGAACCTCCTCCCTCACCACTGGTTATCCACCTCCACTACCTCCTCCTCCTCCTCCGGATGGTGGGCCTGTTATCCAACTGCTTGAACTGGAATTTCCTCCGCCTCCTTGAAAGAACCTCACCCTCCTCACCCTGTATCCACCTCCACTACCTCCTCCTCCTCCCTCCTCCTCCGGATGGTGGGCCCTGTATCCACTGCTGACTGGGAATTCCTCCTCCTCCTGAAGAAACCTCCTCCTCCACTGTATCCTCCTCCACTACTCCTCCTTCCTCCTCCCTCCTCCCCGGTATGGTGGCCTGGTATCCACTGCTGACTGGATCCTCCTCCTCCTGAAGAAACCTCCTCCTCCTGAAGAACCAACCTCCTCCACCCTGTATCCACCCCTCCACTATAACTTCCTCCTCCTCCTCCTCCTCCTGGTGGGTGGCCTGTACCACCCTGCTGACTGATCCTCCTCCTCCTGAAGAAACCTCCTCCTCCACTGTAATCCTCCTCCACTACCTCCTTCCTCCTCCTCCTCCTCCCTCCTGGATGGTGGCCTGTATTCCACTGCTGACTGATCCTCCCTTCCCCTCCTGAAGAACCTCCTCCTCCACCTCCACCCTGTAATCCTCCTCCCTACCTCCACCTCCTCCTCCTCCTCCTGGATGGTGGGCCTGTAATCCCACCTGCTGGAACTGGAGCCCCTACAGATGAACCTCCTCCACCTCCACTGTATCCCCCTACCACCGACTATTACCCTCCACCTCCTCCTTGATGGTTGGCCCTGTATTCCACCTGTCGACTGATCCTCCTCCTCCTTGAAGACCTCCTCCTCCACTGTATCCATCCTCCACTACCTCCTCCTCCTCCCCTCGCCTCCCCGATGGGGTGGCCTTAGCCATCCCTGCTGACTGATCCTCCTCCCTCCTGGAAGAACCTCCGGATCCTCCACTATCCTCCTCCTCCTCCCCTCCTCCGATGGTGGCCTGGTATACCCTGCTGACTGATCCTCCTCCTCCGAAGAACCGTCCTCCTCCCTATTATCCTCCTCCACTACCTCCTCCTCCACCTCCTCCTCCTGATGGTGGCCTGTATCCACTGCTGACTGAGCCTCCTACTGATGAACCTCCTCCACCTCCACTGTATCCCCCTCCACTACCTCCACCTCCTCCTGAGGAACCACCTCTCCCTGCCCCCCCCCTCCTCCTCCAGCTGTAACCTCCCCCCCCCCCCCCCCCCTTTTTCCCCCCCCTCCCACGAACCTCCACCCCCGCCTCCTGATGGTGCTGAGTTATCCAATACCTGATTGAGCCTCCTCCTGAAGAACCTCCACCTCCTCCTCCACTGTATCCTCCCCCACTGCCTCCACCTCCTCCTGAGGAACCTCCTCCTCCTCCTCCACTGTAACCTCCTCCGCTACCTCCACCGCCTCCTGATGGTGCTGAGTATCCAATACTGATTGAGCCTCCTCCTGAAGAACCTCCTCCACCTCCACTGTATCCTCCTCCACTACCTCCACCTCCGCCTGTGGAACCTCCTCCTCCTCCACTGTATCCTCCACTACCTCCACCTCCGCCTGTGGAACCTCCTCCTCCTCCTGACGGTGCTGAGTATCCAATACTGATTGAGCCTCCTCCTGAAGAACCTCCTCCACCTCCACTGTATCCTCCTCCGCTACCTCCACCTCCGCCTGTGGAACCTCCTCCTCCTCCACTGTATCCACCGCCACCTCCTCCTGATGGTGCCGAGTATCCAATACTGATTGAGCCTCCTCCTGAGGAACTTCCTCCTGCGCTTCCTCCACTGTATCCACCTCCACTACCTCCACCTCCGCCTGAGGATCCTCCTCCTCCTCCACTACCTCCACCTCCACCTGATGGTGCTGAGTATCCAATGCTGACTGAGCCTCCTCCTGAGGAACCTCCTCCTCCTCCTCCACTGTATCCACCTCCCCCAGAGGATCCTCCTCCTCCTCCTCCACCTCCGCCTGATGGTGCAGAGTATCCACTGCTGATTAAACCTCCTCCCGAGAAGCCTCCTCCATGATCGGCCAAGCTGTAGGTCACCAACAGGGCTGCGATCAGCCCTTCTATTGTCTTCTGCAAGGAAACGAGAAATGGGAAAGATGTCTGATTATTTGATGTCGAAGTGGGATTACCTTACCTTCACGTCTTTCATTCTTTGTTATTTGAGTCACTCATATTTTTTTCTGAAATGCTTTAAATGGAAGGACTTTTGACATCAGTGTAATGATATTGCCCAACGAAGTCCATATGATTATTTTAGTACCCTTTACTACTGCAGAAACTTAAGAGGTACCTCTGAGTGCAATTACTAAGTCAGTCAATGTGAGAATCCAAATGTCAAACCATCCA